>NC_142664.1:9211718-9825000 GCF_026168435.1 Sesamum indicum | reverse complement strand
ATTCTATAATAGCCAGTCGCGGGCAAGAGACCTCATCTTACTTCTGGCGAAGCTTCTAGCAATAGATAAGAAGCATTCTGGTATGGCAGGAATACCACTTTTTAGGTCGACCACTACATAGGAGCGATAGCGAAGCCAAGCCGTATAAAGGTGAGCAACCCTTATATCAATAACAAACGGCCTACTTATAGCCCTATACAAACCTTAGAAAAGCGCCCACGGGTAGTGAGACTTTCTATCTATTAAAACCTGAGTATCCATACATGATGCAAAGGTGTTGAGAATCTAAGACAGAAGATTCCATTCGGGGAACCGGATCCAAGTCAAATCGAGAGTGTCGAACGACGGCTTGCAATCGGGATCCCATCGACGAACTGTGAGAGAATGGAATGATCCAAGGAACCTCAGACATGATCATATCAAGCTCCTAGGGCAAACTTCATCAAGAACATGACCATAGGCAGTTCTCCTTTAGGGTTCCAAAGCGCATGTACCAACTTTGACTTTAATGAATAGAAAGTGATTGAACAATGTTCTAGAAGTCAGATCTAGTGCTACTCATGAGCGTACAAAGCTTAGAGCAAGGAAGAATAGCTAATCAGGAAGACCAGTTGCAATCAGTCTTGCAAATCCAAGATCCGCTGTGCAATAAAAGGAGTCAGCACATTTCCAATTCGAATCTCCTGTCTTAGGAATGGTCTCGCGAAGCCGATAACCGTTCAGCTAAGATACAAGATGACTAGTGAATAAAGACAGAATTCCTTCAGTAGGGGAGGATCCGGGCAAAGTCCATCCTTTTTCGAAAAAAGTTACACAGCACAGATAATATCAGACTCAGAGAGATGAAGAAGAGGGGAAATAGAAGGAATGAAACTGTGCGTAGAATCAATGGTAAATATCATCTCTGTCTTGGTACTTGCCCGAAGAAGATGAATCAATCAGTCTTATTCTAACCGCCAGTGAATTTCTATGAGCTGAGGAAAGGAAATGAGCAATCCGCTTTGGAATTCCATTGGCTGTAAGTCATCTCCTACGGAGTACCCGCTCTCTTATCTTAAATCAGTGTGCACCGAGGGAGTCAAGATTTATAGAGTAAGTGTGCAGTGGACCTATTAGCCTATTGTTCATTCGACTAATTCATAGTTCACTTAGCCCTCTAGCTTCAAGCTATCAGTCAAGTTAGGAGGAGGGGAGGATTCAATCTAGATTGATCCGGAATCAGAGTTTGAATCTGTACTTCCTTTTCTTGCATCAAAAGTTTCCTTGTCTGCCGGCGAATACGGTCTCTGTCGGAATCGAGGTCAGATCAAGTGATGGGATTGAACTTGAACTCTCAGGTCTTGCATTTCCTCTATCAAGTATTACTGCCGGAAAGAATAAACTAGGCAATAAAGCAATAAAGCCGGGTTGGAAGGTAGACGAAGACCTATACTAATTTAAAGAGGCAAAGACCGAGAGAGTTGAAGAGAGAGCTGACAGCTCGCCATTAAGATAAAGAGACTTTCCAGTTGACAGAAGAGCGATTGGATTGAAAGAGATAGGGAAAGAAAGAGAGCGCGCAAGATTGCTTTCTATTGACTTCTCCTTCTGCCTTTTACTAAATAAGGAAAGACTTTTTATTGACTTCCGAGAGTCACTGACCGAAAAAAGAAATGGAAGGCACGCATGACAAGAGTTGGGGGTGACTAACCGACAACAGGCAGGATTGACTGACCCACAATAGCTTTTCCCCTCTCTCATACTGTTAATACCTTACCTCTCCTTCTTGGCGTGTCCCTTTAAGGAAGGGGGAGAAAGACTAGAGCAACAGCACTACTGGAAGCTTGAAAGGGAAGTCCGTCATAAAGTCCCTCATACCAGGGATCTCACTAGTGAAGCCCCTTACAGTTAAAGATTAGAAAAGCCTTCGCTCGCTCTACTCAGAGTTTCCTTTTTCGGAATCGTTGGACTTGCACTCCAGCTTTAGCTGCGTTCATCGCACTTAGGGTATAGGATAGGCCTCTCTTGGCCTCTAGGTTTCGGAGGTAGGCTCCCCACTACAAGAGCCTTGTCTTCTCTCTCTGTCCGGAGAATATAGATAGCTTCTTTCCTTAGCTAGGTACGGCTCTTTTTAGCAATAAATCTGCTTCTCGCTTCCACTTTTGGAGTGGACGAAAGAGGAAGTTTTCCAAATGATGAACCTTTTCTAAACTCTTGATTCAGTCTCGTTCACTAGATTACGTGGATTCGATTCATGAAGCTCGTTCGTATATGGGAATGGAAAGGAATTTCTTTCTCCCTTCTCATCAAGCCAAGCTTTTTCCTCTGTCTTGAATGATTGGAACCCACGGAGCGGTAAGGGATTCCCAAGTAAGAAGCACCGAGGTACACAATAGAATAAAGAGAAGCCCGAGGGTGTGTCCAAAAACTCCTTTCCATAGGACCGAATGCAGTGCGTGCTGCTTGGAGTGTCAGGCGCGGTGGATGGCGAGACCCGATGGGAGAGGCAATGTCAATTGTGCCTGGCAGACTCCGAAGCTTAGAAAGAAACTCGGATTTATTTGACAACTCAAAAACTGAGAGGAATGAAGTTGACTCCAGAGCGGGCGAGAAATAGACTTCGACTTAACATTAAAGAAAAATCGATTGGATCCACGAAAGAAATGAGATTATCGCGGATATAACACATTCAAATTCAAAAATTATCCTGATGTAGAGGCAATCCATTCAGCCGTCACGTCAGCCGAGAAGACGGACTTGCTGGTATTGTCAAATAGAGTATAGAAGACTTCTTCCGCTCTAGTGGCGGGTTTCTCTTTTCATTAAGTAGCCCCTCATTCACCTCGTTCACTGAGTCAAGCAACTTCTTCTTTTCTGTCATGAAGAGGAAGTGAGATGATGACAATGCAGCTGGGAAAAATCCATATCAATCCATTTCTTCTATAAGAGAATTGGATCCCGACCCGGAATGAAATTAGATGCCGATTTCATTCCAGTAGTACCCGTTACTTCTTTTGTTAGGTTGGTTGGAGTGCTTTAATCAGACTTGAGCGAGTAGATCATGTTGGGATCTTCACCATGAATGATCCTCCGGGCGAAGCATCTCATGGCATACCATTGATCAATAAGACAGGAGAAATAGAATATACGGGGATAACCCCCATTCCTATCAGCGTGAAATGACATTCATTCAATCAGTCCTCTCCTCCGCTCTCTCTGTCCTCGGCTTCTACTTTCACATACCTTCTGGCCTCAGTCGTTGACTTTGCCCCTTCCGCTCCTCCATTTAAGAAGCAATTTAGTGGTTGTTCGCTCCTGAACGAAGCTATTGGGGCAGCGGCTTTGATAGCGCTTTCTCAATAAGAGAGATCATAACGTGGTAGAGCTCCTATCCGTGCTTTGACAAATCCCTCTCTGGCGTCATCTACTGGCTGACTGCACACTGCTTTCTGCCTGACTATGGCTTTTAGAAAGCAAGATCCTTCCGTTTATAACTTTATAGAAAGAACACCCCATACAGAGTCTTTCAACTAACAACCAAGCTATTCGAGCCTTCACCTAAGCTCTCCTGGATTCCCAAGGCCTATGTCTCTTTGATTCTTGTATACAAGTCTGGTAGTCAATTGTTCTAGCAAGAATGGGCTAGTTGCCTACTCTCGCCTAACCCGCCCCTTTGACTGATGATCAATATGACAAAAGTAATCTATCTTGATCCTTATATGACGCAATTCATAGATTTGGGCAAGTCAGAGTGAAATCAAAGTCAAGTTATTGGCGATCGTACCTACTTAATGAGAATGCTCTCAAGTCTAGTCAATGTCTTTTTGATGATACGATTATCAGGTGCGAACTCAAATAAGGAGGGGGCCCCACCAATCATAGTGTTCACTCTTCCCCATAAGAATAAGAACTCAATTCCTAGGGTTTTTTCTTCCTTAGTAGCTTTGACAACATTCGTATCTGTGTGAGCCCTCATCTCATGCTCCTACTACCTCTTAACTTCAAGTGGGAGTGATGGACGAGTAAAGATCGCCAGCTCTTTCTTCCCCGTGAATTGACTTCAACTTAAATCGGACGGACCGGCTTCTCCGTTTGAGCATAGCATGCTTTTGGGGAGTAAGTCAGTATCAAGTGACTATATATAGTATATAATATAATATCTTCTTACATCACGTCAAAATAGCATGTTTATAGACTTATCTACAGGCAGTTTTTATTTATTACCTTCCATTCATTTTTAAAGAGAAGTTTTTCTCTCACCTAAAGAATGGTTCAGAGAACGACGGCCTACGCATTGCAGCCACAACATTACTGGGCAAACTAGGATAGATTCATTACGAATGTATCGTCCCAGAAGACCACCACTCCGGTTTCACTGATCGAGCAACGCGGTTATTTCGCTAACCTTTCTGTTCCTAGTTAAAGTGTAGACCTTTTGTGGACTTAAGCTGGGATTTGGTATTTCGAAGGCGTCACCCCAGGTGTTACTACATTTCTAGGCATCGTCTATACTTACCAGTTCCCTTTAGTGTAGTTTCTTCATTAATACTTTCCTTTTTATTCTTATTAATAATGAAAGCCTGTGTTCTAACGGTTCTATCTAGAAGTCCCAACAATGTAGAGACCCTTACAATCGATGATTCTTGAATACAGTCGAACGCCATCCCTAGTACATATATAATGATTGCCTCCAGCGTATATTGACCAAACTGCATAATAGTACTATTATAAATATCTTGGGGTAGTCTATTATACAAAATTTAGCGCAATTATGATCCTCTCTTATCAATAATCTGATTAAGTTAGGTGTTTCTTTATAGATACTGCCTTCATCGAAATGATTAGTTGTAGCTTCAATAAGCTTCTGCAAGTTTATCAAATCATGTTCCTTATCCTTCAATAATTTAAATAGTTGAGTATTATATCTATCATTCCCATCCTTATATATGCATATAGCTTCCATATCCCTATACAATTTATCCCAAAACTCATTGATAACATATTCGTTAGACTCAATCCTCTGATTAAAACCATTATGCTGAAACCTCTCAAAATAGTATCGGATTTTGAAGTTATGAGGAAAAATGATGAAATTGATAAGATAAGAAAGATGTTAGAAATGGATAAGAATCATCTTAGTAATGAGAAAATCACAAAACTATTAGAGGAAATGGATGATGAGAATAAATCCTTGCTGTCTAAATACTATGAGGAACAAGGAAATCAGTCTACTAATGAAGGACAAAAGACCTCTACTCTATACAATAACAAACCTGATGAATAATAATAGGAATAAATCAAAACATTAATATAGGTGGGGAAGGCCCTGCCCTATCTCCTTCCCCCTCTGGCTCAACTTCAGACCGGTCCACTTTCTAAACTCGTAGCATAGGACTAGAAGCTAGAAATCAGAAAAAGAAGCAGAACAAGAAGCATAGATCAGGACAGAACCTTAGAAAGACTAACCTAAAAAAACCCCATTTTCATTACATATGAACGAGACTTTCCGGCCGCTCCCATTGTAGGTAGCCATTCTTATTTATATAATGCCGACCGTTCCATGGCCTAATCACTCGACCTCCTCTGGTTCCAGAACGCACTTTCGCTGCCAATCCCCAAGCAGGAAGTACGATGTTTAACTGCCTCGTGATATTGGACTTTCTTTTTATCATCCGAAAACCCCAAGATAGCAGAATTTAAGCACCTACCCCAAAAACAATTTAACCCAGATTTCTTTATTGTTTCATTAATAATGTGATCAATATTTTCTAAATAGAAATCCATTAGAATAAAATATAGCAAACCAAGGCCTCTGGTAGGTTTTCGTTTAGTTTGAACAACTCCTAAGATTCGATCCAATGGATTACTATCTTTATCTAGTTGAAGCTTTAAAACAAATGATTCCACCAGCGCCCTGATAGTACTATCCTCCACCAAATGATAAACCTTTTGCATAAGTTTCACTCTATCCATGGGCGGTGTTATATCATAAAAATCAAAGGCTCCTAAGACAACAGAAGCTTTATTTGATATTAAACTCTCTATAAAATAAAATCTCAAATAATTGGGATGGTATGCCTTGATGTCTGGAGTTTCCATATTATTCTTCTTCATGAAGAGGAAGTGCGCCAACGACTCTTTGGGTCTTAATTCTTAATAGAATCTATCCTCCGAAAAGGGCAAGGAAGAGGACAAGTGGAACGTCTATTGCTCCACTTTCTTAGTCTAGTAGCAAGCGCGGTACCCACTGAAACCTTTGTTAGGAAAACCGAGAGGGGAAGCTCTGGCATTGATCCGCCAGCTGGAAGCGAAAGGACCTATCTTTCTTGCCACTGAGCCTTGATTCGGCAAAATCATTGTCAGCAAGCCTTTCTAAGAAGAAAGAGGATTGTGCCTTCGGTCAATGAAATGTTCCAGGAAAGCACCAAAGGGGATAACCAACTTCAAATAGAACGAGTGAAACTGATAATAGATAGACTTTTAGGTAGTTCACCAGTCAAACCACACCCTTGAATGAATCTCAATCGAATGGGACTCGTTTTGAATCCTTCGCGATGGAAATGCCCAAACCAACATAGCTTGCTAGCTGAAGGAGCTGCCAGAGCAGAGGCAATGTCAATTGACTTATTCGATTATCCTTCTTCACCGTTCGAAAAGAAGTGGATTGGCGCACATCTTCCTATGAAATAGATTCTCTTTCCCCATCAAGCCCCTTTCCTTACTCGAGATATCTGAGATAGCCCCGTCAACTAATAACAACTAATAGACGAGCCCCTTATCCTTCTGTTCTGAACTTGCTTCTTGGTACAAGGGGAGGCGACTCTTCACCTTACGAGGGCGCCCTAGAACCAGGACCCAATCGACAAAGAAAGGCTACTGAGCCACTGGGTTTCGTTCACTCCTAAATCAGTGAATCCCGGGAAGTGAACTCCGAAATCAGTTACCTCGAGTTCGGGTGAGGAGGAATTTCATTTGCCTGGAGCGAGCCAGGTCTGGGATCTTTCCCCATAGCCTTTTTTCTTTATTCTTTATCGCCTGGTCTTTCGGGACGTGGGATCTTTCTTTCCGAAATCCATTTACCTTGCTAGCTTAAGGCTTAATAGTTATCCCTTATAACCAAAAGGAACCCAAGGAAAGCAGTCAAGCCGAAACCAGTGCCATCCTCAAATAACCCAATAGGCGTACGAATATCTGCTTCGAAAGGACCAACAAAGTCTTTCTTTACACTATTCTTAGCATCTCGAAAGAAGCAGTCGATTAGTGTCTCATAAGGAAAGCCTTAAGGCCCTAGCTTGGTTTCGGGGGAGAAGGACTAAGGATCAGTGGACCTAGAGGAGATAGAAGCTGTAGTTAGGGTTCCAAACCTGCCCTCGGGCTGAACTGCTGACTCTAGAAATGACTTATGTTGTGTTGAGTCGCCTAGCAATGCTCAAGGGTCTCGCCTAGCGGGAAGGAAAGGAATCTCTTTAGTCAGGCCAAACCAATCTCCCTAAGCCTACTTTATCTATCTTAAGGATAACTGGTTCAAGCTTAAGGATAGCGGGTTCTAGAGAAAGTCTTTCCATCGGTCCATGTCCGTCCCCCTAGGGCAGCCAGCAAGCCAACGATCTAGTTTCAGTTGATCCAATTATAGAACTAGTGGTTACAGCGAGTGAGCTAGCCCTCTTATTTTCAGGTCTTTCCCTTTCCTTTGCAAGCTAAAATCGCATTGCAATCCTTGAGTCTGGGCAAACCGGTGGACGAGGGTCGATGTAATTGAGGCTATCTTTTAAGCGGAAGCTTTCTCTCTATTTATATTTTATATTGCCTGAGAGCTATAAGTACCACGAAGGGCTATCTCACTCCAGCAGGAAAGGAAGAAAGAAGTTTTAAGGGGGCCGTCTTTTGTGGGTAAAGGAATTGGCATAATTCTATTTCTTCTATCTATATCCATTGAAAAAGAAAATGAATAAGCGACAGTAGTTGGAGAAGTTCCATTGATTGAAGCAGGAGGTGCTATCGAGTGTGAGAAAGAAAGCTGCTTGAAAGCTATCAGGATCAAGAGCGATTCTAATATCACTCCTTTCATAGAAAGAGGAGCAAGATCAAGAAAGAAGGCCATTAACTCCGTTTTTAAATTCCTCTTCTTGTCAGTTGAGTGACTCCGTCGTTCCTTAGTCCCTTTCAAAGCTTCAAAAGTGCTCAATTCCCTCGCTGCAAAAAATGAAAATAATAAAGGATCAGTTTATGTTGACTAAGAGTGACTTTCTTTGCCCTTTTCGCCAGTTGTAAAGAAGGATTCTCTCTCAAGGTAAGCATAAGCAGTAGTATTTTACAAGGCGGGAAGCCATATTGATATTGAAAATGAATAGGCAAGCTTTTTGATTCCACAAGGGAAGGGTGGAAGTAAGTCCTCTAGTTAAAGTATGGAATACGCGTGTAAGTGAGCCCATGATCTAGCGAGCCTGCTGGAGTGCCATCTAGAAAAAAAATTCCAATTAACTTCGATGGATGAGTTCTTCCCTTTGCTGTGGGGCCAGACGAACGTTCCATGCCGGCTGAGGGAATATCTTCTATACGAGTCCAAGCATGATAAGGACTAAAGTCAAGGGATTTTCTTCTAACTAGTGGCTGAGAGTAAGCAAGCTACCTTGAGCGGATCCCACGTTAGCCCCAAGACGTTGGTCTCTAACTCGAAAAGTAAATGCTTGAGCTTGAGTGAGAAGGGCCTCCTCGCTTATTGACTTGAACCACTGACCTTTAGAACGAACCTATAGGACAAAAGGAACTTAACTAAGGGCATCTGACAAAGAGCAAACAACTTATCTCAACTACTTGACTTGAGTCCGCATACTGAAACACGTAACTTCAGGAGTTTCCCTGAAAGAATAGTAAGACTGGATGGAATGAAGGGGAAGGGTTTGGTTTACAAATAAATCAATCAAAGGAACCAAAACATAAAGATAAGCCTAAGCTCTAGGTCAATGTGGTGTAGACGAGCCCCAGGAGCAAAGCGTTCTTGCTCGTTCCTTGGTTGGAAAGGGCAGAGTTCCATTTTGGGGGTGGGTCTAGAGCGAAGGAAAGAGATGTGTGGCAGAGGGAAGTTGAGGCGTCGAACGAACATGTTTGAGTATGGATCGTAATTGAGCGAAAGATCTGCTCATCGAAAAGTGGTCTTAAAGCGAAGATCTTGACCTGGAAGGATCGAAGAGAGAGCTAGTAGATCGAGCTGTAGGTGCATGGACTTGGCTAGTGAAGCACAAACCACTCATCTTTCCATAGAGAGTGCTACCCTAGAGTACGATATTGGTTCGCCATAGGTCCGAAGGGCTGTCTCTTGTGTGCGATGGTTGGGCATGAATGGAGCTAGCTCGGTAGAAAGGAGAGTAAGCTTTCGGGAAGTAGAGATCAAGCCTAGAAATACCAGTAGAACAATTCTTTATTACATACAATTAGTTAAAGGATAAAGCTGAACAGACGCTTCTCGCAAGCAGCAACCATCCATAGCGAGAGGGATCCCTTGTCTTCTAAGCCTAACTTCTTTTTATAGAATAGCACGATAGAAGCCCTAACCTATAGCAAGAGTCTAACCGCCTTCCTGCATTGATGGACTGAAGCAGGAATGAGAATAGCCTAGTCTCCTTATGAAGTGAAGATCTTCGATTCCACCAGCATAAAAATACAAATACACGTATTGGGCCTATAAAGACAAAGAAGTCCCTAAATGAGTCCTTTGGGGCCTTATTTCCTTGTCTAACCGAGACCACTAGCAACCTGAAGATGGGCTGGAAGAACTTGGGGCATTTTGGCATCTAAGTCCCTTTTTAGTGGATCAAACTCGTCCTCCAGAATTGCTAGACGACCCAGCACATCCTCAAGCAGTTTGCCGAGGCTCTCAACCTTGTCCAGCTCTTGTTCCGCTTAAGGCCCTTTTATTTAGAGATAGCATCCCTTTGGGCCTCAAGCTCCGTGGCCTGTTCACAGCCTTGACGGGCCCGATAAGGCAGAGTAAGACTGACGTATCGTGGATCCGATCCAGACTTGATATCTCGGATCCCGAGGATTAGAAGTGGTAGCTACGTGAGTGGGTGAACTTTCAACTAGACTAGAACAGAGCCTGAAGGTCGGCGACCTCTAGAGGATGAGAGGGATGGAGAAGAGGCAGCTCGACGAGGTGAGACCCGTGGGGATTTGACCTGGTAAAAGAAAGATTAGAAGGGCGGATAGCGGGTATAGAAGAAAAAGAGATGAGGCGGACGAAGTACGCTCAGATGTATAAAAAGCCGTGACAGTCTTAGAGGGGACAGAGAGCGAGATAGCAGGAGAGGGATGAAAGCAAGAAATGCAGTTTGTTTTTCCATATCAGCAGTTGAGAGGAAAAAAATAACTATACTATTTAAATCATTTTTTTTTCACGTCTCTAATAGATGCTTGAAGGGAAAGGGATCTGATCTTCTTGCAATTTAGGAAGGGGAATTATGGGTACTGCTGATGATGATGGTGAGGCATCAAAGAGAGGTGACGCTGCAGGTGTTGTTGATGAACAGAGATGGATCAGGTTTATTAGTACCACCAAAGTTGTAGAGACGGTTTTGGAAGAATTTGCAGTGAATCACTACAATGCTGTGAGTACCTAAAAACAAGGCAAGGATACAGTTAGAAACATTTGGATTCTGGGTTTTTACATGTTGTCTATTTCTTAAGTAAAAAAGAATAAACTATTAATAATACCACTTTTCCTTTTCCACACAAATATATGCTATTCCGACACAAAGACTAATGGTTTCACTGGCAGCAGGCAATGAGCCAGAATTTTCGATTTTAGACAGAAAGGCAATCAATTTAACTCTAATTGCAACCAGTTCCAACAAAAGAGAAGAGAAGCATCATATCCCTGCACAAGTTTCAATTCCAAAGAAAGAAAAATCATTGGTATATCAGAACCCACATCAATTTAATCAATAAAGACGAAAGCCATCTCAGTCTCAGGGTAAAAACAGCAAGAACAAGAAAATCGAAGCAGATAAATCCCATGACAATGAAGACGACGAGCCTTTCTTGGTCTCTGCATTTTTGTTCTTCAACGAGATAAAGACGCACAGAATGAATATGAGAATGTTCATCTTCCTCATGGCCTGCCGCTTCAAGGATTGAAATTGGCATCTTCTCTTGCTGTGGTTTCTTTCACTTAATTCTTTGATCGGTTCTTATCTTTCTTCTCTCTCTCTTATCTCTTATCCCAAAGAAAACCACCCACAAGAACCAGAGAGAGTGGTGAGTTGCAGAGTCTCTTAAGTCAATTGTGGGAAAGTGGCGGGAAATGGGACACTGAAAAGACCAAAGTGCCCTTGTAACTGAAAGTTTGTTGTAGGGGTTTGAGAGATGCAACTTGTGAAGGGATGGGACAAGAATGCCCTTGAATCTGTTGGCTAATTTAGGTTGATCCTAGCTGTTGATTACATATGCTTGAAGATGAGACCATTGCGTGCATGGGGCCTACAATGGATGGACAGGATTCTATTAGAGTTATTGATATCGTTTATCCTGGCCTATCTTTCTGATGTGCTATTACTAACCTTACCTGCCTAGCTCCCCTGAAAAAAGGGAACTACCTTGCTTCAGCACACGATTCGGAAAACAGCCTCAAATTGAGCTTTTAGCTATATAAACGCTGCCCTAACGAGTGGGAAAAGAGATCGGTGGTATCGATGTGGATGAAAGGCAGAGATGAGAGCGAGAGAAGATGAGTGTAACGAAGCCTGAAAGGTAAAGGCGGAGCTCCATCTGTAGCTGTAAAGAGAAATCCCTGCACGAGAGAAAGATTTTGATGAGTCCAGGCATGAAAGAACAAAAACATCTTAGCTAGGATCATGAATTATTAGTTTGAGTTCTGGGGTGGAACTATCTTATCTAACCGAGCGATAGGGCTCCGTTCCGTATAAAGTTTATCATGACGAATGTGACGATTCATTCGATTGAGAGGTTCAATGCCTTTTGAAACCCTCGTCCTCATTTAGATTCCTACTCCTGCATCGGGAGTTAGAATATCAGTCTGTCCCTTTCTTTATTACTTGAAAGGAAGTCTTATTGGGCCCTTTCGGGATTTCATTCTTCTTGTCGGCTACCCCCTCTTAGTTTTGAGTAGGCGTTTGGGACTGGGGATTCTACTGAAGAAAGGGAAAGAATAACGATTTTGACTCCAGCTTTAGTCCCTAGATCGAGGAACAGATCGATGTACACGACCTTGAAAAGGAATCGAACGTGAGCCTTGCATCGACAGCCTTTACTTTGATCTCCTGCCTTTCGACATATGGGGCAAACGTCAGCCCTTGAGCAGGGAGGTCAGTACGAATCAGAAACTTCATATGCAGCACCACTAGCTCATTCCACAGCGAGCCCCAAACATCCGTACTATAGCGCACTTCGCGAACACGAAAGGAACCACGGGATTAAACGAACCAGGATCATTCTGCATGAAAACCAGTCGCAATGAAAGATATCTAAACTTAAGGCTGATATATTCATATACAACTTCCGGACATCCGATACATACAGAAAGGAGGAAAAGAAAGCCACAGGCAGCCAATCCCCGGCCCATGTTCAGGGTGGGATCTATACTTGACTTCAAACTGAGCTTCTCAATTCGTTAGAGTGAACCCTCTTTCTCTACTTTCTTTACGGCTTGGTCACTCACACCAGACCTCTTCAACCATTATGAGATATCCCCAAGCTCGAACTGAACCATGGAACCGGCTTGATGAACCTCGTTCAATCTACACGCATAGTGAATCCCTTCTTTTTACTTGAATTCGCGTAGAAAGTTGAGTATTAGTAATAGGGCTCTCAAACTAAGATGAGTGGGAACTCCGGCATTGCCTTACTTACGCTTTTTTATTGAAGCGCACCCTGACTAATGCTAGTAAACAGCTATACCAACATTTTCATTCCAAGTCGAAAGCCCAAATCAAATAGAAAGAACCCGACAGCTAAGCTAAAAACTAAAGGATTCAAAGGCGAAAGTCAAAGCGGAGATTTGAGCATATCACTCACTATGGTGAAAGTCTCTTTTCCGTGGTTGGCTCATTCGCACAAGGTGGTACAAGCGAGTACGAGTTATGCGCATTCATTCAATCTAGATCCCTTCCGAGGCTCGATGTAATTGAGTTCCTCACTCATTCTTCTTTCTCTTTCTCAGTGCCACTTGCAAGTCATTTCGTGAGAAGTACTCCTTCTATACGTCTAAAGCAAGGGAGGGAGTGAGCCTTGTAGCCAAGGCGATCCATCTCTAGAACTACTGAGATTTGCTTTTCTGACAAGACAGTTCTCATCAATTTCATTCCATAATCTGTTTTTGGAATTTCACTGAGAGAGCCTTAAGGCGAGTGATCCTATGAAGAGTGATATTAGCAAAGCAAGTTCTTTACTTGCCTAGATCCTTCTGCAACTCCTGGACTGGACGTGTAATTGCTAAATCGAGGTGAGTTTGACGCTTTGGGTTTGTGAAGTGAGCTCCCTTATTCTGACGAAGAGAAGTTCAACCGGTGGTTTGTACCTCTAAGGAAATGTAGGTCGCCTATCGTCTCGGGACGTAATCTGGTGAGATTACTTTAGTATCTAAACTGCGTTAGCTGATCCATGGGTAGAACCCCCCTTTCCACTTTTGGTGAGAATCTCCCAATAGAATTTGTCACCATAGGAAACAGTTGGAATTGCTCTCCTTCCCATGCGCCTCTACTACTCTACTAGTAAGTAGTTTTAACTCATTTCTATGAGCTTTTGGTTGGCATTGAGGGGCTGGAGGTCAGTAATTACCCTCCTATTTTAGCCTAATGCTTAAACTTCTTGTCTGGAACACAAGGGGGGACTTGTCCCCTAAAAAAAAATAGTGTTAGGCAACTGATCTCAAGGCTCCACATTGACCTTCTTTGTCTTGTTGAAACAAGGGTCAACAAATACCAAAAAGTGCCTTCTATAGTTTATAGTTCCTTTCATTTTTCCAAACTGGTCCTTCTTGCACAATATCCATTGCCTCTCACCTTGGTAGAATTTGGTTACTTTGGAAAGATAGCTTGGATGTAACAGTCAATTCCATTACAGCTCAAGCTATCTATTGTCACATCTCTAAGTCTGATGGGCTCTTCTCTGCCTCTTTCATCTATAGTTTCAATGAAGATGGAGATAGGAAATGTTTTTGGGATCAATTAATCAGTTTCAATTCTAGTCTAGGAAGTCAGCCCTCGATATTAATGGGAAATTTGAATGTGATCAAACACGTTTCTGAAACCAATTGTCCTAGTGACCTCAAGGTATTGCTGATTTTCAAGATTGCCTGCATCAACTGAGTTATTTGACCACCCTTTTCTTGGTCCTTTCCTTTCCATTTGCTACCTTTTTTGTGCGTCTCGTGCATACAAAAAACTTTCAAGACCTTGCTTTTCCTTCTGGGGGTTTCCTGTCCTGGGTTGAATGGGAAAGGACTGCTTCAAGCCATACAAGAACTTCCCCTAGGGAAAGAAAGAGGCTCGATGTAATTGAGCGGGAGAAAAGAAGATAGCGACTGGACTCATTGACCTAAGGCTGAATTGATGACGAGGAATGCCAGCCAGCAAGAAAGTCAGTCTAGTCTGTCCTTAAGCCAGACAGCGAGAAAGTAAAGCAAGTAAGAGGCATAGGATATTACAGACAGCGGGAATGAATTCTATTACTTGATTGACATTAACAGATATGTGTACCACACCGAATAAAGAATATGCCGATATGCTTGATGTACCAGCCAAGCCAGCTCGACCGTATACAAGGAATTCGCCTTTACCTCAGACAGAAGAACAACGGATTGAACAGATGACCGACCTAGAAAAGGAGGCCAACAAGTGGATTGAATCTTTTCTAGTCTAGAGACTGGCGGATTACCTTCGAAAGAAAGGTAACCGAAAATCCTTCTGCTTTGGACAAGATAAGTGGATAGATGAGTTGAATAATACAGGGACAGCTAGGCGAGGTTCCCCTTTGATATCTCCCAACCTAAAGGCTTTATTCAGAGATGGGTCTTTCAACCGCCTACTCTTTCGATGAAGGGTGCACTACAGGACAATCGGTACTAAAGAGATCAAATGGGGGGATTTCGTCGATATTGAGTCGACTATAAACTACTCATCTTGCTTGCAACCGTCGTTGTGTATGGGAAAGAGGGGTTCTACCTATGCTTGGTTGGGAAAAGGGTGAATGGTCCCAAAAGGGACGGGAAAAACCCACTAGAAAGAACGGGGGGTCATTCACTCTGTCCCTGGATAGTATACTTTATCCGTGACTCTGAGTACAAGATTTCCGGGATCAAGAAACTCGCAAACAAATATGCTCGGCTGGACTCTTTTCTCGTATGCCCGGAAAATGAAATTTTGGTACAACTCAGCTTGCTGCAAAGCCTTTCTTTCTCGTCCAAACACTCCAGATCTGCACTTCCCTTTACTCCATAGGGCCTCTCACATGATCCTGTACAAGACAGGAGGTAGGAGAGAAGTGAATAGTTGCATCTTTCTCAAGTCGGAAAGAGGATTCACTGAGAGAGCAGTAAGATAAAAAAGAGCATAAGATATTCGATTACAACGAGAGAGAGTACCAAGACTAGCTAGAGGGAATTGTTCGGAGTTTGCAGTTTGAACAATAAGGGACTTAGATGGAGAACGAAGAGAAGAAATAAGTGAAAAATAACCTATTCTTCGATGCACCAAAGTAAGCAGCCCCCTATGTTGTAAGTGTAAGGGGGAGAAAAAACCTGTAGCAGAGTCAATAACAAGAGTCTGAATTTCCAGTTTGACTCTTACATCAGTAAGAAAGGAAGAAAAGAGGTTTTTCTTTTTAGCCTTCCGGGAACTGAATTACTAGAAAGATCTCTGCTTTCGCCAAGTGGGCCCTAAACCAAAGCTTTGATCGCTTCCCCTTTATTGTTAGTCCTCTTACCATACACAACTTCGAATAGTTACTTCCCCCCTTCCGGCCGATTCACATCCTTTTTATAGGTTTCCTCTTAAGTTGGACTACGCTCCTCAGCAAGTCTTCCAGTAAACTGGACGATTGGAGTCTGGCCGTCGTGAGTGATAAGCACTGCTAAACCTAAGTTCAGTTCCTAATTTCTTTCGTAGCACCCGCTATTAGAGGGCAGACTGGTGTCTTGATCGCTTGCCGTTAGTCCATCTAGCGCCTTTCGTCATAAAGCGTGCTTTCTCACCACCTAATGATGATCAAATCACGATCCTAGGGTAGCCCCGGTTCTAATTTCATATGCAGATTCTATATGAAATCAAGACCTCGCAACTTCTTTAGTTCCAGAGGATGCAGAGCCAATTCGAATTTCTTTCCCTAGCTCTCTCGGGTTGGGGTCAGTTTTCTCTTCCTTCGTTCCTAACTCTAGTTCAGCTATTCGATCAAATGCCTCGGGTGGGGTTGAGATTCAAAGGCTTGCTTTCTTGGTTCCGCTCTTTCACTTATTGGTACAGCAACTTTCAGGCATCCTCTCATTGAGGAAGAAGATTCGCCGACAGTAGGACTCTCTGAAAGCTTCAAGTGTAGGATCGTAGATTACTAGCTGCTAAGAAAGACTATCCGGTAAATGGATATTGGGTTGATCCCCATTCCTGAAAAGCCAATCGATTGGTAGGTCCTAATTATCTGGTTGAGGAAGCACCTTTCAGTTAAGTAAAACCTCAATTCGAAGTGGTGAGTCAGTCTTTGATTCCACGGCAGAGTCAGTGGTAGCTATGCTTTCTCTTTCTACAACACCCAGGGGAAATGCCTCAAAGGGCTGCTTGTCCTTTTGGCTGTTCATAGCTCCAAGGCTCATGGATGGTGTCAAGGGTGATCTATGATCATCTTGGAGTTGGTTTTGGAATTCCATTTTATTGGTCTCCAGAAACTAGAGAAACTAGCAGCCTTAATGGGAGAGTTTTCGTTCGTTCATATGGGTTGATACTATCTCTTTCGGTAGTTATCGCCGTTGAGGACCTTTCTTGACCCTTACCCTTCATGAAATCTCCTTGGAAGTTAGAAGTCAGAATAGCTGCCTTAAATGCTGCTTACCCGAGAGCTGATTCTCTTTCTTTTTGGCTCCTAGCTCGATAGCTCATCGATGGTTGTTGGGATCCCACGGTTGAAAGTACTGATAAGGTTTGTCGTAGATAAATGGGAGTAGATCATCGAAGCGGATTGGGTGAAGGAAGTCTCTCAGGTCGAATCCACAGAGAAATTTTTCCTCACCTCAGTAGGACTGCCTTTCAGTAGATTCGCCGGCAGTAGGACTCTCTTCGAGAGTGGGAGTATAACAGTAGCTGCAGTTATGGCCCCATACCCATGAGCATTGGCGTGAGCAGCTAAGCTAAGGTCGGAAAGGAAGAATGGATGGGCTTACAGGCTACCTATTTCCACAGCCGATAAGAGATTCTGTCTTCAGCACAGAGCGAGGCTTGGAGTATCTATCTAAGGGCCACAACTCCACCCGTGACAAAAAGAGAAGAAGCATGGTGGTACTGGAGTCAAGGACTGACTCATGATGATCCGCTCCTCAGTCCAAAAGAGGGGCCAAAGAAAGAGACGTTCTCAATGACTTCTACTTGAGGAGTTGCAACTCTAACAGGTGGAGTCTACACAAGGACTTTCAACCCTGAATCTCAACAACTTCACTGGGGTCCTAGATCCACGAAAAGAGAAGGGCAAAAGCAACTGCCTCTTTCCCCTAGCTCTCCTACTTGAGATCTCCACTACCACTACTTGAAAGGACGGGCAATCGTCCGCTCGTCCGCATCCGCTACTTATCGTCCTGATCGATTATACCAATTCTTATTGAGGATCGGGAATGGAATTCTAGTCCTTAGCTCGGTGTATGCACCGCATTCTTCTTTAGTCTTTATTCCAAAAAAAGAATCTTCCTTATTTTCCCAAGCCAAGATTGAGGAACCATACACACTCCCCCTTTTGGATTGCCCAACTAAACTAAATAAAGGTTCGATACTAATTGAAGCTGGTTTCGTTTCTCTCATAGCCTCATGGCTCATGTCAGATTAAGATCTGAAATAGGAATAGTTGTGGATCTATGTGGGTGCACAATAATAGTCGCTGCAAAGGTCATCTTGCATTCTATTTTTACCTGTTGGAAATAAGTATTCATTCTCCAGGATCCGCCTTTGCTCCCGGACGTCCTCAGAGAAAGGGAGCTTGCGAGCCGATTGAACTTGTCTTTCATCGGTAGACACAGTTGGGCAGACATGCGCCATTTCGTGTCTATGGTGACTAAACAAACCCTCATAGAAAAAAGGGTGGAAGCCGCATTAGTGCAAGATGGCTTCCGTCCTGAAAACATCTTAAGCCAACGTTATGAGGGGGATCCTATTCTTTAACGCAAGAGGAATGGCTTTTTCAGAGCTTACCTTAAACTCCTATTTAAAGAAAATCCAAAGGGATGGGACTCGGGCAAGTCTTCCCTATGTCCGCGTATGTTGAGCTATTGAGAGAGTTGTGAGTGTGAGGCGGTGGGCTTTTTGTTCTTTCTCATTATAAAATAAAACACATACACATTTTATACAAGCAAGCACATATTCCAAACACACACACACCGACGCACACACATTGTGGAAACAGAGGTACGGGATTTTAGATTTTAATCTTTAATAATTTATATAATTATATTATTTAATTAGTCCATTTATTAAATGTTGAATATATTAAGCGGTGAACTATTTAATCGGAGTATTTTATAATTGTGGCTATTTAAATTAGTGTCGTATTAAATATCACAATTGCTATAAAAATGATATAGTTAGGCATTTAATATATTTGATTTGTTAGATTTAATTATCCTTATAGTTAGTTTATACAATTCCATCGGAATGGTTAACCAAATATGTAATTCTATGTATTGTTGCTTAATTAAATTGTATAGCAACGGTAAATTGACAGAAAATTCATAGAAATACTTCGCAAGTTATATTTTAGAAATATTATGTTATTAAAGAGGAAAATGAGGTTTCAATGATAATATAATTTACGAATGTTATTAAAAATGATAGTTATAAATACATAAGGGGTTTGATTAAGTGAATTCTTATGAATTATTTGGTAAATTAAATATATTGATTATACGTGTTATAATTTATTATAGGATGTGACGACAAGGTAGAGGGTTGAGCAGTCCCTCGTGAATCGAAGTATTTTGGGGATTTACGGTAAGTATAGCTAATTGGATTTATATATATCTATATGTGTATTCTGGTATATATTATGTATATTGGTTTCTTGGATGCGAACGTGAATTTGGCTTAATATTATTATGCGTGGCTCTCGTATATTGATTGTTTATATAATTAGTTGTGGATTATTTGTTAGATTACCATCATATTGGTGAAATTATTACTATGTGATATGTAATGGTAATGTAGGGATATGCGGGATATGATTATGTGATAATCATATAATTGATTGTTGATGAAATCTAATTGGGAGTTGTTATTGAGGAAGTAATTATTATAAAGAATAGAATGACGATTGTGAATGAAAATAAAAGATGATGCGTACCTAGTTGGAAACACAGTCAATGGTTTATGAAAATGTGATTGATATTGAGATATGAAAAATATGTGAATTAAGCTAGGTACCATGGCGCGTAGGGTACCGGGGTATTCCGGGGCAGCAGGGAATATCCTGTGCTTGTTAGCTACACACTGGGGTGGTGTTGGGGGTACCATGTTTGTTGTGATGTCCTGTGCTATATTGCTACACAGCTGGAGTAAAAGAGTGTGGGGATATCACACAACGGGTACCCTGTGCTGTATATGATATGATGATGGCCAGCGAAACCATTGACTGATGTATACCAATTAGAGTAAGTGGGGCCCTTAACTAATAAACGATAATGTTGAATATTGTGTCATAGATTGATTTATAATTGTGAGTAGGTATTATTGCTTATATTTGTTGTTGCTATTGATAATGACTGTTAGTCGATGTGACTGCATGTACGTGAAATTGTTGCCTATGTATATATACAAACTGATCAGCTATACTTATTGAGTAGGCAGCTCATTCCTTCCCACGTACTTTCAGGAGATAGGTCACACTGACTAGCCACATTGACTTTGAGCGGTGCCGTCGTCTTTATTAGGTGGGTCAGCTGTGACTTCTGAAGCCAAAGTTTTTTATTGTTAGGTTGTAAATATTCTGGTCTCTTGTTGGGATATGTGTTTAAAAGTTGTGGTATGATTTTTCTTGAGGTTATGTACACGAGAACATGTAGTGAGGGTAAATATTACTTTTGGTGGTATATATTATCTTTTGTGACATATAATATTATATTGATAAATTAGAATTTATTTTACTGATTCAAATAGAATTACTTATAGAATGAGTTTTGATTAAAGAAAGGATGAAATAGAAATGATTAGATGTAGCGAGTAGGGGGCGCTACATTGGGTGGTATCAGAGCAGGTCTACGTTTCTAGGGTAATGATTGTGAGATGTCTTTAATGATTGAATTGTTTAATGTAGGATGGCTTCTCAAGGTAGACGTGCTGACCTAGTAGCTAGTAGAGAAGAGTCAGCGGAGTCCATAGAGGGCTTAGTGGCACCTGCAAGTGCAGGTGGGGTAGAAGTAGGTCGAGAGGGTGCTGGTGTTGATGCTCCTATTTCTCCCAGTGGTGTTCCACTGGTTGGATTACCACCAGAGTATGCACAGATATTTCAAATGGCCTTTCAGGCCCAAGCACAAGCACAAGCGCAGTTGCTTGCACAGGCGCGCGCATCCACTCCAGTGCCAGCACCAATAGTTCCTACCATTGATCGTAACTATGAAAGAATCAGAAAGATGGGGGCTACAGAATTTGAGGGTACACTAGACCTAGAGGTTGCTGAGAGATGGTGGGAAAAAGTCGAAGATGTGATGAACTTAATAAATTGCACTCCAGAGAACCGACTTAAGTATGTTGTTTCTTTGTTCGTGGGTAATGCCTTGATTTGGTGGAGGTCGGTAAAGAGGGGATATGAGCCAAGAGAAATAACTTGGGCTGAGTTTCAGAAAGAATTTGATGATAAATACAGACCCAAGATGTACCGAGACAAGAAGAGGATGGAGTTTCTGAATTTAGTGCAAGGGGATGATCAGACAGTGGCAGAATATGAATTCCGTTTTGCAGCATCAGCCAAGTATGCACCGGAAGCAATAGAGATGCAGGAGGATCGTTGCTACCGTTTTGAACAGGGGCTATGACCGGAGATCAGAAAAGGTCTCGCAATCAGAATTACAAATTTTAAAACTCTTATTGAATCGGCGGTTCGGATGGAAGAAGCAGTAATGAAGGACAAGAAGAAGGGGGAAGAGAAGAGGAAATCAACATATGCAATAGGGGAATCGAGTAGGTTGACCAAGAGGGAAACTGGTCGCTCATTCCCAACGGGAAGTGGGAGTTTTACACGTGGTGGTCCCATTTTTCGAGGAAGTAGTGGACAGAGGTTCGGGGGATCCACGGGCTTTAGCAGAGGTTCATTCGAACGCAGCTCATTTCTTACGCCTTCTACTGGATCAGGAAGGGGATTTGGACCGAGTCATGGTCGAGGACCAATTTTTCCTCCGAGCTGTTCTGCCTGTGGAAGACAACATCAAGGGCCATGTTGGCGACGGGAGGATATACCGAAGATTTGTTATCGCTGTGGAGGTAGAGGACACATTGCCAGGAATTGTTCCAGTCAGACTATAGGCGGGGTTGAAAGTGTTACTAGCGGGACTCAGAGCCAAAGCAGTGTTGAGAGTAGTGACAGGGGAACTGGGAGAGGTAGAGGCAGAGGTAGAGGCGCGGGTAACAGAGATAGTAGCCACGCTATTAATAGCAGTATGAGGGGGCCTGGAGCACAAGGTACTCAGGGGCAGACCCTGGCAAGGATATATAGCATTACCAGAGAGGAAGCTCCAGCATCGAATGACGTGATATCAGGTACGATATTATTATATGACATTATGGCTTATGTTGTGATTGATCCTGGCTCTACACATTCATATATTTCATCCGAATTTGCATCTAAAATACCGGGATAGAATAGTTCGTTGGGATGTAATTTGATGGTTTATTTGCCTGTGGGAGGGGGTGTGGTAGTGAACAGTGTTAGAAAAGGGAGTTTAGTGAGAATCGGAGATGTAAATTTACCTGTAGACCTTATAGTGCTGGATCTGAAGGAGTTTGATGTGATTTTGGGGATGGATTGGTTAGCGCAACATAAAGCAATAGTTGACTGATAAAAAAAGGAAGTGATGATCGAATGTTCTGGCGAATCAAAAGTAATATTGGTGGGGGATCGTCAGGTAGTACCAGTTTGTGTAATATCAGCCATGGAGGCAAGATGAATGATGTTAGAGGGTTGTGAAGCATATCTAGCCCATGTGGTAGATACCGAAAAGGTTAATCCCACGTTGGAAGAAATCCCGGTAGTGAGAGACTTTCCTGAAGTATTTCCTGATGACTTACCAGGATTGCCACCGCACAGGGAAGTGGATTTTGCCATAGAAACTCTTACAAGAGTCGCCCAAATTTCTATTACGCCGTACAGAATGGCCCTAGTGGAATTACATGAGCTCAAAAAGCAAATCGAAGAATTATTGGGGAAAGGGTTTATTAGGCCGAGTACTTCACCATGGGGAGCACCAGTGTTGTTTGTGAAGAAGAAAGATGGGAGTATGAGGTTATGCGTCGACTACCGTCAATTAAACAGGGTAACAGTGAAGAATAAATATCCATTGCCGAGGATTGATGACCTGTTAGACCAGTTAAAGGGAGCTATAATATTTTCAAAGATCTATTTGAGGTCTGGTTATTGGCAGTTGAGGATAGCAGAGAATTACATACCGAAGACAACTTTCCGTACTCGTTATGGTCATTATGAGTTTTTGGTGATGCCTTTTGGGTTAACAAATGCACCAGCGGCATTCTTGGCATTGATGAACCGTACATTTCAGGAATATCTGGATCACTTCGTTATTGTATTCATAGATGACATTTTGGTATACTCGAAGGATAGAGATGAGCATGAGCGACATTTGCGGATAGTCTTACAGATTTTGAAAGAGAATGAGTTATATGCTAAGTTAAGCAAATGTGAATTTTGGGTAAATCAGGTGGTTTTCCTTGGGCATGTAGTATCTGGTGATGGGGTTAAGCCTGACCCTTCAAAAGTAAAGGCTATTATGGAATGGAGAGTGCCAAAGAATGCCACTGAAGTCCGAAGCTTCTTAGGGTTGGCTGGATATTACAGGAGATTTGTTTAGGGTTTCTCTATAATTGCCGGTCCTCTAACCAAGTTGCTCAGAAAGGGGGTAGAATTTCAGTGGACGGAACAGTATCAACAAAGTTTTGATGAGTTGAAGAAGAGACTGACCTCCAATCCGATTTTGGTGTTGCCATCTGGTAGCGGTGGATATATAGTGTATACAGATGCTTCTAAACAGGGTTTGGGATGTGTGTTGATGCAAAACGGAAAGGTAATTGCTTATGCATCCCGTCAATTGAAGAACCATGAATTAAATTATCCTACACATGACTTAGAGTTAGCCGCGATTGTGCATGCACTGAAGATCTGGAGACATTACTTGTACGGAGAAAAATTTCAGATCCTTACTGACCATAAAAGTTTGAAATATATCTTGACACAAAAGGAATTGAATTTGAGACAGAGAAGGTGGATAGAATTGCTGAAAGATTATGATTGCACTATTGACTTCCATCCAGGGAAAGCGAACGTGGTAACAGATGCCTTGAGTAGAAAGAGTTCAAGTACATTAGCCAATCTGGGGAGTCACAATCAGACATTGCTACTGGAGATGAGGTCTATGAATACGAAACTAGAGGTTGATCAGGTAGCGGGTTTATTGGCAGCCTTGCAAATTAAGCCAGACTTTGTGGATTAGATCAAAGAAGCACAGACTCGAGATGCTTTCTTATTACGAATGTTGGAAAGAATAAAACTTGGTAAGAAAACAAATTTTTTAATAAGAGCCGATGGAGTAATAGTGAATGGGGGACGAGTTTGTGTGCCTGATACAGACGGGTTACGCGAAGCAATTTTGCAGGAAGCTCACAATTCACCATATGCGATGCACCCTAGTACTACAAAAATGTATCGCAATTTAAGACCCTATTACTGGTGGCAGACAATGAAGAAGGATGTGGCTGAATTTGTGGCTAAATGTATGACATGTCAGCAAGTGAAGGCAGAACATCAGGCACCAGCAGGTAAACTGCGACCTCTATCAATACCAGAATGGAAGTAGGAGAAGATCTCTATGGATTTTGTCGTGGGGTTGCCACGTACGTTCAGGAAGCACGACGCTATTTGGGTAATTGTGGATAGATTGACAAAATCTGTTCATTTCTTGCCGGTACGAATAACTGATTCACTGGATAAGTTAGCTGGGTTATACATTTCTGAGCTACTGAGATTACATGGAGTGTCTGTATCGATTGTGTCAGATAGAGATCCCCGATTTACGTCACGCTTTTGGGAAAGTTTACAAAGGGCATTGGGCACAAAGTTACATTTCAGTACCGCATTTCATCCTCAAACAGATGGCCAGTCAAAAAGAACGATACAAACCCTAAAAGATATGATGAGAGCTTGTACAATGGAGTTTAAGGGCAACTGGGATGATCATCTACCTCTAATGGAGTTTGCATATAATAACAGTTTCCACTCTAGTATCGGTATGGCTCCTTATGAAGCTTTATATGGAAGAAGGTGTCGTAGTCCGATTTGTTGGGATATAGAAGGATTAAGACAACTAGAAGGTTCGAAATTGGTGCAGGAAACAGTGGAAAAGGTACAGGTAGTTAAGAAATGTTTGAAAGCAGCACAAGATCGACAAAAAAGTTATATTGATCAACACCGAAGGGAGATGGAGGATGAAGTAGGTGATAAGGTTTTCCTGAAGATATCTCCTTGGAGGGGAATTCTGAGGTTTGGCAAGCAAGGGAAGCTGAGGTATCGGTATGGCTCCGTATGAAGCTTTATATGGAAGAAGGTGTCGCAGGCCGATTTGTTGGGATATAGAAGGATTAAGACTACTAGAAGGTTCGAAATTGGTGCAGGAAACAGTGGAAAAGGTACAGGTAGTTAAGAAATGTTTGAAAGCAGCACAAGATCGACAAAAAAGTTATGTTGATCAACACCGAAGGGAGATGGAGGATGAAGTAGGTGATAAGGTTTTTCTGAAGATATCACCTTGGAGGGGAATTCTGAGGTTTGGCAAGCAAGGGAAGCTGAGTCCGAGATATATTGGACCGTATGAAATTATTGAGAGAATCGGACCATTGGCATATAGACTGGCGTTACCAACAGAGTTGTAACAAATACATGATGTTTTTCATGTTTCGATGCTACGACGATATCGGTCTGATCCTAGTCACATTATTCATGAGCCAGAGATAGAGATTTCTGAGAAGTTAACATATGTGGAGGAGCCTGCAGAGATCTTGGATAGAAATGTAAGGAAATTAAGAAATAAAGATATACCGATGGTAAAAGTGAGATGGAGTCATCATTCCCCAAGGGAGGCGACTTGGGAGGTTGAGGAGCATATGAAAGAGAAATATCCCTATTTATTCCATTGAGCGGGTAAGTTACTTAAATTTCGGGGACGAAATTTTTATTAGGAGGGGAGAATTGTGACGTCCGTAGAATTTTTTATGTAATTGGGAGAATAATTGGTAATTATTAGAAATTTAGATGTAATTAGTAAATAAAATTATAGATTGAATTTGGGATATAATAAAACTTGAACGGATTAAATTGGAGTTCGTTATAATATTTGGGGGCAAATTATAGTAATTAAGAAATTTAAAAGGATGTAATGGGTATTTTGAGAAAAGTTTAATTAAATAAATAAAATAATAATAATATTATTATGTATATAATAATAATATATATATATATATAAAGTGAAGAGAGAGAGAGAGAGTTGTGAGTGTGAGGCGGTGGGCTTTTTGTTCTTTCTCATTATAAAATAAAACACATACACATTTTATACAACCAAGCACATATTCCAAACACACACACACCCACGTACACACATTGTGGAAACAGAGGTACGGGATTTTAGATTTTAATGTTTAATAATTTATATAATTATATTATTTAATTAGTCTATTTATTAAATGTTGATTATATTAAGCGGTGAACTATTTAATCGGAGTATTTTATAATTTTGGCTATTTAAATTAGTGTCGTATTAAATATCACAATTGCTATAAAAATGATATAGTTGGGCAATTAAATTATTTGATTTGTTAGATTCAATTATCCTTATAGTTAGTTTATACAATTCCATCGGAATGGTTAACCAAATATGTAATTCTATGTATTGTTGCTTAATTAAATTGTATAGCAACGGTAAATTGACAGGAAATTCATAGAAATACTTCGCAAGTTATATTTTAGAAATATTATGTTATTAAAGAGGAAAATGAGGTTTCAATGATAATATAATTTACGAATGTTATTAAAAATGATAGTTATAAATACATAAGGGGTTTGATTAAGTGAATTCTTATGAATTATTTGGTAAATTAAATATATTGATTATACGTATTATAATTTATTATAGGATGTGACGACAAGGTAGAGGGTTGAGCAGTCCCTCGTGAATCGAAGTATTTTGGGGATTTACGGTAAGTATAGCTAATTGAATTTATATATATCTATATGTGTATTCTGGTATATATTATGTATATTGGTTTCTTGGATGCGAACGTGAATTTGGCTTAATATTATTATGCGTGGCTCTCGTATATTGATTGTTTATATAATTAGTTGTGGATTATTTGTTAGATTACCATCATATTGGTGAAATTATTACTATGTGATATGTAATGGTAATGTAGGGATATGCGGGATATGATTATGTGATAATCATATAATTGATTGTTGATGAAATCTAATTGGTAGTTGTTATTGAGGAAGTGATTATTATAAAGAATAGAATGACGATTGTGAATGGAAATAAAAGATGATGCTTACCTAGTTGGAAACACAGTCAATGGTTTATGAAAATGTATTGATATTGAGATATGAAAAATATGTGAATTAAGCTAGGTACCATGGCGCGTAGGGTACCGGGATATTCCGGGGCAGCAGGGAATATCCTGTGCTTGTTAGTTACACACTGGGGTGGTGTGGGGGTACCATGTTTGTTGTGATGTCCTGTGCTATATTGCTACACAGCTGGAGTAAAATAGTGTGGGGATATCACACAACGGGTATCCTGTGCTGTATAGGATGTGATGATGGCCGGCGAATCCATTGACTGATGTATACCAATTAGAGTAAGTTGGGCCCTTAACTAATAAACGATAATGTTGAATATTGTGTCATAGATTGATTTATAATTGTGAGTAGGTATTACTGCTTATATTTGTTGTTGCTATTGATAATGACTGTTAGTCGATGTGACTGCATGTACGTGAAATTGTTGCCTATGTATATATATAAACTGATCAGCTATACTTATTGAGTAGGCAATTCATTCCTTGCCACGTACTTTTCAGGAGATAGGTCACACTGACTAGCCACATTGACTTTGAGCGGTGCCGTCGTCTTTATTAGGTGGGTCAGCCGTGACTTCTGAAGCCAAAGTTTTTGATTGTTAGGTTGTAAATATTCTGGTCTCTTGTTGGGATTTGTGTTTGAAAGTTGTGGTATGATTTTTCTTGAGGTTATGTACACGAGAACATGTAGTGAGGGTAAATATTACTTTTGGTGGTATATATTATCTTTTGTACATATAATATTATATTGATAAATTAGAATTTATTTTACTGATTCAAATAGAATTACTTATAGAATGAGGTTTGATTAAAGAAAGGATGAAATAGAAATGATTAGATGTAGCGAGTAGGGGGCGCTACAGTATATTTTAAAACTTTGATAGGAAAGAAAATTAATTTAAAAAAAATTGGAGAAACGAAAAGAAAAATAATTAAATATGTACCTGGGGCTCCATTAAACTTGCCCGCAGCGCACAAGAGATGGGATCCGACGATAGCACACCGAAATCTTCACAAGATGAACTTGAATTTGGGTCGAATGAAATAATCCGGCCAAAATCTTTAGTGTATGTTCTTGAAGAATTATGTTGGCAAATTATACACGATGATGAATTAACAAATCGATTCAGAAAAAGGAATTAAAGAAGGAAAAAAAAAAGAATCAAATGCCTGAGAAAAGGACTAATGGACTTTCCTACATAGAAATCATCTTAGATTTCTGGATTTTTCTGCCACTTCTTGTATACCGAAGGAATCAAATGTAACGTTCCTACAGCTCTTGAGCGTAGTACTTTATGGACTTGAACAGTGATTTGCAGTGAGTGTGTTGAGGGAGAAAAGGCGTGAGCAAATGTGAAGTGTGAGTGGTTGAGCGAGAGAGTGCGAGTAAATGTTGTATGTGTTTGTGTGAGTGTTTCAAATAACAAAGCTCGATTGAGGGTGGCAGAAGCCTTGGAATTGACGTTCTGTCTTTTTTTCGTAATATCTTCCTACTAATTTCTTCTTTTTAGGTTTGTCTTTATTTAATATTATTGTAATAATTAGACAAGAATCATTTTTGGAACGAAAATATATATTCATGGTATCTATGAATGCAATACAATAAATTATATTCTACATCAGATTCCTCCAGAAATGGCCAAAAAAAGGAGAGACAACATCTACGAAAATTAATTAGAGAGTTCATCAATCTGTACATATTGTTGTATTGTAATCAACCATTTATCTTTACAAAATTCTTTATATACAACTCAAGTTTTTAGTAAGATTGAAAAACCTAAAGTAGTGATGAAGTTAAAATCGATACTCAAAAATGAAAAATTAATCATGTATACCTTTCTTTATATACAACTCAAGTTTTTAGTGAGATTGAAATTCGATAATATTTTTATCTAAGGATCTTTTGAAATTCAGCTTGAAAGGATGAAAATTTTGAAAGAAATATATGTGGTAGGTGTGTCTGAATCTGAAAATATAATTAGTGGTTTGGTATATAAAAGATAGGTATAAATTAATGTCACTTACCTAATTTATAATTTTAGTGATTATTACACTTTGAGGATTGGATTTCATTCATGAACTTGATTCAAGAAATTTAATTGCAATTATATTGAAGTTATGTACACCAATGTATTTGGTTCTTTGCCACCATAAAACATATCATTTCAAATATTTTGAAAAGAAAAATCAATCAACACTTTTGAATCTATTAATCGAAATATATATATATATAATATATATACTTAAAGAAAGCTAAAACAATAACAAAGATTCAATTGTTACAATTTTTTTATTGGAACACACAAGAAAAAATTGGGCTAAAATATTTTTAGTCCCCTATGCTAATTAGAAGGGGTGGTATTTCAAACGGAGAGTTTGTAATTTAAAAAGACTCAATTATTTACTATTATTTTATTGGACAAAGTTAATTTTGATCTTTTTACATTATGAGTTCATATATTTATTGATATTCAATTATATAATTGATTAGTTATTTCTAATAATATTCATTCATTTGTTGTAAAACTCGTTTACAAAATTTAATTTTTCAACTTTATAAATTTTCAATTTTTTGGTTTGCTCCATCCAATTTAAATTAACGTTTTATATAACTTTTTTGGGAAAAATGTTGAAAGCAATCACTACCATAAAAAAAAAAAAGTTTCAATGGTTTTGCCCATGGTTTAGATATTGTTCAAATTGCATTGTTTTGTCTTCAAACCTAAAGGTCTACTTTTATAAATATGGGTATTTGGTCTAATTTTATAGTAGTTTCTTGCGTTTAGTAATTTTTATTTAATGTAGGCTTTAATTTAAAATTATTTATCTGTATATATCAATAATTTAATACACCATTTTCAATAAAAATAAATCACTTATATTTAGGTTTTCATGAATCACAAGTATTTAATAATTAATGAATGAATTTTAGAATATTGAATCATACTTTTAATATAGTAAAAAAAAGTACCACTTAACATAACAAAAGAAAAAAAACAGTGGAAGTAGATGTTCGAATTTTTCATTAGACAATCATATCAAAAGCTTTTGGTGTGACATCCGTAGAATTTTTCACGTAATTGGGAGACTAATTGGTAATTATTAAAAATTTAAATTTAATTAGTAAATAAATTATAGATTGAATTTGGGATAAAATAAAACTTGAACGGATTAAATTGGAGTTCGTTATAATGTTTTGGGGCAAATTATATTAATTAAGAAAATTAGGAAGGATGTATGGGTATTTTGAGAAAAGTTTAATTAATTAAATAAAATATTAATATTATATATATATCATAAATAATATATATATATAATGGGTGAGGAGAGAGAGAGTTTGAAGTGAGGCGGTGGGCACATGCACAACAATACACACACATTCACACACAATTAAAGAAAAAGTTTCACCCCTCCCTCTCGCGGAAAAACTAAAAACCGAGGTACGAAAATTTCGATTTTAATTCATATTAATTAGTATAATTATTTTCTTAATTACTCCATTTATTAAATGTTGTTTATTTTGAGCGGTAACTATATAATCGGAGTATACGAGTTTGATTATTTAAAGCAGTACCGAATTAAAAATAATATAGTTGGGTAATTAAAATATTACATTTATTAGATTTAATTATTATTCAAGCTAATGTACACAATTCCATCGGAATGATTAACCAAATATGTAATTCTATGTATTGTTGCTTAATTAAATTATATAGCAACGATAAATTGATAGCAAATTCATAGAAATATTTCGGAAGTTATATTTTAGAAATATTATGTTATTAATGAGGGAAAAGGAGGTTTCAGTGGTAATATAATTTACGAATGTTATTAAAAATGATAGTTATAAATATATAAGGGGTTTGATTAAGTGAATTCTTATGAATTATTTGGTAAATTAAATATATTGATTATACGTATAACATTCTATTATAGGACGTGACGACAAAGTAGAGGGTTGAGCAGTCTCTTGTGAATCGAAGTATTTTGGGATTTACGGTAAGTATAGCTAATTGGATTTATATATATACCTATATGTGTAGTATTGTATATATTATATATATTGGTTTCTTGGATGCGAACGTGGACTTGGCTTTATATTATTATGCGTGGTTTTTGTATATTGATTGTTTATATAATTAGTTGTGGATTATTTGTTAGATTATCATAATATTGGTGAAATTGTTACTATGTGATATGTGATGATAATGTAGAGGTATGCGGGATATGATTATGTGATAATCATATAATTGATTATTGATGAAATCAAATTGGGAGTTATTATTGAGAAAGTGACTATTATAAAGAATAGAATGACGATTGTGAGTTGAAATAAAAAATGATTTTTACCTAGTTGGGAACACAGTCAATGGTTTATGAAAATGTGATTGATGATAATGTGATTGATATTGAGATATGAAAAGTATATGATTTAAGCTAGGTACCAAGGCGCGTAGGGTACCGGGGTATTCCGGGGCAGCGGGGAATATCCTGTGCTGTTAGCTACACATTGGGGTGGTGTGGGGGTACCATGTTTGTTGTGATGTCCTATGCTATATTGCTACACAGTTGGAGTAAAAGAGTGTGGGGATATCACACAACGGGTATCCTGTGTTGTATATGATATGATGATGGCCGGCGAAACCATTGACTGATATACTCCAACTAGAGTAAGTGGGGCCCTCAACTAATAAATGATAACGAATTAATATTATATCGTGGATTCGTTTACAGTTGTGAGTATGTATTACTGCTTATATCTGATGTTGCTATATGACGAATGACTGTTGTCGGTGTGACTGCATGTACGTGAATCTTTGTCTGTGTATATATATATAAACTGGTCAGTTATACTTATTGAGTAGGCAGCTCATTCTTTGCCACGTACTTTTCAGGATATAGGTGACACTGATTAGCCACATTGGACTTTGAGCGGTGCCATCGTCTTTATTAGGTGGGTCAGCCGTGACGTCTGAAGCAAGAGTTTTTAATTGTTAGGTTGTTAAATACTTTGGTCTTTTATCGGGATTTGTATTTTAAGTTGTCGTATGATTTTTCTTGAGGTTATGAACATGAGAACATCTAGTGAATGAATATAAACTTTCCTTTTGTGGTATATATATATTATTAATAAATTAGAATTTATTTTACGAGTTGAAAGAGAATTACTTATAGAATGAGTTCTGATTAAAGAAAGGATTTAATAGTAATAATTAGATGTAGCGAGTAGGGAGTGCTACATTGGGTGGTATCAGAGCAGGTCTACGTTTCTAGGGTAATGATTGTGAGATGTCCTAATGATTAAATTGTTTAATGTAGGATGGCTTCTCAAGATACATGTGCTGAGCCAGTAGCTAGTAGGGAAGAGTCAGCGGAGTCTGTAGAGGGCTCAGTGGCACCTGCAAATGCAGGTGGGGTGGAGGTAGGTCGAGAGGGTATTGGTGCTGATGCTCCTATTCCTCCCGGTGGTGCTCCAAGGCAGGATTACCACCAGAGTATGCATAGATATTTCAAATGGCTTTTCAAGCCCAAGCGCAGTTACTTGCACTGGTGCACGCATCCACTCCAGTGCCAGCACCAGTAGTCCCTACAATTGACCATAATTATGAAAGAATCAGAAAGATTGGGGGCACAGAATTTGAGGGTACACTAGACCCAGAGATTGCTGAGAGATGGTGGGAAAAAGTCGAAGATGTGATGAACTTAATAAATTGCACTCCAGAGGATCGACTTAACTATGTTGTTTCTTTGTTCGTGAGTAATGCCTTGATTTGGTGGAGGTCTGTAAAGAGGGGATATGAGCCAACGGAAATAACTTGCGCTGAACTTCAGAAAGAGTTTGATGATCAATACAAACCCAAGATGTACCCAGATAGGAAGAGAATGGAGTTCCTAAATTTGGTGCAAGGGGATGAACAGACGGTGGCAGAATATGAACTTCGTTTTGCAGCATTAGCCAAGTATGCACCAGAAGCAATAGCGACGCAGGAGGATTGTTGTTACCATTTTGAGCAAGGGCTACGATTGGAGATTAGAAGAGGCATCGCAGTCAGAGTTACAAATTTTAAAACTCTTGCAGAATCAGCAGTCCGAATGGAAGAAGCGGTAATGGAGGACAAGAAGAAGGGGGAAGAGAAAAGAAAATCAACATATATAACAGGGGAATGGAGTAGGTTGACCAAGAGGGGAACCGGTCGCTCATTCTCAGTGGCAAGTGGGAGTTTTACACGTGGTGGTCCCATTTTTCGAGAAAGTAGTGGACAGAGGTTTGGGGGATCCATGGGCATTAACAGAGGTTCTTTCAAACGCAACTCATTTGTTACGCCTTCTACTGGATCAGGAAGGGGAGTTGGACTGAGTTATGGTCGAGGACCAATGTTTCCTCCGAGCTGTTTTACCTGTGGAAGACAACATCAAGGGTCATGTTGGCGACGGGATGATACACCGAAGACTTGCTATCGCTGTCGAGGTAGAGGACACATCGCCAGAAATTGTTCCAGTCAGACTATAGGTGTCGTTGAAAGTGTTGCTAGCGGGACTCAGAGCCAAAGTAGTATTGGGGGTAATGGCAGAGGAGCTAGTAGAGGTAGAGGTAGAGGTAGAGGCACGGGCAACAGAGATAGTGGCCACAATATTGGTAGCGGTATGAGGGGGGCTGGAGCACAAGTTACTCAGGGACAGACCCAGGCAAGGATATATAACATTACTAGAGAGGAAGCCCCAACATCGAATGACGTGATATCAGGTACGATATTTTTATCTGACATTATGGCTTATGTTCTAATTGATCCTGGCTCTACACATTCATATATTTCATCCGAATTTGCATCTAACATACCGGGAGAGAATAGTCCGTTGGGATGTAATTTGATGCTTTATTTGCCCATGGGAGGGGGTGTGATAGTGAACAGTGTTAAGAAAGGGAATTTAGTGAGAATCGGAGATGTAAATTTACCTGTAGACCTTATAGTGCTAGATTTGAAGGGGTTTGATGTGATTCTGGGGATGGATTGGTTAGCGCAATATAAAGCAATAGTTGATTGTTATAAAAAGGAAGTGATGATCGAATATTTTGGCGAATCAAAACTAATATTTGTGGGGGATCGTCAGGTAGTACCAGTTTGTGTAATATCAGGCATGGAGGCAAGACGATCGATGTTAGAGGGTTGTGAAGCATATCTAGCCCATGTGGTAGATATCGAAAAGGTTAATCCCGCATTGGAGGAAATTCCAGTAGTGAGAGACTTCCTTGAAGTATTTCCTAACGACTTACCAGGTTTGCCACCGCATAGGGAAGTGGATTTTGCCTTAGAAACTCTCCCAGGAGTTGCCCCGATTTCTATTGCACCGTACAGAATGGCCCCAGTGGAGTTACTTGAGCTCAAAAAGCAAATCGAATAATTATTGGAGAAAGGGTTTATCAGGCCGAGTACTTCACCGTGGGGAATACCAGTGCTGTTTGTGAAGAAGAAAGATGGGAGTATGAGGTTATGCGTCGATTACCGCCAATTAAACAGGGTAACAGTGAAAAATAAATATCCATTGCCGAGGATTGATGACCTGCTAGACCAGTTAAAGGGAGCTACAATATTTTCAAAGATCGATTTGAGGTCTGGGTATTGGCAGCTAAGGATAGCAGAAAATGAGATACCAAAGACAGCTTTCCCTACTCGTTATGGTCATTATGAATTTCTGGTGATGCCTTTTGGGTTAACAAATGCACCAGCGGAATTCATGGCATTAATGAACCGTACATTTCAGGAATATCTGGATCACTTCGTTATTGTGTTTATAGATGACATTTTGGTATACTCGAGGGATAGAGAAGAGCATGAGCAACATTTGAGGATAGTCTTACAGATTTTGAAAGAGAAGGAGTTATATGCTAAGTTAAGCAAATGTGAATTTTGGGTAAATCAGGTGATTTTTCTTGGGCATGTAGTATCTGGTGATGGGGTTATGCCTGACCCTTCAAAAGTAAAGGCTATTATGGAATGGAGAGTGCCAAAGAATTCTACTGAAGTCCGAAGCTTCTTAGGGTTGGCTGGATATTACAGGAGATTTGTTGAGGGTTTCTCTATAATTGCCGGTCCTCTAACCAAGTTGCTCAGAAAGGGGGTAGAATTTTAGTGGACGGAACAGTGTCAACAAACTTTTGATGAGTTGAAGAAGGGACTGACCTCCAATCCGATTTTGGTTTTTCCGTCTGGAAGCGGTGGATATATAGTGTATACAGATGCTTCTAAACAGGGTTTGGGATGTGTGCTGATGCAAAATGCAAAGGTAATTTCTTATGCGTCCTGCCAATTGAAGAACCATGAATTAAATTATCCCACACATGACTTGGAGTTAGCCGCGATTGTGCATGCACTGAAAATCTGGAGACATTATTTGTACGGAGAAAAATTTCATATTCTTACTGACCATAAAAGTCTGAAATATATCTTGACATAGAAGAAATTGAATTTGAGGCAAAGAAGATGGATAGAACTGCTGAAGAATTATGATTGCACTATTGACTTCCATTCAGGGAAGCGAACGTGGTAGCAAATGCCTTCAGTAGAAAGAGTTCAAGTACATTAGCCAATCTGGGGAGTCATAATCAGACATTGCTACTGGAGATGAGGTCTATGAATACAGAATTGGAGGTTGATCAGGTAGCGGGTTTATTGGCAGTCTTGCAACTTAAGTTAGACTTCGTGGATCAGATCAAAGAAGCGCAGACTCTAGATACTTTCTTATTGCGAATGCTGGAAAGAATAAGACTTGGTAAGAAAATAAATTTTTCGATAAGAATTGGAGTAATAGTGAATGGGGGACGAGTTTGTGTGTCTGCTATAGATGGGTTACGCGAAGCGATTTTGCGAGAAGCTCAGAATGCACCATATGCAATGCACCCTAGTACTACAAAAATGTATCGAAATTTAAGACCTTATTACTGGTGGCAGACAATGAAGAAAGATGTGGCTAAATTTGTAGCTAAATGTATGACATGTCAACAAGTAAAGGCAGAACACCAGGCACCAGCAGGTAAACTGCGACCTCTATCAATACCAGAATGGAAGTGGGAGAAGATCACTATGGATTTTGTCGTGGGGTTGCCACGAACATTCAGAAAGCACAACACTATTTGGGTAATTGTGGATAGATTGACAAAATCTGCTCATTTCTTGCCGGTACGAATAACTGATTCACTGGATAAATTAGCTGGGTTATACATTTCTAAGATAGTGAGATTACATCGAGTGCCTGTATCGATTGTGTCAGACAGAGATCCCCGATTTACTTCACGCTTTTGGGAAAGTTTACAAAGGGCATTGGGCACAAAGTTACATTTCAGTATCGCATTTCATCCTCAAACAAATGGGCAGTCAGAAAGAACGATTCAAACCCTAGAAGATATGATGAGAGCTTGTACAATGGAGTTTAAGGGCAACTGGGATGATCATCTACCTCTAATGGAGTTTGCATATAATAACAGTTTCCACTCTAGTATCGGTATGGCTCGATATGAAGCTTTATACGGAAGAAGATGTCGCAGTCCGATTTGTTGGGATATAGAAGGATTAAGACAACTAGAAAGTCCTGAATTGGTGCAGAAAACAGTGAAAAAGGTACAAGTAGTTAAGAAGTGCTTGAAAGCAACACAAGATCGACAAAAGTGTTACGTTGATCAACACCGAAGGGAGATGGAGTAAAAAGTAGGTGATAAAGTTTTCTTGAAGATATCTCCTTGGAGGGGAATTCTGAGGTTTGGCGAGCAAGGAAAACTGAGTCCGAGATACATTGGGCCGTATGAAATTATTGAAAGAATCGGATCACTGGCGTATCGACTAGCATTACCAGCAGAGTTGTCACAAATACATGATGTTTTTCATGTTTCGATGCTGCGACGATATCCGTCTAATCCTAGGCATATATTCGACAGCCGGAAATAGAGATTTCTGAAGAGTTAACATATGTAGAGGAGCCAACAGAGATTTTGGATAAAAGCGTAAGGAAATTGAGAAATAAAGACATACCGATGGTTAAGGTGAGATGGAGTCATCATTCCCCGAGGGAGGCGACTTAGGAGGTTGAGGAGCATATGAAAGAGAAGTATCCCTATTTATTCCATTCAACGCATAAGTTACTTAAATTTCGGGGACAAAATTTTTATTAGGACGGGAGAATTGTGACATCCGTAGAATTTTTCACGTAATTGGTAGACTAATTGGTAATCATTAAAAATTTAAATTTAATTAGTAAATAAATTATAGATTGAATTTGGGATAAAATAAAACTTGAACGGATTAAATTAGAGTTCGTTATAATGTTTGGGGGCAATTATATTAATTAAGAAAATTAGGAAGGATGTAATGGGTATTTTGAAAAAAAGTTTAATTAATTAAATAAAACAATAATATTATATATATATCATAAATAATATATATATATATATAATGGGTGAGGAGAGAGAGAGTTTGAAGTGAGGCGGTGGGCACATGCACAACAATACACACACATTCACACACAATTAAAGAAAAAGTTGCACGCTTCCCTCTCGCGGAAAAACTAAAAACCGAGGTACGAAAATTTCTATTTTAATTCATATTAATTAGTATAATTATTTTCTTAATTACTCCATTTATTAAATGTTGTTTATTTTGAGCGGTGAACTATTTAAATCGGAGTATTTTACGAGTTTGACTATTTAAAGTAGTATCGAATTAAATATCACATTTGTTATAAAAATGATATAGTTGGATAATTAAAATATTAGATTTGTTAGATTTAATTATTATTAAAACTAATGTACACAATTCCATCGGAATGATTAACCAAATATGTAATTCTATGTCTTGTTGCCTAATTAAATTATATATTAACGATAAATTGACAGAAAATTCATACAAATATTTCAGAAGTTATATTTTAGAAATATTATGTTATTAATGAGGGAAAAGGAGGTTTCAGTGGTAATATAATTTACGAATGTTATTAAAAATGATAGTTATAAATATATAAGAGGTTTGATTAAGTGAATTCTTATGAATTATTTGGTAAATTAAATATATTGATTATACGTATAACATTCTATTATAGGACGTGACGACAAAGTAGAGGGTTGAGCAGTCCCTCGTGAATCGATGTATTTTGGGATTTACGGTAAGTATAGCTAATTGGATTTATATATATACCTATATGTGTAGTATTGTATATATTATATATATTGGTTTCTTGGATGCGAACGTGGACTTGGCTTTATATTATTATGCGTGGTTTTTGTATATTGATTGTTTATATAATTAGTTGTGGATTATTTGTTAGATTATCATAATATTGGTGAAATTGTTACTATGTGATATGTGATGGTAATGTAGAGATATGCGGGATATGATTATGTGATAATCATATAATTGATTGTTGATGAAATCAAATTGGGAGTTGTTATTGAGGAAGTGACTATTATAAAGAATAGAATGACGATTGTGAGTTGAAATAAAAGATGATGCTTACCTAGTCGGGAACACAGTCAATGGTTTATGAAAATGTGATTGATATTGAGATATGAAAAATATATGATTTAAGCTATGTACCATGGTGCGTAGGATACCGGGGTATTCCGGGGCAGTGGGGAATATCTTATGCTGTTAGCTACACACTGGGGTGGTGTGGGGGGTACCATGTTTGTTGTGATGTCCTGTGCTATATTGCTACACAACTGGAGTAAAAGAGTGTGGGGATATCACACAACGGGTATCCTGTGCTGTATATGATATGATGATGGCCAGCGAAACCATTGACTGATGTACTCCAACTAGTGTAAGTGGGGGCCTCAACTAATAAATGATAATGAATAAATATTATGTCGTGGATTGATTTACAGTTGTGAGTATGTATTACTGCTTATATCTGATGTTGTTGTATGACGAATGATTATTGTCGGTGTGACTGCATGTACGTGAATCTTTGTCTGTGTATATATGTATATAGACTGGTCAGTTATACTTATTGAGTAGACAGCTCATTCCTTGCCACGTACTTTTCAGGATATAGGTGACACAAATTAACCACATTGGACTTTGAGCGGTGCCATCGTCTTTATTAGGTGGGTCAGCCGTGAAGTCTAAAGCCAGAGTTTTTGATTGTTGGGTTGTTAAATACTTTGGTCTTTTATCGGGATTTGTATTTTAAGTTGTGGTATGATTTTCCTTGAGGTTATGAACATGAGAACATCTAGTGAAGGTGAATATAAACTTTTCTTTTGTGGTATATATATATTATTAATAAATTAGAATTTATTTTACGAGTTGAAAGAGAATTACTTATAGAATGAGTTCTGATTAAAGAAAAGATGAAATATTAATAATTAGATGTAGCGAGTAGGGAGTGCTACATTTGGAAAGGAAAAAGATGTTCGAATTTGAAATTTCCTTTTTAATTATAAATGTTGACAAAATAAAAAGAAAAGAATAAAGAGAAAATCGATTGGCTATAAATCAATTATTTGGTTGTTTAAAGTGCAAGCAAAGATCTCCAGCTCTTGATCATTATGTTGGTAAGAAATGAATATAATTTAAAGTAGAACATTCTACATATCTTCTATTTTCTTTTCTATCTCAGTAATATTTCTAGTATGACTTCCACTTCCATCCCCGACCTGAATGTTGTGGAAGTTTTAATATGCATCATTAACAAATGACATAATAGTTCATTCATTTTATATAATCTTCTATAGTTGAAAAGTTAAGAAATAAAACATATCCACATAAATTTTGGTCAAAGATAAAACGGATTTATGGATTTTGAGTTTACCTGTTCCAGCACTAGATCACTCCTCCGACAGCTATAGAGTATAAAAGTTGCAACCTCCTTTAGTGAGCGGAAGTTTTGAGAGACTCTATCACGAATATAGTACTATTGCATGAAAATTTGGTTGAAAAAAGTAAGTTATATTACATTAGTTTTGCATAACTAAAAAATTTACAGATTATTTATGTAAAGTATTAAAAAATTATTACCTTATCACTTGCATTCGAGGCATTGCGCTTTCTCTTTTGTAATATCCAACCCTCTAGTCGTTCCTATAGGGATAACTTATATCTTGGTTGGATTTTTATTGTCTCAATAATTTCCGATAGAGGGTTCACATCTTGTTGGGGAGGGACTTTTTCCACTCTTACGTCCAACTTGCCTTCATTATCTTGTACAATTATGTGATATATGTCCCTTTCCCCTACTTCAACCTGCCATACATATGTATGTTAGTAGAATAGATGAGTTTATTTTATAAATTATAATATCACATTTTTTATATAAAGAAACATAACCGTGCATAATAGCAAAAATGCACATGATTGCACACTAATATCTAATTTTGTTTCCATTTTTCTAGTGGATGAGTAAGTGGTTGCATAAGCTTTCTATAAACAAAGTGTTATATATAGATTAAAGAACAAATAAATAATTACCAAGAAAATAATTAAATTTTGAATAAAAAGTAATAAGATAAGGATTACTTCAGTACTCGAAATCAGTAAATCATAATAGCAAATGGATTTCTTATCTTCATTTGATTTGGATATATAAACCTAGCTTGCATTACATGGAGTAGTTGGTTCAAATATGTAAGATATAAATTCAAATTGATAAGTGGACATACCTTATGCATTTCGAGAATATAGTTGCAGCCTCGTTCATAATGTCGGAAAAGTCCAAAAGAGACCTTCCTAGTGCCTTGAACTACACACCTGTCTCGACTTCTGTTTTTAATTGAATATCTATTGTTTAATTCAGGTTGATCCTGCACCAAAAAACAAGCACACTAGAATAACAAGAGTATAAATTAAGCCACAAATAAAGTAAAAAGTCTAAGAATATTAGATTAAAGAGATAAACAAACTCCATTAACCAATCAGTCGGAAGTGGCTGTGTATGAAGGAAAGCTTATAAACTTCAACTGAAACTTTTAACAAAAGATTAAAGTGAGACATATTGCCTTATATTGCAAAGTACATACTTTCACCACAAAATTTCAATGGATAAATAATTTTCTTGATGCATTGTTATGTTTTTCTATTACCGGAGCTTCTTTTATATTAGAATACCAAAATTAATGAACAACTCCCTTTTCTCAAGTAGAATTAATGAGATCAAGTAACTACCAAAACATTGTTTTATAATTGAATGTACTTGTATATTTTTCAAAACATTCAAGGAAAAACCAATTTGGAAACAAGATCGCCAAAAATATGCAAAGTAAGAAGCCTTATCATTTAGTTCAATGATAGTTACATGTCCACCATTATATGTGCATGTGAAAATTAAGTAAAATAAGTACAATATGCAAAATAAAAGGCATGAAAATATATAGAAAATATGTTGTCTTAATACTTAGAATTTACAGGACAACAATGCATAAAGTTGAAAAGAATAGATGTGTCTTATGCTAGCCCATCCCACATGGACTATGAATTAAAAAGATGAGATCATATAAGCATTGGCGAAAAAACTCAATTGCATCCATTCGATATCGCTTTTCGGTTTGCTGTCAATATGAAATTCTAAAATGCACTCGGTGGGTTTGAGGCAATACTAGGGCCCAACGGGCTTGTGGGCCTAGGGCATGACCAAATAGTATGAAAATCAATCACCAAGTTGAGTCGAAAGCTAAGTATATGGGAGACAAAGTGGAATGCGCGTGGGGATCCACCTCTTGAACACGCGGTACAAAATGCTACATACATGGGAATCACCTCTAGAATCTTGATACATAACGACCAATCATGGGATAAGTCACTCCACGTTGAGGATGTCACATTTTTATGAATGGTGATTGTAATATCACATTCCATATACATTAGAAACTAATAAGATAAGCAACATATAAGCATTGGGTCAAGAAAAATTATAGTGTATCCATTTGCTATTCCTTTTCGGCACATTGCCATAATCAAATTTTAGGATGCACATGGTGAGTTTGGAGGCAATTCTTACATCCAAGGGGCTCACGGGCCCAGAGCGTGACATGTTCCATAGAAATCTTTGATCATTGTGTTTAACAAATTGGAAATGATGCTTTCAAAAATACGGAAAATGTTTTGTAGAGGTCATAATACAACAAATACATGAAGAAAAGATATTGAAACTTTTCATTATTCATTTGACCATAAGAGGTCACATAAAAGAAAAATGTATTCAAGTGGAAAATAAATTGATTTTGTTGTGAATGATGCAAACACTATTTTGACCTCATGAAGATTATAATTCTGAAGCCAGCCAAATATATTGTATATAACTTATTTTCATTGTGAGAGTCATTTCCGTAATCTCAAGGGCAATTTAAATATAAATCACCAGGAGAAGAATCATTATAGAGGAAAAAATCTTAATTTTCTTGATATCTCTTAGATTGTGCATGCAAATTGGTGATACTGTTGGAAGATCTGTGAAGATTTTTGTGAGTAAAGATTCTAAAGACTCTAATATTTTATTGTATTTATAAGGTAATAGTAACAAGCTTTATTTACTGAGAAGTGATTGAACACTCAACATTAATTATTAGTGCCTAGGCCACTTCTATCTAGGCAGGGGATTGAGATCGGTTCCCATTTATTGATGATCGGGGAAATGATATCAAAACTTTTGAGTGGATAGATATTTTGAGTGGCATGGATATCTCACTCCCATGAAATATGTAATTTATCTTTCTGTCACTCGCTTCATTTGTTAGGAGGTCCACCACATTATCCCTTTATCTGAAAGTGTACACAAAATTATATTTCAAACTTCTTTTCATAGCATGAATTTAAGCCAAATATGCTGCAACAACTAGTTGCCTCTATGTTGTGACTTTGTTAGTAAAGAAATATTTTTAACGTCGATTTCTATCTAGATTCTTTTGAAAGCATATTCTTCGACCAATTTAAAACATTAATAAAATGATCATTTGATAATGTAAATACTCAAAACTACAAATACTACACCTCCTTGGTTATTATCACAACTTTGCATGCTCCCACCTCTTAGGATTTTCTTAAGCAGCACTATGGCTGGAAGTTCATATGGGAAGTGAATCCATGTGTCATCAACATTTTAATCACTTATCCTTTGTTGTCTTTTAAATACACTTGCTTTGGCAACAACTATAACTGGTGATACACCCTCAAGATGATCGTTCAAGCTCAAAAACAATGACCGAGGTGTTTGGATTGTTTCATGTCGTCCCAGCAAATCATAGAACAAACTACGATATAAGGATATGTATATGTCCTCAGTCAAGGAGGCTGTTGTCAGCTTCCGTTAATGATGAACTATCATTATCGTCAAATCCGCTATTAGAAGCTACAACTGGAAAAAACTAGCAAGGAATTCCAACACCTTCGCACTTTAAAACTTCGAAAGAATATATGTGCAATGGTCTTAATATGGGAACAACACTAGCAATTAAATGCCACTACTATTGTTTGTTGACCTACAATCAGTCATTCAGCAATTGCCATGAAAATGTTGATATTGAAGGTATAATAGTAGACCGTTGGAAACTATAATAAATATTGAGGAACAGTTGCATCACAAACTAAATGCAAAGTGACATTAATAAAAAGATCCCTATCATATGAGGGCCGCTAAACCACTTGTCTGTAGAATTCTCATTTAGCATTACCACGACTTAAAATGTTTGTTTAGAAAAGAGTTTACATGGGTCAGCAGTATGTCATTTTTGTATTTATACCATCATCTCACCAATGGTTATAATTATTAGAATTGACATAGATGACATCACCCTAATTCAAAAACCAGTGTACTGCATAGCCCTATGCAAAATCTGCCTGTATTTGGTATATCATGGAACCCACCACCATCAATATGAATTTTTTTTGTGGTCATTTAATCGTCTTAGCTTCCCTACAACCACTTTTGTAGTATCTTTACCACCCTATGTGCATGCCCAAATAGAGTTGTTTTGGTTACTCTCTAAGTTGGCCACTTTATATTTTTGTCACTAACACCTTCATTACAAATTGCATCATCACCATGCTACATGGATATAGCATTGTACTTGACGCATAATGACATGTTGACGCATTGCATTCAAAAATGTAATTACAAGTAAGATATCCTGATTGGGAGTTATTAAAGAAAATATGCTTCGCATATGAAAAAAGTTGGCAAATTGAGAAAGATATTTAGAAAACTAAATAGACAGATGGATCAGAGAGCCGAGACCAGAAATATTAAAAGTAACATTTATTGTCCTAAATATGAAAAACGACATACCAAGAGATCTAATTTTGTGATGCCTTCTAAATCATTGCATGGAAACCGATGTTGTGAACTAAAAGACTTATTACAAAAAAATAATATATGTATGGTGATGAAGAGAGAATATATAATAGTTGCAACAATTAATACCTTTATGGGGCTCCCAAACATGAAACAATGAGAAATTTTTTTATCAACAAATCATTGTAAATAAGAAAAAGTGTAAATAATTATGGAAGATACCCTAATTAATGTCTTCTCCTCTCCATTAATGTAATTAAAGATATTATACCATGAGCCATGGTAGTTAGTACTCTATGTTGAGGTAGCAATCTTTTCTTGTGGTTTAATTTTCTTCTTCAATTTTAATTTTATTTATTTATTTACTATTTTTTTTCCTCCTTTCATACTCTTTTCATTACCAGAAAATATTTCGACATTTATGATATTCTATTTTCTCCAAAATACCCTCAAATGCTTATATTTTCTCGAAAAGAAAGTTGGTAAAGTACATATCCAATCTAGGATGTTCTCCCCAAGTTTTAAATTTAAATTATTTAATTAATCAAATCTTCAGGTTTCGAGTCAAAGAGATGCAATAATCATTTGGTTTCTTAATCATATTAGCATCATTCAACAATCAATTATAATGGATACTGATGTATGAAATGTGCTCAACTATTTTTTTCCTCTATTTTTGTTCATTCTACATAGAGAATTCATATTCGTGCTTCCCAAAAATAAAGAATTACTATTATTTTTATTTTATTGGTCATAGGGATCTCACATTATATCTTGTAATTGAGAAACTTCCACCAAACTAATGTTAATTCAATGGTCATGGACTAAACACATGGTTGCTAGTCGCTGATCAAGATGCCTAAAGAGTCGTGCTCAAGAGGGACTCAACCTAGGATGTGATTGACCCAATAAAGAGAAGTTGGTTGGTCCAATCTAGGCCAATTCTGGGCTAATTCCAAGTATCAATACTTGGGATAGGCCCAACCCAATGACCTAGGACCTCCTAACCCTGGGTCAAGTTAGCGGGCCGACCTAATAGAGCCACTTCTTTTTTTTTAAATAATACATGACATATAAATTTTATTTTATTTTTATAGCTTAACTATTCTATATTTTTTATACTTTTCAAACTCTTTACCATTATTCTTCTACTTCTATATTAGTACAATAATTCACTAAAATTCATTGTTATTTTTTTAAAAATGTATTTTAAATCTTTTTTGGTCTTTATGTGGTCTAAGCTACTTCTTTTTATAGTTTTGATTGTTTGGTTTAATTTATAATTTATTTATTTAAAATAAAAGCATAAATTATTTAAGTTTGTTAAGAAAGTATCTCATCTTCATTCAAAAAAAAAAAACAAAAGAAAACAGGCACAATCAGGTTTGGTTTGAGCCTAGGCCAGGTCATCACCACTGCTTTTGCACTTTCTCTTCATCCCCCATTTTGTGCTTAATTTAAGGTAAAATTAGTGAAATAAAAATTACTGTTTTCAAATATGAGTTTAGTCACTGCAGCTACTGGTCATGGTAAGAAAATATATAAAAAAATAAGAAAAAAGAAAGACAATTTTTATTGAGCATGATTTCTATAGCCTAAAGAATGGGTTCCACAAAAATTTATTTTAAACAATTTATTAAATAAGTAAAGTTGAATTTCTTGTTTAACCTTAATTATGGAAAAAAAAATTCTTAATATATTAAAAAATTAAATATTTATTTTTTAACTTTGACAGGAAAGGAAATTAAATACAAACAAATTGGAGAAACAAAAAGAAAATTAACTAAATATGTATCTGAGGCTCCATTAATCTTGCCGGCAGAGCACAAGAGATGGGATCCGGCGATAGTACATCACTGGAATCATCACAGGATGAATTTGAATTTGGGTCGGATGAAATAATCCAGCCAAAATCGTTAGTGTATGTTCTTGTCGAATTCTGTTGGCAAATTATATGGCAATGACGAATTAACAAATCGATTCAATAAAAAGAATTAAAGAAGGAAAAAGAAAGAATCAAACGATTGAGAAAAGGAATAATGTAGTTGCCTGCATAAAATTCACCTTACATTTCTGGAGTTTTCCGCCATTTTTGGCTACTGAAGGATTCAAATGTAACGTTCCTAGGGCTCTCTAAGCGTAGTACTTTATGGACTTGAACAGTGTTCTGTAGTGAGAGTGTTGCGGGAGAAAAGGTGCGAGCAAATGTGAAGTGTGAGTGGTTGAGTGAGAGAGTGTGCGTAAATGTTGTCTGCGTATGTGTGAGTGTTTCAAAAAACAAAGCTCGACAGGAGGCAGCAGAAGCCTTGGAAGTTACATTCTGTCTTTTTCTGATAATATTTTCCTATTAATTTCTTCCTTTTTGATTTGTCTTTACTTAATATTATGTAATAACTAGACAGAAAGCATTTTTAGAAAGAAATGTATATATTGATGCTATCTATGAATACAATACAATAAATTATTTTCTATATTAGATTCCTCCATAAAAGGCAAAAAAAAAAAAAGAGATAATATTTATGAAAATTAATTAAAGAGTTCATCAATATGTGCGTATTGTTATATTGTAATCAAGCATTTGTCTTTACAAAATTCTTTATTTACAACTCCAGTTTTTGAGTAAAATTGAAAAATTTAAAGTAGTGATGAAGTTAAAATTGACACTCAAAAGTGAAGTATACCTTTCTTGCAAGTTCAATCATTTTGCGTTTATTAAATTTGACAGTACTTTTAACGAAGGATCTATTGAAATTCGGTTTCAAAGGATGGATATTTTGAAGGAAATATATGTGGTAGGTGTGTTTTAATCTGAAAAATGTAATTAATAGTTTGGTATATAAAGATAGGTATAGACTAATGTCACTTGATTCATAATTTTAGTGATTATTACACTTTGATGACTGGATTTCATTGATGAACTTAAGTCTAGTAATTTAAGTTTGAAATTGAATTGCAATTAGATTAAAGTTATACAGATATACTAATGTGTGTACAAATTTTTTCCACCAATTTATTTGGTTCTTTGCCACCACAGAACATATTACTTTCAAATATTTTTAAAAGAAAAATCAATTGACACTTTTGAATCTATTAATCCCTATATATATATAATAGACACTTATAAAAACAAAAAGAATAACAAAGACTAGAGGGTTGAATGTTACAAAAAATAAAGCACCTTCTGGATTATCCAACCCTCTAAGACTGACCATCCTCTAGCAGCTTCTGGAACGTCTCCTGCAAAGCAAACAAAATTATTAATACTTTTAAGCAAGAATTAATTTTTTTTTAAAACAATAATATTAATACTGTAGCTACTTACCTCCACCTCCAACACCCTCGGCCCACTCTAGCCGCCGTTCACTTTTTTCATGCAGCACCTCTCCAATAATTCCTTTCGCTTGGGGGGTGATCGAGCTTTCCTTCCTGTAGAAGAAAAAATATTTAGCATCTTATTTATAAAATACTATTATTTAGTTACCAACTTCCTCTCTGTATGCCAATAGAGGAAGCCCCCCCCCCCCCCCGATACACAATTGAGTTTGCCACCTAGTTCGCCTTTTATAAGGATTCCCGTTGGAAGTCAACTCTGGCCCAGTATGTCTGGAGCTGGAGCCAAACCGTGTTGGCTAGTCAGAGTGGCCTGACCAAGCTGGACAGGGCGATGGAAAGTATTTTTTGGATTTACTTATCGGTCAAGATGTGGAACACCTAGAACATGAACTCATCGTTACAGTCCCACCAGTAGGTCATCTATAGTAATAAAATTAAACAAAATGTCAGTAAATTTTATTAAATAATTAGATTATTAGATAAAATCAAATTAATTTAAAATTTGATTACCTTCATGCTCTCAAACCACAAATGCTGGTACTCTTCCAGCACCTGCCTCAGACATGGCGACGGGTGGGAAAATGTCCCCGTCACCATTGTATTGATGCGCTCGTGGAATCGGCGGTCAGATCTAAAAGGACATGCTATATTAAATATTTTTAATATAAAATAATAATAAAAAATTGATAAACAAATTTACCTTGCGCCATTGAGTCTGATGTGTTCGGTGCGCTGATGGTGGGGGGATTGATAATAATGGTGGACTAGCCGCTGGGGTGGCAGACTGGTGTATCGTCTCATCAGCTGCCAGTGCAGCATCTGGAGTCTGCGGGGCGGGAGACGGTGTGGTCGTGTCAGGTGGTGTGGGTGATCGAAGAACTGCTTTCCCAACTCGGGAAGCATCCGACAACATTGGTAGAAGTGGTGAGCCACGACCATGACCTCTTCCTTGACCACGTGGTATACGAGGCGTACCACTAAACATGATCTAAAAAATTATTGAGAAGTATTAGTCTAAATTTTACGATTATTCTCATTAATATGTAAATAAAAAAGAATATACTAATTCTTACACATCGGAAAAATTATCATGAAGTTATGATTATTGTACTCATTAATTATTTAAAAATGTACAATTTTCTTGTGCACATATACAAACGGGCCAAGTATTGCTTTAAGTTTATTTAGCTTATCACATGAACTTTTTATTGTAGTATTCGTTATATTTATCCATTTTAATCTATCAACAGTAGCTTTTGCTGATAGATGAAGATGGATAAACGTAACAAGTTCTACTGGCAAAATTCAATTGATGGCCTAAAAAGATTAAAAGCATGCTAATGATTATGTAATTGTACTTTAATTTGTCAAAGATGGAAATATTGTTCTCAATTTGTTTTCTATTTCTAATGATTATGTAATTGTACTTTAATTTGAAATATAACCTTAATATTGTTATTGTTGACATTATTTTGTAAATAATATTATTATTGGGATTATTGGTCTAATTTTGTGATTATTGACTTTATTATGTAAAAATGTTGTTTTTGGGAATATTTTATAATTTTGCGATAATTGACATTGTTACGAAAATAATGTTATTACTGGGAATATTAGCTTATGTTTTGTGATTGTTGACATTATTATGTAAAAATATTATTATTGGAAAATATTGTCTAATTTTTTTATTATTGACATCATTATGTAAAAATGTTATTTTTATTAGGAATATTGGTGTAATCTTTGTGATCTAATTTTTTTATTATTTAAATAATGTTATTATTGGGATTTACTATTGATCTAATTTTTGTGATTGTTTACATTATGATGTAAAAATTATTTTATTGGAAATATTAGTCCAATATTTTTTATTATTTACATTATTATTTAAATAACTTTACTATTGGGATTATATATGGTCCAATAAATTTGGTTATTTACATTATGATGTAAAAAATTAGCCTATTTATAAAATAAATTGCACATGTATACAATAAATATGGCAAAAAATTTAAGCAATATAATATTATACACATAAGAATTGCATAAAGGGAAAAATAGGCCTCATTTGACTTGAATTTTCAAATTCGAAGGAGACTAGCAATTAATCTCTTTCTTTTATATGATTTGACTAATTGTAACTTCTTAATTTGAATATTTGAAGTATTTGACAACAAAGAAAAAATAAAAAGAACGAAAAATTCAAAAATTCTATTTATTGAAATTAGTCAGTGCATATCTTCATATAGAATATTACAGTAAATTGCACAAATAATTACACTATACAATTACTAAATTACACAATAATTGCATAAATTACACAACTATACAATTAGTTTTGAAAAATTGTACAAAATTTCTATAATTGCAGAAATTACATCAAATAAATTTCTATAATTGCAGAAATTCTTGTACAACTAAATATTTCTATATTTGCAAAACTTACATAAAATAACTTTTTCACAGAATTGTTTTAAAAATAAAAAAAATTGACCAAGAATTTTTAAAAATCACCCAAAATTAAGAGAAATTATTAAAATAACAAAAAATATACAAAAATTTGGCGAGTTACATAAAATTTACAAAAAAGATTTAAGAATTTCAAAAATTTATAGAAAAATATTAAAATTACCAAAAATTATAAATTTTTTTATAATTTCAGAAATGTATAAAAATTGTTAAAAATTACAGCAAAATTAAGTAATTATTTTTAAATTGCCGAAAGTTTTTTAAAATGTTTTATTTTACACCAAAAAATTAAGAAAATAAAAAATATAGGATAAATTGTCCCAAACATGTTAATGATCAGAAAAAGTAGACTATAAATTAATTATGGTGATTGAAAACATATAATGCTACGAATTAAATTGATACATGTTTAAAAGATCAAATATATTTGTATATATAAGATTGCTAGTCTTATGTACATGTAAGTAGCATCTTATACTGTTGTATTGGATCATCTAATCAGACCGTTAATACTTTTATCTAACCATTGGATAGTATTAAATCCATAAAATACTACATTCTATGAAGGTTTTGACATTTTTGTTATACATTTATGAACGGTTTTATTTAAATTTCATATTTCACAACGGTCAAATATTAAATAACCGTTCCTAGGTTTCATTTTTCCTCCAGTTTTCTTTTGGTGCGAAACTCAATTTGTTGGAACTTATGTTGGAACGGTCAAAATAAATTAACAGTTCCTATATTTTAATTTTTCCTCCTTTTTATTTAGAACATTGTAATATATTGAATGGTTTATTTTATTAATGTTGGTTCAAAGTTGGAAAGGGCTTTGGGTCGACTTCCTAATTTATTGACCGTTCCTAAATACAAAAAAAATGTGTTTTGTTTTTTTTTAAAAAACAAATTAGTGGTATGGACAAATAGTTTGCAAATTGTACATCTAAATTAGCTGGTAAACTATTATGGGTAATTTTTTAATTTAAACAGAAAACGGTAAATGTCAATCGTAATATTGTCTTCCTCAGTCTCGTAATCCTCATCAAAGCTATCCTCGTCAGACTTGTCATCAAATTTAAAGTTCCCCGATCGGGCCAACATGAGTACGTACGACCGTACTCCAGTGTGTTGCGAGCCCTTCCGTGCACAAACCTAGTCTACCACTATGGAGCTCTACTGCAAAATGAGGATATGTCCGGTCAAAATGCCTCGATGCATCTGAATCAGATGGGTGGCACATGGATCCCTCTTCCGTTTATTTGTTGGCATGCCACGTTATTTGCTTGGCAGTCGCTTCTGAAACATACAATCTTTGCAAGCGAGCGGTAACCGACAGGTACCTAAGAATGCTATACGATGTCTTTTTCGGATTAGGATTTTGCTCCCTGGTTGATCTGTACGTAGAAAACTTGCAGTAGTCCAAATCAATGTTGTCCTTCTTGTACAACATGCAGCCATTTTTACACACATCAATCTTCTCAATAGGTAAACCCAAGTTTCTTAACAATTTCTTCGTATTATAGTAATCTTGGGGCAGAGTGTGGTTGCGGGTCACTATATGATTAGCCCATTGGGATATTTGGTCACATATATGCTGAGAAAATGGCCAACGACCTTGATATTCAACAACTCGGCAACAACCTCAATTGAGATTGGGTGCAACCATTCCACATCGACTGCTCAACTGCATGCACTACATTGTGAAACCGATCTGCCAGTCCAGTTACATAATCGTACCATCTACAATAATATAAACTACACCTTATATTAGTAGGAAACGACCTTGTACCTTTATCAGGCACACCATCCCGATTATACTTAGAAGACCAGAAAGCCGGCTTGGCGGCATAAAAAACCATTCTCTGTGTCGAATCCATCTGCACCGCATCACCCGAAAGCATAAAATTAGAAATGGGAGTTTGCTCCTCCTACAATTGGGCCACGGTGATGGCCTCAAAATACTCCTACACCCTCTCCTAGCCATGGGAAGTCCAATTATACTACTCTGGCATAAAACCTTTCATAAATAAGTAAAAATTTACCTCGTCCGTGGTTTGGAGAAACTTCATTTTTGCACTTCCGAAAAGGACATTTAATTTTCTCACCATCCATACATGCATGTTGAGACTTGGGTCATTCTATAATGTAGCAACACCATCCTCATCGGCGTAAGACCCGACCTATTTGAAAGGTTCTTCTCATACATTCATCTACTTAACTGTCTTAACATTACGATGAGTCCTACACAAACACAGAAACACACACACACACACACATATATATATATTATAACAATAAATTTAATTGATAAAATAATAACAAATATAATCAATTGACAAATAAAGGGTTAAAGTTGGTACCTGATCAAAATAACTTTAAATATCAATAAAAATTTGAGATAGGATGACGAACAAGAGTAGAAAAATATTTGTGAGATAGTGGGAGATCAAAAAAATTCAAGAGAGATTGAGGAAATAGAGAGAAAATAAAAATCAAAGAAGATAGTGACATTAAATGGAAAGAGCACACATATTTGGCTGTTGAAAAATAGCCGTTGATTTAGATTTTGAAATGGTCCTTTCGACGAGTTTAGGAACATTTTTTTTTATCAGTGAAATATAGCCATTGTATTTCATTTGAAACAGTTTCAGTAATACTAAATAAATAATACAAAAAAAAGTTCCAATTTGCACCAAATTTTGGAACGATTGTTGAAACACTTACTTCTTAAATAAAACTAATAATTTTGAACGGTTTTCCGCATAATTGATTAAGGGTGTTCAAAAATAGTTCCAAATTGTACCTTATTTTTGAATATATTTTCTAACTGTCATCTTTGGACATCCTTTGTCACACATATAGGAACGGTCAACTCAAAGTCGTCCCTAATTCTAATATTATATTCCAAACAGAGTTCCAACCATCTATTTTTACTATTTTGTAATGGTATTTGGATTGGATTTTATAACTATTTGTTCAGAACTCATGTTGGAATGTTATGCCTGTTCCAAAATTATAACAAAAAAAAAGTAGATCATGACATCATCTTTCAATATCCGTTCATTATGTGTTCCAAAGACCATTCGAAGATGAAATGGGTTTAAGAACGGTTGCCCTGACCATGTCAAATCCCACCTTTTTTTTATAGAGTGGTGATGTGCTCTAGCAAAATCCCATCCATAAAAGTGGTTGGCGGAGCACAAGATCTAGGATCCGATCATAGCACAAAGAAATGGGGTCCGCAAGTTTTTTAGTTTTACAAGCTAGCTTAAGGTACTATCACTATAAAAAAAAAAGCGGAATTTGAAGAGAGTCTAGGAAAAAAAATTTTGGCGTTTGGAACAATTTGCAGGACATCGAACTTATTTAGGGTGATTTTTGAAATAGTTGGAAATTCATCCTTACAAATTGCATTACAAAATTTTAGGAAGGGTTCTGGCAATACCATTTCTATTTGGATGTGTGGAGACTGAAAATTATTCTTTGGGGGTTGAAAATTTTTAATGAACACGTAAACTTGTGAAGGAAGTTAGTGTCTTTAGAAAAATATGCGAATTATCCTGTGGTAGCACTTGAATTTTCTGATTGTTGTCTTGTCTTATCCCTTAGATTAATAGGAATTTTTGGTATAAGCGAGATAAGTAGGAGAAACTAGCACTAGTGGCATATTAAAAATAAATAAAATTATGTGAAGTGTGTTCCATTGACCGCATCAAATAAGCAATGTTCAAGAATCAACACAAAAGCCTTTGTGTGAGCTTTTGGGCCAAAGCAATTTCATCTAAATAGTGCTCCTACATTTCTTTTGATTGAGGGCATCAAACTTAGTGTGTCCATTCTAGAACTTGCTTGTGTAATACATTTTGAGTTCACATTCTTGTAAGATTTGGTGCCTGAAAGTGATAAGGGCACTTAGGAATACCCCATTGACCTCAAAAGAGCCTACCTTGAATTCACTCACAGCAAAACTCATTTGAGCTTGGGCTTTTCCTTTGTAGGTTAAACTACGTTATAAGCTTAATCATCCCCTTCTTGATTATCTCCTGAAATGATTTTGAACCCATTCAAGGGGGTTGTGTTGGCTTGGTTGTTTGTAGATTGACATGAAAATGAGTGAACGAAATGAGGTTGCATACAAGCGATACACTGCTAGTCCCAAAGAAAAGAAAAGAAAAAAAAATGGGACGAGGAAATGAAAAACAAATGATGAAACAGAAAGAATAAAGAGAAAAGGAAAAAGAACTAGTCAATTGGATAATGATCTAAGGACGTACTGAGAAGCGACGTCGATCATCGATTCAGATAAGTGGCTTGAGGCCATGAAATCTGAAATGGACTCAATAGGTTCAATAACGTTTTAACCCTCGTACACCCACCTAAAGGTGTTAAACCTGTTGGGTGCAAATTGGTCTACGAATACAAGTTTGGAGCTGACAGAAAGATTACAACCTTCAAGGTTGGGCTCGTGAAAAACGATACACTCAATGACCCAGGGTTGATTTCGAGGAAACCTATTCGCCCGTAGACATGACCAACTCCATTCAGATTTTGCTTGCCATAGGAACAAGGTCTGACTATGAAATATGGAACATGGACGTGAAAACGACATTTCACAATGGTTTCGTTGAGGAAGAGATCTACATTGTTCAGCTAAAGGGTTTCACTTCCCATGAGAAGAACAGAAGGCCTATCGTCTCCAAATGTCCATCTATGGCCTAAAATAAGCTTTCTAAAGCTGGAACACACGTTTTGATGAAGTCATACGGGGTTATGATTTCATCAAGAATGAATTTGAACCTTGTGTATTCAAGAAGATCAGTAGGAGCGCGGTTGCGTACCTTGTGTTTTATGTATATGATATCTTACTAATTGGGAATGGTGTTAAGATGTTAGGCAACATTAAAGCATGGTTGTCCACACAATTTTCCATAAATGATATGGGTGATCCTCTTAGATTCTTGGCATCAAGAGTTATAGGGATAGATCTAGAAGGATGTTAGGACTAACCCAATCCTCATATATTGAGAAATCTTGAAGAGATTCAAGATGCAGAACTCAAAACAAGGATTCCTTCCCATGAGGCATGGGATTAAGATGTCCAAGAAGCAGTCTCCCAAAACTGATGAGTAACTTAAAAGGATGTCGGACATCCCTTATATTTCAACCGTAGGAAGCATTCAGTATGTTGTCCAGTACACCAGGCCAGATGTCGCGTATGCTTTGAGCGTGATGAGCAGATATCTGACATGCGCCAGGGAGGAGCAGTCAAGATAATACTTAAGTAACTGAAAAGGACTAAAGATGTGTTCTTGATTTACGGTAGTGGAGAATTGATATTGGAAGGCTACAATGATGCTAGCTTGCAATCGGACGATGATGATGCCAAGTCTCAATCAGGTTTTGTATTCAAGCTGAATGGTGGTGTGGTTGCTTAGAAAGAGTACCAAGTAGGTTACCACAATGTATTCCACCATGAAAACTGAATACATAGTCATTTCAGAAGCAGTTGAGGAAGCGATTTCGATGAAAAAATACATCTAAGAGTCGGGTGTGGTATCTAGAATTGTTGAGCGCACAGTTATCTTTTGGGATAACAACCGGGTAATAGCAGAAGCAAAGAAACCAAGATCTCATCACCGTTCCAAACATATTCTTAAACGCTACCATCTGCTTAGAGAGATGGTGAACAGAGGTGACGTCAGGATAGACTGAGTTTGCTCAACAGAAAACACAGAGGATCAACTTATTAAGCCAATGTCTCAAATTGCCCATGCTCGGCATTTGGATAAGACGGGTTTGAGGTCGATAGTTTATTGGATTTAGGTTAAGTGGGAGACAGTTAGAATAAATGACCTGGAAGCTAATTAGATTGGAATGTTTGTAATCTATTCCGGCAATAACTCGATTTTATGTAATATTATTCAATGAATAAAATGAGTATCCGCTATTGGCATTTCTTTTGTTTTGCCCATTACATTTATGTTTGCACTTCTTTCAAACATCACAACAAAGCCCACAGACCACATTGAACAACCGTGCAATAGTTAGAAATGTGCATTAGATGGCGGTCATGAAACCAACTTTTAGGGTTTGGTTAGAAATATTCCGAATCAAGGACCTCGAGAATGGGCATCGAAGTGTCCTATGGAGACTTGCATTATGATTCACATTTATTTGATGAGTTCCGTGTTTCATCAGAGGCAGATGTGTTAATGGTTATCTAAATAGGTCAATTGACTCGTGGGGATCGTCATATGGATGCCTTGGAGGCTTGGTCGGTATGACATGAGTCCGCTCCAATAGCACGGGACCAATCCTCAGACTTGATAAATCACGGCAGTCACGTGCATGCGGATGATTGTATCATAGATTTGTGTAAGAGGTGATCATATCACAGAAATGGTCATCATAGGACTTGTCTTGTGCTTTCAATGTATGTAGAGAAGGCGGTTAGTTCCAAGTAGAGGATCCATCTCCTGTCAAAACGTGACAGAGGCATCTCCTATGCACATGGAGATGTGTTAACGCTCTAGAAACTTGTGGCCACAGTCATTGGTCGAGTAGAAAAAATAGGTTCCTTGTTCGAGCAATTTGGCGTGACGCGACCTTAAGTATTAAGCATAGACGCCTACTCTAGGATGGGAACTGACACCTAATTCCATGGTGTAGACTATGGCCAGGAGACGGTAGATGGAATAACCGTACTAGTATAGACTCGGGGCCTAAAAGTTCACATGGATTTGCATCTAGTCTCTAGTGCCATGGACCGTTGCTAGAATGTCACCATAATGATAGACTTTCTTGCTCAAGGATTAATCAATAATTATTAATTAAATTTGATTTAATTAATAATAGTGGTGGACACTAGCTCAAGTCTAGCTGAAAGGTGAACCTATACAGTCACACATAAATCACTAATAAGGGACGAGTAATTATTTAAGAATTAATTTTATAAGTAATTGGAATACTTATATATGAGAGGGATCCATTGGATGGATACGCCCAAGGATAAATTATTTGGATTAATTTAAATTAGGCTTGCCCTTTTTATTTAATGAGTTGGACTTATTATTTAATAAACGGTTGGGTTCATATATTTAAATGAATTAACTTTATGATGGACTTAATTAAGTAGGATTTAATTAAGATTGATTTGGCCTTGTATTTTAATTAATTAAAATAAGCCCAAGCCCATTAATTAAGTTGGTGGAGATGATTTGGAAAGGAAAATATTGAGTAACAAATTCACTTTTGTAAAGTGTCATGTTAGTGATTCTTTATTTCGAATAAAGGATTTTATTAACTTATGGATGGTTAAATGAACCTCAACATATTTTATTTCATCCATAAAAGGTATATGTATATTATTTATTTGGAATAACTAATGAATATATAAAAAAGCAAGAAAATAATTTTCTTCTCTCCAATTCCACCTCTCGGCCTAACCCCCTCTTGTACACACTTGGTGTATTTTTTCTCGTCAATTCTTTTCTAGCAAATTAAGTTGAGGAATCTCAAGTTTCGGTGTGGTGTGGGCGAAGCTTTAGAAGGTTTCTACACTGAAGCCTTGCGTGAACGGATTAAACGAACCAGGTTCAAAATAAACAAATGAAAGGTTATTCTTGATTTACATTTTTGAACCTCACGTTTTCATTCAACCAATAGCTCTATTCATTTTAATATTGTCGTTTATTTTATTAACTACATCGAACACCCTGCAACTCCAAGGGTACCCCTTGGACTTATGGTCTCATTGTGATTTCGTTTTAGTTACGCAATTTATTTTAACCGTTTCCACTTGCGCGTTCCCGGGCAGATCCACTCGCAGTTTCGGCTGCCCTTTCACCACTACCCAAATATGGTCTCGCGATTCGTGGCACATTTTGGATTAGAAGGCAAGTTGCATTATTATTATGAACAAAGGAACACGGTCGTTGTTTCCCTATCTCACGAGTCATGGGGGGTCACAATTTAGGTGTCATTTGGTAGATGGGTCGGGCTTAACACCAGGTAGTATGGTTCATTTGGAGTCCTCGGGATCATGTGAAGAGGTAAGACAAATTATTTTGGGAATCTCATAGAATGAGAATCGCATTGGTTGCCTCCCATATGGCTTTTTCCATGTGAATAATAAAAGTAGGCATGGCAAATTGTTCTTGTGGATCCCAAGCCTACTAGGAAGGGATGTACCAAAACCCCACTCGAGAGTGGTGGGATTTTGTTGAAATAGTAGGAGAATTGAATGACTACAAGACCAACTCATAACACAAAATAATATTGGAATAATCTACTTATTCTTTCTACTCTGCGTTTAGAACACATGGCTTAGAAACGTTTTCCAATTTATTTTTTGATATTTATTTCTTAAATGGAATGCAAAGAATTAAATTGGCTGAAAAAATCGAAGGATTGTCCTCGACTTTCAAACCTGGCTTATGTCATGCTTAAGCCACTTCCATCAGGCTTGTGAATGGATTCCTTACTAAAAAAGAACATTGACTAAAGGACCATACCAGTATGGACTCGGAAATTTGAATTGTCATACGAAAATTCAGCTAGTCTCTAATGCCATGGATCGTTGCTACACGACCACCTATGGTGACAGGCTTTCTTGATTATGGGTTAATATTAGTGGTGAAGCACACTGGAGTGCGGTCAAGACCATACTTATGTACCTGAAAAGCACTAAAGATATGTTCTTGATATATAAAGTGGTGGATAATTTATAATGGAATACTACAGCGATGCTAACTTTCAGTCGGACATAATGATGCTAACTCTCAATCAAGTTTTGTAATCAAGCTAAACGGTGGTGTGGTTACTTGAAAAGTTACAAGCAAGCTACCACAACAGATTCCTGTTGGAACAAGTGACCAAAAAGCCAATTAGATTGGTTGTTTTCAGAACCATTCAAGCAATATTTATTTAAACAATGTTATCCCGACAAATATGTAAAGTATTCATTATGGCGTATGTATCTGTTGTGCTTACCAAATTACATCAAGTACTACTTTCACATCACAACAGATGCTCACATACCACTTTGTAACCCCTGTAGTTGGCGTATATGAAATTTCTATGGGTTAGTTGACAAGGTCGTCATATGAAAGCCTTAGAGGCTTGGTCGGTATGACTTCAGTCCCTGGCTTAAATAGTATGGGAGTAGTACTCAAACTTGAGGAATCACAATAGACACGTACAGGTGATGACTGTATCTTTAATTTGTGCCTGTATCTTTAATTTGTGTGAGAGGTGATCGTGTCAGAGGCATGGTCATCACAAGCCATGTCCAGTGCAGTCAAAGCATGTAGACAGGACGGTGAGGTCTAAGAAGAGGATTTATCACCTATCAAAACGTGATAGAGGTATCTCCGATACACTTGGAGATGTGTTTATGTTCTAAAAACCTGTGATCATAGTCACTGGCTGAATAGGAAACAAGGTTCTTATGTCGAGCAATTTGGCGTAACAAATGAAGAATTAAGCGTAGACGCCTAGTCCAGAATTGGAGCCGACACCCAATTTTATGCCCTGGACTAGGGCCAGGAGATGGTAGACGGAAGGACAGTACCCGTATGGACTCGAGCGCGTAAAAGTTCACATGGATATTCGCCTAGTTTCTAGTGCCATGGACTGTTGCTAGACAACAACCTATAGTGACGGGCTTTCTAGATCAAGGATTGTCGAAAATTAATAATTAAATTTTGTTAGTAATAGTGTTTGACACTAGCCCAAGTCTAGCTGAAAGGTGAACCTAAAGAGTCAAACACAAATCATCGAGAAGGGACGAAAAATTAATTGGGAATTAATTTGATAATTAAGTGGATAACTTATAAATGAGAGGGATCCATTGGATGGAGGAGCCTAAAAATAAATTAATAGGATTAATTTATATTGAGCTTGCCCTTATTATTTAATAAGTTGGAATTAATAATTAATAAAAGCTTCTTGGGCTCATGTATTTAATTAGATTAAATATATGATGGGCTTAATTAGGTGAAATTTAATTAAATTAGATTTAATAAAAAATAATTGATCTTGGTATTTTATTTTTAATAAAATCAGCCATTGCAACCCTAATTAAGTTGTTGGAAAATCCAGAAAAGGAAATTATTGACTAACAATTTCACTTTTAAAAAGTGTTATGTTAGTAATCCTTTATTTGGAATAAATGATTTATCACCTTATGAATTATACAATGAACTTAGACACATACTAGTACATCAATACGAGCTATATATCTATATATTAATTATTTGGAAAAAAAAAATCCTACCCTAGAAGCTCCTAATTCGGCCGACTCTCTAACAAGCACACTTGGTGTGTTTTTTCTGCTTAATTTTCTTCTAGCAAAGAGAAATGAGGGATCCCATATTTCAGTGTGGTGTGGACGTGTCTTTAGACAGCTTCTACCTTGAATCTCATGTGAATGGATCAATGAAATGGAGTTCGAAACAAATCAAGAAAAAGGTAATCCCTGGAATCATGATTTTATTACATTTAGATTTTAATTTACGGATTTTATAGTATCGCTTCCACTTGCTGGTTTCCAGGCCAATCCACTCTCATTTTTTTGCTTTCAAGTGGTATCAGAGCCCGCTTCGATGTAGGGGCTATATATTTATGTGAATAAGCATGATAATATGATTTTATTGTTTTTAAAGCATGATATTTATTTATGCTTATACTTGAATGATTATATGAGAAAATCAACATGTTTAGTCTTTGCAATTTTGAATGATTTAAGTATTTTAAGAAAATTAAATTTTGTGGTAAAAATACTTGGTTTTAGTTTTAGTTTAATGTGTGAAAAGAAATATAGTGTTGTAGCAGCGCACTGCAGACCGATAGTGCACAGCGCGTGCGCGCGGGCAAGAGCTTGCACGTAGCCTGGAAGCGCAGGCCCTGCATGCAGGCAATGCGGCTGTTGTTCTAGTTGACGGCCGACATCTGGGTCATTTTTCGTAGTTTTTCTAATTTCTGCACATTTTCTGAAAAATATTATTTTTTGCTAATTTAATTTTGGAAAAAATTGTATTTTTTTTAATTAAATAGCTTTAATTAATATGGTTGATTTGCGTGCATTGGATGCATGGGTCTCTATCATCCCTTTGAATTAAAGCTTTTAAATTTTTTTTTCTGCATATAATTTTTTATCATGATATTGGATATCACGGTATTTTCTTGAGATTTTCATTTTCTTATCTAGCATGCTTAATTGATATTAGGTGCTAGTTGAATATGGTGGATGATCACGGAGCCCTAGACCGCATTTATGTCTTATAATTTTATTGGTTGGGCCCTTGTGATTTATTTTCTCCCTCCTTTTCGTTTTTAGTCTTGAAATAATAAAGCATGATATCTCCCTCCTAATGTACTCCCTCCGACGTCTGATCGGAGTTTCTTGTTAAATTGTAATAAGAGTAGTATAGATTATTTTGGTGAGGTTTTTATTTTAATTCAGCCCATGGAAGAAGGTCCACGGAGGAGGAGGCCTATGGAGAAGGCGGCCCACGAAGATATTACAAGGCACATCTACATGTTAAAGGGTAAAATATATTTTGTATAGCATAGGGCTACCTTAGACAGTCCTTAGACAAACTGCGGGCTCAGTGGTTGCATAGGCTGGGCTTGTGATCATCCAACAGGGGTATGCTAGGTTTCATTGCATGCGATGTTTACCTAATGCTTTAAATATTTGATATTTATGCATGCAATGCTATTCTTTGATTAGGTCTCGATCAAACAACTCAATATTAACTATCACTTGGTTGAACGAAGTTAAAGTTTTAGGGGCCAAAATGGACTTGCATCAAGATTATTTGATCTGTCCAACATTTTCATCCACAATAATGTGGTGAGGAAGCTGCCACTATCTAAGTGTGCTCTCACAAGTCGTGGCACATTTGAACTAGACGCAAGCTGCACCATTATTGTGAACAAAGGAGCAAGGTCACTATTTTCCTGTCTCATTAGTCGTGGGGGGCGACAGTTGAGGTGTGACTTGATTGATGGGTTGAAACTAACACGAATTAAAATATTATGCCCGTAAATGGACTTCGATCAAAATGGCATTTCGATCTGTCCAATCCATCCATAGCAATATCATGAAGAAGCTACCACTATCCAAATATGGTCTCATAAGTCGTGACAAATTTGGAATATATGGCAAGCTATATTATTATTATGAACAAAGGAATACGCTGGTTGTTTCCCTGTCTCACGAGTCGTGGAGGGCGATAATTGAGGTATGATTTGGTTTATGGGTCGGGTTTAACATAAAATAATATGATTCGTTTGGAGTCCTCAGGATCATGTAAAGAGTTGAGAAAAAATATCTTGGGAATCTCATGTAATTAGAATGGCCTCGGTTGCCTCCCACAAGGCTTTTTCCATGTGAATTATAAAAGCGGGGCATGGTAAATTGTTCTTGTGGATCCCAAGCCCACTACGAAAGGGGATTGTTAGAATAAATGATAAAAAATCCAATTAGATTGGCCTAAATGTATTTTATTCTAACAATAAATTGACATTATGTAATATTATTTTCAAGGAAATAAAATGAGTATTCGCTTATTTTGGCATCTAATTGTTTGTTCTCATTTTGTATGTTTGCATTTTCTTGAACATCACGATAAAAATCCCATAGACCACTTGACAACCATGTTAACGTGCATTTTCTTGAACATCATGTTAACGTGCTTTCACGACTTTTGAAGTATGTCTTAACGCATTTCGATAAGTAATTGTATGATGAAAATAGCTCGTTTGATTTTCGAAATTAATTCAATGATTCAAGCATGTGAAAAGTTGAAATTTTCTATATTTATGCTTTTTTTTGTTGTTTTATATTAAAACAAACAAAATATAGGAAAAAAATGGCAGCAGCACTGCCGCTGTTGGGGCACAGTGTTCAACCAACTAGACTTGAGCAAGCAAGGGAGCCTGCATATGCGGAATCTGGCAGAGAGCAAGTGCGCATGTGAACAACCTGCAATGCAGCCACGTGCACGAATGCTGGGAGAGGGCCAGAGCGCACGCGCAGGCAACAACAATAGTTCATGCTACAGGGCTGACAGCCAACGGCTGGGATGTTTTTGCCCGTAATTGGAAGATTTGATTTTCTAGAATTTTCTTCAGTTTTAGTTAACTGTTTTAATTTTTTGGGACAAAATTGAATTTTTTCTAAAATTAAAATTGCATAATTAATTGGCCAATGCACCTATTTTTTTTTCATCCTTTTGATTGCAAATTTTCAACTTGTGTTTTCTTCGTAAAATTAATTTTTGTTATATTGGATATCCTGGTGCATAATATTACATGGGATGTATATTATGTGATGTATGGATGGATGATCTCGGAGCCCACGACCTCTTGTAAGTTTGAGTTTATGGTTCGGCTCGTATGCCCTTGTAATGTTTCTTCTCTCTCCCTCTCGTTTTTAGCCTTGGAACAATGAGGCCTGCTATCTCCCTCCTTATGCATTCCCCCCAACTTCTGATTGGGATTTCTTTTCAGTTGTAATGAGAGTAGTATAGGAATTTTTTTATGAGGTTTTTTATTTTAACGCTAGCTCATGGAGAAGAAGGTCAAAGGATAAGGAGGCCGACGAAGAAATTACAAGGCCCATCTACATTTTGATGGGTAAATTACTTTGTAACAGCATAGGGCCACCTTAGACTGACCATACACTCACTCTGTGCACAATAAAGTCGCATAGGTACCACTTGTGATCATCCCACAGGGGTATGCTTAATTATGTTGCATGCAGTGATTTCTTTATTGCTTTAGCATTTGATGTTTTGCATGCAATAAAATTCTATGATGAGGTCTCGATCAAACACCTAAACATTAACTTTTACTTGGTTGGACCAAGTTAAATATTAGGCCCAAAATGGACTTAGATCGAGATTGTCTTGATTTGACAAAGCTTTCCATCAAGAAAAATGTGGTGAGGAAGCTACCGTTATCCATGTGTGGTCTCACTAGTCTTTGCACAGTTGGAATAAAGGAAAGCTACACCATTGTTGTGAACAAAGAACACGTTCAGCATTTTCCTATCTCATAAGTCATGGGGGGCGACGACTGAGGTGTGATTTGATTGATGGGTTGAGCCTCACATTAAGTAACATGATTCTCTTGCAGTCCTCAATATCATGTGAAGAGGTGAGGTAAAATACCTTGGGAATCTCATGGAATGAGAATAGCATCGATTGCCTCGCATGGGACTTTTTCCATGTGAATCTATGATCACTTAAGACAATAGAGAAGGTCTCCGCAAGTGTACTTGTCTTCAAGATAATGCCCTAAGGTGTAGTAAACTGTTCTTATGTATCCCAAGCTCACTAGGAAATGACTTCCCAAAACCCCACTTGAGAGTGGTGGGCTTTCATATAAATAGTTAGAGAGTTAAAGGCTAAAAGAACATGTCTTGAACTTATCAATAATATTACTATCATATGTTGAAATCTGTTTAATTCTATATTGTAGAAGATGTCTAAGAACCCCTTAACCCTGATAATGGAGATTAATAGATTCAATGGCACGAACTACAACAACTAGCTGCAAAATCTAATGATTATCAGAGGTTTCAAGAACCAGGCTATGTCTTGGACAAGCCGCTCCCGGTGAGTTTATTAGAAGGGTTTTCGCCCGAAGAAAGTCTGATGTTCGAGAAGTAGCATGAGGACAACAACAAGGTCGCAGTATCATATTAGCTTCAATGACCAATGACATCCAAAAGCAATATGATAGGCTGGAAAACGTTCCCTCAATAATGCTTCACATGATCGAAGTTTGTACGATTCTTGATAGGAATATTAGATATACTGGTACAAAAATATTTTTAAGGACAAAGATGACTAAAAGATCTTCTATGCAAAGTCATGCGATCAAGATGCTATCCCTCGTGCAGAAGACCTCAAAGCTGGGCTTCATAATGAGACATAAATCGATGTGATCCTCCAATCACTTCCTCCCTCCTATGACCCGTTTATCATAAACTACAACATGAATTGACTTAAAAAGTCTATTCATGAGTTAATTAATATGTTGGTCTAATACGAGGCAATGACATACAAGTCTGCACCTATATTACTAATAGGAGAGGCTTCAACCTCCAAGGCGAAAGGCAAGAGGGCCGGGCGCTAGAAGAGGAAGAAGAAAAAGGAAAAGGCGTCGCAACCACTACTAGCGCTCCAAGCACCCCTGTTGCTCCAGTGGGAAAGAGCAAAGGGAAAGGGAAGAACGGCGGTTCAGAGCGGTCGAGGGCAAATGATGTTTGCATTCATTGCTGTGAAAAGGGGCATTGGAAGAGGGAGTACCCACAACTTCTCTTCAACCCATGTACGTTTGTATTGAAGTAAATATGATTAGTAATTCTTCTTCTTGGGTATTGGATACTGGCTAGAGAGCTCACATTTGCAATGATTTGCAGGTATTGGAAAGAAGCAGAAGGCTAAGTAAAGACAAGATGATCCAAGGCTCGGTGATGACAAGGTCGTTGTTGTGGAATCGGTGGGATCTCTCATCTTAGGTATTAGTGATCATATTTGAATAGTAGTAAAGAACTATTAATATGTACCAATCATGATCAAAAATATTATTTCCATTCCTTATTGAGACAATGATGGTTATGCATTTAAGATTAATAAAAATAGTTTTTATTTGATGATTGATAATAACCTTCATCGACTTGGTACATTAACGAATGGTTTTTATATTTTCCAATAGTCAAATTGGATTATAACTGCCCAACACAAATAAAAATTAGATAATTATGAAAATGCATAAATCATAAATCAAGGAGTTGGTATCTCCATAGAAAGGATGAGGAAGTTGGTAGAATCAAGGAGTCTAGAGGTAGATGACTTGGGTAAACTATCAACTTGCGAGTCCTGTCTAAAAGGAAAAACGATAAAGAAACTTTTTGTTTGTCACGCTTGTCCCTGGTCTGTTGGGCTTAATCCACACAGACGTCTGTGGACCACTAAATACTCCAGCTAAAAGAGGATATTCATACTTCATAACCTTTATCTAAAATCACTCATGGTATGGTTATGTTAAGCTCATGAGGTACAAGTTTAAGGCATTTGGAATATTTAAGGACTTCAAACATGAAGTAGAAATCAAACTAGCCATAAGATCAAAGGCTTTCAGTCAGATCGAGGTGGGGAATATTTAAGTGGTGAGTTCATGGATTACTTAATAAAGAATAGAATTCTCTCTCAATGGACTCCTCCTAAAACGCCACAACATGGAGAAGTCGAACCATGTTGGACATGGTTCAATCCATGAAGTGGTTTACTGAATTGCCCCTATCCTTCTAGGGTTACGCTCTTAAGACAACGGCCAAGTTCCTCAACATGGCGCCGTCCAAAGCTGTACTCCTAACGCTATATATGATATGGCATGGTCATGGTAAGAAAATATATCAAAACATAAGGTGAAACAAAAAAAGACAAGTTTTAATGAGCATGATTTCTACTGCCTCAACAAGGAGTTCCACATGAATTTATTTTAAAATATTTATCAAATAAATAAAGTTGGATTTCTTGTTGAACCCTAATTACGGAAAAAAAATTCTTAACATATTCAAATTTAAATATTTATATTTTAAAACTTTGATAGGAAAGAAAATTAATTTAAAACAAATTGGAGAAATGAAAAGAAAAATAATTAAATATGTACTTGAGGCTCCATTAAACTTGCCCGCAGCGCACAAGAGATGGGATCCGACGATAGCACACCGAAATCTTCACAAGATGAATTTGAATTTGCGTCGGATGAAATAATCCGGCCAAAATCTATAGTGTATGTTCTTGAGGAATTCTGTTGGCAAATTATACACGATGACGAATTAACAAATCGATTCAGAAAAAGGAACTAAAGATGGAAAAAGAAAGAATCAAATGCTTGAGAAAAGGAATAATGGAGTTTCCTACATAGAAATCATCTTAGATTTCTGGAGTTTTCTGCCATTTCTTGGATACCGAAGGAATCAAATGTAACGTTCCTACAACTCTTGAGCGTAGTACTTTATGGACTTGAACAGTGAATTACAGTGAGTGTGTTGAGGGAAAAAAGGTGTGAGCAAATGTGAAGTGTGAGTGGTTGAGCGTGAGAGTGCGAGTAAATGTTGTATGTGTTTGTGTGAGTGTTTCAAATAACAAAGCTTGATTGGGGGTAGCAGAAGCATTGGAATTAACGTTCTGTCTATTTCTCGTAATATTTTCCTACTAATTTCTTCTTTTTAGGTTTGTCTTTATTTAATATTATTGTAATAATTAGACAAGAATCATTTTTGGAACGAAAATATATATTCATGGTATCTATGAATGCAATACAATAAATAATATTCTACATCAGATTCCTCCAGAAATGGCCAAAAAAAGGAGAGACAACATCTACGAAAATTAATTAGAGAGTTCATCAATCTGTACATATTGTTGTATCGTAATCAACCATTTATCTTTACAAAATTCTTTACATACAACTCAAGTTTTTAGTAAGATTGAAAAATCTAAAGTAGTGATGAAGTTAAAATCGATACTCAAAAATGAAAAATTAATCATGTATACCTTTCTTTATATACAATTCAAGTTTTTAGTACGATTGAAATTCGACAATATTTTTATCTAAGGATCTTTTGAAATTCGATTTGAAAGGATGAAAATTTTGAAAGAAATATATGTGGTAGGTGTGTTTGAATCTGAAAATATAATTAATGGTTTGGTATATAAAAGGTAGGTATAAATTAATGTCACTTACCTAATTTATAATTTTAGTGAGTATTACACTTTGAGGATTGGATTTCATTCATGAACTTGATTCAAGAAATTTAATTGCAATTATATTGAAGTTATTTACACCAATGTATTTGGTTCTTTGCCACCATAAAACATATCATTTCAAATATTTTGAAAAGAAAAATCAATCAACACTCTTGAATCCATTAATCGCAATATATATATATATATATATATATATATATATATATATAAACCTAAAAAACAATAACGAAGATTCAACTGTTACAATTTTTTTTATTGGAACACACAAGAAAAAATTGGGCTAAAATATTTTCAGTCCCCTATGCTAATTAGAAGGGGTGGTATTTCAAAGGGAGTGAGTTTGTAATTTAAAAAGACTCAATTATTAACTTTTATTTTATTGGACAAAGTTACTTTTGATCTTTTTACATTATGAGTTCATATATTTATTGATATTCAATTATATAATTGATTAGTTATTTTTAATAATATTCATTCATTTGTTGTAAAACTCTTTTACAAAATTTAATTTTTCAACTTTATAAATTTTCAATTTTTTCGTTTGCTCCATCCAATTTAAATTAACTGTTTATATAAATTTTTCGGGAAAAATATTGAAAGCAATCACTACCATAAAAAAAAAAAGTTTCAATGGTTTTGCCCATGGTTTAGATATTGTTCAAATTGCATAGTTTTGTCTTCCAACGTAAAGGTCTACTTTTATAAATATGGGTATTTGGTCTACTTTTATAGTAGTTTCTCGCGTTTAGTAAATTTTATTTAATATATGCTTTAATTTAAAATTATTTATCTATATATATTGATAATTTAATACTCTATTTTCAATAAAACTAAATCATTTATATTTAGGTTTTCATGAATCACAAGTATTTAATAATTAATGAATGAATTTTAGAATATTGAATCATACTTTTAATATAGTAAAAAAAGTTACCCCTTAAAATAACAAAAGAAAAAAAAAAGTGGAAGTAGATGTTCGAATTTTTCATTGGACAACCATATCAAAAGCTTTTGGAAAGGAAAAAGATATTCGAATTTGAAAATTTCTTTTTAATTATAAATATTGACAAAATAATGAGAAAAGAATAAAGAGAAAATCGATTGGCTATAAATCAATTATTGGGTTGTTTAAAGTGCAAGCAAAGATCTCCAGCTCTTGATCATTATGTTGGTAAGAAATGAATATAATTTAAAGTAGAACATTTTACATACCTTCTATTTTCTTTTCTATCTCAGTAATATTTCTTGTACGACTTCCACTTCCATCCCCAACCTAATGTTGTGGAAGTTTTAATATGCGTCATGAACAAATGACATAATAGTTCATTCATTTTACATAATCTTCTATAGTTGAAAAGTTAAAAAATAAAACATATCCACATAAATTTTGGTCAAAGATAAAACGGATTTATGGATTTTGAGTTTACCTGTTCCAGCACTAGATCACTCCTCCGACAACTATAGAGTATAAAAGTTGCAACCTCCTTTAATGAGCGGAAGTTTTGAGAGACTCTATCACGAATATAGTACTATTGCATGAAAATTTGGTTCAAGAAAGTTAGTTATATTACATTAGTTTTGCATAACTAAAAAATTTACAGATTATTGATGTAAAGTATTAAAAAATTATTACCTTATCACTTGCATTCGAGGCATTGCGCTTTCTCTTTTGTAATATCCAACCCTCTAGTCGTTCCTGTAGGGATAATTTATATCTTGGTTGGATTTTTATTGTCTGAGTAATTTCCGATAGAGGGTCCACATCTTGTTGGAGAGGGACTTTTTTCACTCTTACGTCCAACTTGCCTTCATTATCTTTCTGTCACACGCTTCATTTGTTAGGAGGTCCACCACATTATCCCTTTATCTGAAAGTGTACACAAAATTACATTTCAAACTTCTTTTCGTAACATGAATTTAAGCCAAAATATGTTGCAACAACTAGTTACCTCTATGTTGTGACTTTGTTAGTAAAGAAATATTTTTAGCATCGATTTCTATCTAGATTCTTTTGAGAGCATATTTTTCGATCAATTTAAAACATTAATGAAATGATCATTTGATAATGTAAATACTCAAAACTACAAATACTACATCTCCTTGGTTATTATACACAACTTTGCATGCTCCCACCTCTTAGGATTTTCTTAAGCAGCACTATGGCAGGAAGTTCATATGGGAAGTGAATCCATATGTCATCAACATTTGAATCACTTATCCTTTATTGTCCTTTAAATACACTTGCTTTGGCAACAACTATAACTGGTGATACACCCTCAAGATGATTGTTCAAGCTCAAAAACAATGACCGAGGTGTTTGGATTGTTTCATGTCGTCCCACCAAATCATAGAACAAACTACGATATAAGGATATGTATATGTCCTTAGTGAAGGAGGCTGTTGTCAGCTTCCGTTAATGATGAACTATCATTATTGCCAAATCCGCTATTAGAAGCTACAACTGGAAAAAACTAGCAAGGAATTCCAGCACCTGCGCACTTTAAAACTTCGAAAGAACATATGTGCTATGGTCTTAATATGGGAACAACACTAGGAATTAAATGCCACTGCTATTGTTTGTTGACCTGCAATCAATCATTCAGCAATTGCCATGAAAATATTGATATTGAAGGTATAATAGTAGGCTGTTGGAAACTATAATAAATATTGAAGAACCGTTGCATCACAAACTAAATGCAAAGTGACATTAATCAAAAGATCCCTATCATATGAGGGCCGCTAAACCACTTGTCAGTAGAATTCTCATTTAGCATTACCGCGATATAAAATGCTTGTTTTAGAAAAGAGTTTTCATGGGTTACCAATATGTCATTTTTGTATTTATACCATCATCTCAGCAATGGTTATAATTATTAGAATTGACATAGATGACATCACCCTGATTCAAAAACCACTGTACTGCATAGCCCTATGCAAAATCTGCCTCTATTTGGTATATCATGTAACCCACCACCATTAATATGAATTTTTTTTGTAGTCATTTAATCGTCTTAGCTTCCCCACAACCACTTTTGTAGTATCTTTACCACCCTATGTGCATGCCCAAATAGAGTTGTTTCAATATTGTCACTCTCTAAGTTGGCCACTTTAGATTTTGGTCACTAACACCTTCATCACAAATTGCATCATCACCATGCTACATGGATATAGCATTGTACTTGACGCATAATGACATGTTGCACCACCATTTATATCTGCAGGTAGTGATCGATGCATTGCCGCCTTTCTTACCCGATATATTTCATTCCAAATCCACACGAAAACAGCGGTCCTCTACCTAGTATTATAAATGGGTCTTTCAACTTGCAACAGCTGTAATCTTGGTCATGGGTTATTTCTTTATTGACAGACTTCAGTGCTAACTAAATCTTTGTAAAAGTTTGAATTTCTCTTCAACTTGTTATGAAGTGATTAAAAATCAACCGTATTAAGAAGCTACTTTATCTCATGCTTAGTGTAAAGTATTACTAGCTTATCTACATGAGCAAATTTGAAAGGAAAATAAGTTACATTGATCAAATTTTCGTTGTTGGATTATATTATTTGTATAGAGTAATTTGGATTTATATATCAACAAAATTGGTTACATTGAAAGGTTCAAAAATGTAATTACAAGTAAGATATCCTGATTGGGAGTTATTAAAGAAAATATGCTTCGGATATAAAAAAAGTTGGCAAATTGAGAAAGATATATAGAAAACTAAATAGACAGATTGATCAGAGAGCCGAGACCAGAAATATTAAAAGTAACATTTATTGTCCTAAGTATGAAAAACGACATACCAAGAGATCTAATTTTGTGACGCCTTCTAAATCATTGCATGGAAAACCAATGTTGTGAACTAAAAGACTTATTACAAAAAAATAATATATGTATGGTGATGAAGAGAGAATATATAATAGTTGCAACAATTAATACCTTTATGGGGCTTCCAAACATGAAACAATGAGAAATGTTTTTATCAACAAATCATTGTAAATAAGAAAAACTGTAAATAATTATGGAAGATAGCCTAATTAATGTCTTCTCCTCTCCATTAATGTAATTAATAGTTAGTACTCTAAGTTGAGGCCGCAATCTTTTCTTGTGGTTTAATTTTTTTTTTCAATTTTAATTTTATTTATTTATTTACTATTCTTTTTCCTCCTTTCGTACTCTTTTCACTACCACAAAATATTTCGACATTTGTGATATTCTATTTTCTCCACAATACCCTCAAACGTTTATATTTTCTCGAAAAGAAAGTTGGTCAAGTACATATCCAAATCTGGGATGTTCTCCCCAAGTTTTAAATTTGAATTATTTAATTAATCAAATCTTCAGGTTTCGAGTCAAAGAGATGCAATAATCATTTGGTTTCTTAATCATATTATCATCATTCAACAATCAATTATAATGGATATTGATGTATGAAATGTGCTCAACTATTTTTTCCACTATTTTTGTTCATTGTGCATAGAGTATTCATCATATTCATGCTTCCCAAAAATAAAGAATTACTATTATTTTTTTTATTGGTCATAGGGATCTCACATTATATCTTGTAATTGAGAAACTTCCACCAAACTAATGTTAATTCAATGGTCATGGACTAAACACATGGTTGCTAGTCGCTGATCAAGATGCCTAAACAGTCGGGCTCAAGAGGGACTCAACCTAGGATGTAATTGACCCAATAAAGAAAAGTTGGTTGGTCCAATCTAGGCCAATCTTAGGCCAATTCCAAGTATCAATACTTGGGATAGGCCCAACCCAATGACCTAGGACCTCCTAACCCTGGGTCAAGTTAGCGGGCCGACCTAATCGAGCCACTTCTTTTTTTAATAATACATGACATATAAGTTTTATTTTATTTTCATAGCTTAACTATTCTATATTTTTTTATACTTTTGAAACTCTAAAAATTTTACCTTTATTCCTCTACTTCTATATTAGTACAACAATTCACTAAAATTCATTGTTATTTTTTTAAAAATGTATTTTAAATCTTTTTTGGTCTTTATGTGGTCTTAGCTACTTCTTTTTGTAGTTTTGATTGTTTGGTTTAATTTATAATTTATTTATTTAAAATAAAAGCATAAATTATTTAAGTTTGTTAAAATAGTATCTCATCTTCATTGAAAAAAAAAACAAAAGAAAACAGGCACAATCAGGTTTGGTTTGAGATTAGGCCAGGTCATCACCACTGCTTTTGCACTTTCTCTTCATCCCCCGTTTTGTGCTTAATTTAAGGTAAAATTAGTGAAATAAAAATTACTGTTTTCAAATATGAGTTTAGTCACTAGCTACTGGTCATGGTAAGAAACTATATGAAAAAATAAGGAAAAAGAAAGACAATTTTTTATTGAGCATTTGTTTAAAACTGAAAAATTTAAAGTAGTGATGAAGTTAAAATTGACACTCAAAAGTTGACACTCAAAAATGAAGTACACCTTTCTTGCAAGTTCAATCATTTTGCGTTTATTGAATTTGACAGTACTTTTAACGAAGGATCTATTGAAATTCGTTTTCAAAGGATGGATATTTTGCAAAAAATATATGTGGTAGGTGTGTTTTAATCTGAAAAATGTAATTAATGATTTGATATATAAAGATAGGTATAGACTAATGTCACTTGATTCATAATTTTAGTGATTATTACACTTTGATGACTGGATTTGAAATTGAATTGCAATTATGTTAAAGTTATACAGATATACTAATGTGTGTAAGAATTTTTTGCACCAATTTATTTGGTTCTTTGCCACCACAGAACATATTACTTTCAAATATTTTTAAAAGAAAAATCAATTGACACTTTTGAATCCATTAATCCCTATATATATATATATTTATATATATATAATAGACACTTATAAAAACAAAAAGAATAACAAAGACTAGAGGGTTGGATGTTACAAAAAATAAAGCACCTTGTGGATTATCCATGTAGCACCCCCTTCGCTACAAGAGCTATATCTACCCTAAACGTCATAGTTATAGTAATCCCTGTGTTCATATATATACTTTTGCACATAATCATCTAATCAATTTGCATACGTAATCACAACGTCATAACGACATAGTCAACCCACAACATCATATATATACAAATCAAACACCACAAGTGATCCACCACAGTTGATCGCTACGCCTATGTTCTCTTTATACAAACAAAATTAGATTTGTACTCTAGCTGACAAGAGGAGAAAACAGCATACCTGCCTGAGTATAGTGCGTAGACCTATTATTCAACAGTCAGATACCTCAAAGTCTACTCCTGAAAGAAAATATCAACAGAGGGATGAGCCTGCCACTCAATAAGTAAATAATCAGCCCTATCTATATATGTATATGAAACACAGCCCAAACAGGACAAGTAGGCAACATGCATGGATTACAGTCAATTTAACTCCAACATAATCAATTGTAATACACCACATAGCTATCTCACAATAAAATAATCAATTAAACTTCCTTTCTCCTAGTTTGCTTACCAGAAGGTGATTATCATGTTTTTCCCGTCAACTCAATCTCACCGTTATATAAATTTAAGTGAATCCCCTTGACAGCCGGCTCATCAATCTCATTTCGCAGCATAGCTCTTTTCAATTCGCATCATAGCTCTTTTATTTCGCATCATAGCTCTTTTCACATCGCATCTTTTTCATATCGCATTAAAGCTCTTTTCACATCACATCTTTTTCATATCGCATCAAAGCTCTTTTCATTTCTTTTTTTTTCTCATATCGAATCAAAGTTCTTTTAATTTCATTTCACCTTATAGGCTTTTCAACACGTCAAATGGTATTCACGCTACAATATATATTCAACTTCCACAACTCCCTCATTTTCAAATATCACCATTCTTGTAAGCAATTAGTAATGTAAAACAGTATATCCATATATTCTCATTTTCAGACATCCACAACACATCAAACAACAACATAACATTTCAACGTATTTTTCATTCCACGTACACAATACCATCAATCAAATCAAATCATTCACCACTCATATATTTTCAGATAAATCAATGTCAGCACGAACCACAAATTCATATAACAGTAAAACCACAAATGCAGAAAGCATATATAGATAATACTAATTATTTACTTACCTCAACCTCACAACGTTTCTTTCTACTCAATCGCTAATTGTCAGTCCTTTCACCTCATCCCCGTATCCTATAATGAGTTATACCACATACAATTAATATATCGAGAATATCATAATTTCTTTTAAATACAATATTAAATATTATTCGTACAATTTCTACTAATTCTTTAATATTCCACTTCTATCGAAGTACAAATCTTCGTTTTTCCTCTTTATTAACATACCATTTATTAAATATAATTTTCGGAATATTTCTACGGATTTCTTATCAATTTCTCGCTATTATATAATTTAATTAAATAACAATACGTAGAATTGCGTATTTGGTTAACAATTCTGATGGAATTATATAAATTGGCTATAGCAACATTCAAATCTAATAATTTTAATAATCTAATTAACCAACGACATCATTTTTATATCTGATTCTATATTTAATTAGACACTATTTTAAATAGCCAAACCCGTAAAATATTCCGATTAAATGATACATCGCTTAGTATAAATAATATTTAATAAACGGACTAATTAAATAATATAATTTTATCAATTAATAAGAATTAAAATTAAAATTCTTACCTCCCGCGCCAACTGAAGAAGAACAGAAAAATTGCAGAATATGCAGTGAAATGGTTTGAGAATATTATATGTATATATATATATTATGTGCTTATCATGGGGGTGGGGCGGTGGGTGATGGCCCACCCCTCCCCCAATTCATTTTTCTTTCTTTTTCTTCCCCGTCGACTCCTCGTACGCGTATCACAGGGCTCACCTTCAAAATATCTGGATCATACAAACTTCTCATTCAGTGGAAAAAACCTTACCAAGACTAGTTGCCTCAACGAATTGATATGCTTTTGCTCTATTCCTTTTCTTTCGTCTTTTTCTATTGTTTTTTAAATTTAATTTAAACTTTTCTCAAAATACCCATTACGTCCTTCTTAAATTTTTTAATTAATATAATTTGTCCCCAAATATTATAACAAACTCCAATTTAATCCGTTCGAGTTTTATTATATTCCAATTAGGGAACATAATTTATTTACTAATTAACTAAGTTTTATAAAAATTACCAATTAATCCCCCAATTAGATATTATAATCTTTGGGGCGTCACAATCCAACCCTCTAAGATTGACCATCCTCTAGCAGCTTCTGCAACTTCTCCTGCAAAACAAACAAAATTATTAATACTTTTAAGCAAGAATTAATTTTTTTTATAAAAATAATATTAATGCTGTAGCTACTTACCTCCACCTCCAACGCCCTCGGCCCGCTCCAGGCGCCGTTCACTTTTTTCTTGCAGCACCTCTCCAATAATTCCTTTTGCTTGGGGGTGGGGGGTGATCGAGCTTTGCTTCCTGTAGAAGAAAAAATATTTAGCATCTTATTTATAAAATAATGGTAAAGCATTTAAAATACTATTATTTACTTACCAACTTCCTCTTCTGCATGCCAATAAAGGAAGCCCCCCCCCCCCCCCCGGATACACAATTGAGGACACCATGGAGTTTGCCGCCCGGTTCGCCTTTTATAAGGACTCCCGCTGGAAGTCAACTCTGGCCCAGTATGTCTGGAGCTGGAGCCAAACAGTGTTGGCCCGTCAGAGTAGCCTAACCAGGCTGGACAGGACGATGGAAAGTATTTTTCGTATTTACTTATCGGTCAAGATGTGGAACACCCCAGAACATGGACTTATTGTTACATTCCCACCAGTAGGTCATCTATAGTAATAAAATTAAACAAAATGTCAATAAATTTCATTGAATAATTAGATTATTAGATAAAATCAAATTAATTTAAAATTGATTACCTTCATGCTTCCAAACAATACTTGTACTCTTCCAGCACCTGCCTCAGACATGGCGACGGGTGGGAAAGTGTCCCCGTCACCATTGTATTGATGCGCTCGTGAAATCGGTGGTCAGATCTAAAAGGACATGCTATATTAAACATTTTTAATATAGAATAAAACTAAAAAAATTGATAAACAAATTTACCTTGCGCCATTGAGTCTGATGTGTTCGGTGCGCTGATGGTGGGGGGATTGATAATAATGGTGGACTAGCCGCTGGGGTGGCAGACTGGTGTATCGTCTCATCAGCTGCCAGTGCAGCTCTAGATGCTCTAGCATCATCTGGAGTCTGCGGGGCGGGAGACGGTGTGGTCGTGTCAGGTGGTGTGGGTGATCGAAGAACTGCTTTCCCAACTCGGGAAGCATCCGACAACATTGGTAGAAGTGGTGAGCCACGACCATGACCTCTTCCTTGACCACGTGGTATACGAGGCGTACCACTAAACATGATCTAAAAAATTATTGAGAAGTATTAGTCTAAATTTTACGATTATTCTCATTAATATGTAAATAAAAAAGAATATACTAATTCTTACACATCGGAAAAATTATCATGAAGTTATGATTATTGTACTCATTAATTATTTAAAAATGTATAATTTTCTTGTGCACATATACAAACTAGCCAAGTATTGCTTTAAGTTTATTTAGCTTATCACATGAACGTTTTATTGTAGTATTCGATATATTTATCCATTTTAATCTATCAACATTATCTTTTGCTAATAGATGAAGATGGATAAACGTAACAAGTTCTACTGGGAAAATTCAATTGATGGGCTAAACAAGATTAAAGGCATGCGTGATCTGTTTGTACGCTGTTACCAAAGAAATATACATTTTTGAATAATTATCAATTATTGGTAATATCGTTCTCAATTTGTTTTCCATTTCTAATGATTATGTAATTGTAGTTTAATTTGAAATACAACCTTAATATTGTTATTGTTGACATTATTTTATAAATAATATTATTATTGGGATTATTTGTCTAATTTTTGTGATTATTGACTTTATTATGTAAAAATATTATTTTTGGGAATATTTTATAATTTTGCTATAATTGACATTGTTACGAAAATAATGTTATTACTGGGAATATTAGCTTATCTTTTGTAATTGTTGACATTATTATGTAAAAATGTTATTATTATTAGGAATATTGGTGTAATTTTTCTGATTATTTATATTACTATTTAAAAAGATTATTATTGGAAATATTGATCTAATTTTTTTATTGTTTACAATATTATTTAAATAATGTTATTATTGGGATTTACTATTGGTCTAATTTTTGTGATTGTTTACATTATGATGTAAAAATTATTTTATTGGAAATATTAGTCCAATATTTTTTATTATTTACATTATTATTTAAATAACTTTACTACTGGGATTATATATTTGTCCAATAAATTTGGTTATTTACGTTATGATGTAAAAAATTAGTGTATTTATAAAATAAATTGCACATGTATAGAATAAATATGGCAAAAATTTAAGCAATATAATATAATACACATAAGAATTGCATAAAAGGAAAAATAGGCCTCATTTGACTTGAATTTTCAAATTCGAAGGAGACTAGTAATTAATCTCTTTCTTTCATATGATTTGACTAATTGTAACTTCTTGATTTGAGTATTTGAAGTATTTAACAACAAAGAAAAAATAAAAAGAACGAAAAATTCAAAAATTCTATTTATTGAAATTAGTCAGTGCATATCTTCATATAGAATATTACAGTAAATTGCACAAATAATTACACTATACAATTACTAAATTACACAATAATTGCATAAATTACACAACTATACAATTAGTTTTGAAAAATTACACAAAAATTCTATAATTGCAGAAATTCTTGTACAACTAAATATTTCTATATTTGCAAAACTTACATAAAATAACCTTTTTACAGAATTGTTTTGAAAATAAAAAAAAATGACAGAGAATTTTTAAAAATCACCCAAAATTAAGAGAAAATTATTAAAATAACAAAAAATATAGAAAAATTTGGAGAATTACATAAAATTTACAAAAGAAATTTAAGATTTTCAAAAATTTATAGAAAATTATTAAAATTACCAAAAACTATGAATTTTTTTATGATTTCATAAATGTATAAAACTTTTTAAAAATTACAGCAAAATTAAGTAATTATTTTTAAATTGCCGAAAGTTTTTTAAAATGTTTTATTTTACACCAAAAAATTAAGAAAATAAAAAATATAGGATAAATTATCCCAAACATGTTAATGATCAGAAAAAGTAGACTATAAATTAATTATGGTCATTGAAAACATATAATGCTACGAATTAAATTGATACATGTTCAAAAGATCAAATATATTTGTATATATAAGATTGCTAGTATTACGTAGATGTAAGTAGCATCTTATACTGTTGTATTGGATCGTCTAATCAGACCGTTAATATTTTTATCAAACCATTGGATAGTATTAAATCGATATAATGCTACATTCTATGAAGTTTTTGACATTTTTGTTATACGGATACTAAGATATCGTATCCGATACACAATCAATGACGTTGAAAAAATGATGGAAGTGGACCATCAGACAATTTGATTTTAGATAAGACCACTAGATATGTTCACATATGAAAAGTATTGTTATCAGTTTAAATTTGGTGTTAATCAGGGTCCTCGATATTGAGACATTATAATCGGGAAGTGAACGAGCAATCTATGGGCATATTTAGGGACGGTTCTGGAACACATTTAGAAACATTTTTTTAATAATTTCAGAAAAATATATTTTATACATTTACGAACGGTTTTATTTAAATTTCATATTTCACAACGGTCAAATATTAAATAACCGTTCCTGGGTTTCATTTTTCCTCCAGTTTTCTTTTGGTGCGAAACTCAATTTGTTGGAACTTATTTTGGAACGTCCAAATAAATTAACAATTCCTATATTTTAATTTTTCCTCCTTTTTATTTAGGACATTGTAATATATTGAACGGTTTATTTTATTAATGTCGGTTCAAAGTTGGAAAGGGCTTTGGGTCGACTTCCTAATTTATTGACAGTTCCTAAATACAAAAAAATGTGTTTTGTTTTTTTTTTTTAAAAAAAAATAGTGGTATGGACAAATAGTTTGCAAATTGTACATCTAAATTAGCTGGTAAACTATTATCGGTAATTTTTTAATTTATACAGAAAACGGTAAATGTCAATCGTAATTATTGTCTTCCTCAGTCTCGTAATCCTCATCAAAGTTATCCTCGTCAGACTCGTCATCAAATTTAAAGTTCCCCGATCGGGCCAACATGAGTACATACGACCGTACTGCCAGTGCGTTGCGAGCCCATCCGTGCACAAACCTAGTCTACCACTACGGAGCTCTACTGCAAAATGAGGATATGTCCGGTCAAAATACCTCGATGCATCTGAATCAGACGGATGGCACATGGATCCCTCTTCCGTTCGATTGTTGACATGCCATGTTATTTGCTTGGCAGTCTCTTCTGAAACAGACAACCTTTGCAAGCGAGCGGTATCTGACAGGTACCTAAGAATGCTATATGATGTCTTCTTGTGATTAGAATTTTGCTACCTGGTTGACTTGTACGTAGCTTCTCCGCAAAACTTGCAGTAGTCCAAATCAATGTTGTCCTTCTTATACAACATGCAGTCATTTTTACACACATCAATCTTCTCAATAGGTAAACCCAAGTTTCTTAACAATTTCTTCGTACTATAGTAATCTTGGGGCAGAGTGTGGTTGCGGGTCACTATATGATTAGCCCATTGGGGTATTTGGTCACATATATGCTGAGAAAATGGACAACGACCTTGATATTCAACAACTCGGCAACAACCTCAATTGAGATTGGGTGCAACCATTCCACATCGACTGCTCAACTGCATGCACTACATTGTGAAACCGATCCGCCAGTCCAGACACATAATTGTATCATCTACAATAATATAAACTACACCTTATATTAGTAGGACACGACCTTGTACCTTTATCAGGAACACCATCCCGATTATACTTAGAAGACCAGACAGCTGGCCTGGTGGCATCAAAAACCATTCTCTGTGTCGAATCCATCTGCACCGCATCACCCGAAGGCGTGCCCTCCATAACATTAGAAATTGGAGTTTGCTCCTCCTACAATTGGGCCACGGTGATGGCGTCAAAATACTCCTACACCCTCTCCTAGCCATGAGAAGTCCAATTATAATACTCTGGCATAAAACCTTTCATAAATAAATAAAAAGTTACCTCGTCCGTGGTTTTGAAAAACTTCATTTTTGCACTTCCGAAAAGGACACTTAATTTTCTCACCATCCATACATGCATGTTGAGACTTGGGTCATTCTATAAATGTAGCAACACATCCTCAACGACGTAAGACCCGACCTATTTGAAAGGTTCTTCTCATACATTCATCTACTCAACTGTCTTAACATTAATATAGTCCTATACAAACACAAAAACACATACACACACACACATATATATATATATTATAACATTAAATTTAATTGATAAAATTATGACAAATATAATCAATTGAGAAATAAAGGGTTAAAGTTGTTTCCTGATCAAAATAACTTCAAATATCAATAAAAATTTGAGATAGGTTGACGAACAAGAGTAGAAAAATATTTGTGAGATAGTGGAGATCAAAAAAATTCGACAGAGATTGAGGAAATAGAGAGAAAATAAGAATCGAAAAAGATAGTGACATTAAATGGAAAGAGTACACATATTTGGCTGTTAAAAAATAGCCGTTGATTTAGATTTTGAAATGGTCCTTTCGATGAGTTTAGGAACATTTTTTTTATCGTTGAAATATAGCCATTGTATTTCATTTGGAATAGTCTCAGTAATACTAAATAAATAATACAAAAAAAGAAGTTCCAATTTGCACCAAATTTTGGAACGATTGTTGAAACACTTACGTCTTAAATAAAATTAATAATTTTGAACGATTTTTCGCATAATTGATTAAGGGTATTCCAAAATCGTTCCAAATTGTAACTTATTTTCGAATATATTTTCTAACTGTCATCTTTTCGACATCCTTTGTCACACATATAGGAATGGTCAACTCAAGGCAGTCCCTAATTCTAATATTATGTTCCAAACAGAGTTCCAACCATCTAGTTTTACTATTTTGTAATGGTATTTGGATCGGATTTTTTAACTGTTTGTTCAGAACTCATGTTGGAATGGCGTGCCTGTTCCAAAATTATAACAAGAAAAAAGGTAGATCATGACATCATCTTTCAATATCCGTTCATTATGTGTTCCAAAGATCGTTCGAAGATGAAATGGGTTTAGGAACGGTTGCCCTGACCATGTCAAATCCTACCTTTTTTTATAGGGTGGTGTTGTGCTCTAGCAAAATCCCATCCATAAAAGTGGTTAGCGGACCACAAGATCTAGGATCCGATCATAGCACAAGAAATGGGGTCCGCAAGTTTTTTAGTTTTACAAGCTAGCTTAAGGTACTATCACTACAAAAAAAAGCGGAACTTGAAGCGAGTTTAGGAATGGTTTTTTTGGCATTTGGAACAGTTTGCAGGAAATCGAACTTATTTGGGGTGATTTTTGAAACAGTTGGAAATTCATCCTTACAAATGGCGTTACAAAATTTTAGGAACGGTTCCGGCAAGACCATTTCTGTTTGGGATGGGAACTGTAACACACTACGAAAACTATTTCTAATATTAAATTTGTCAAGAAAAATTTATTTTTTCAATTGGAACAATTTTATGAATTGTCAGTCGTATTTAAGAACACATATATAAAACCGTTTTAGTAATGGTATCAGCAACGGTCTTTCTAAGAATACATACTTAAAATTGAAATAGCAATGGTATTAGGAACGGTCAACCAATATTTAGGAACACCTATTAGAAATGATTTTAGCAATGGTATTTGAAACAGTCAATGCAGTTGAAGAATAGTGGTTTGGAACTATTTTAGTAATGGTATTCGGAACAGTCATTTATTTAAATTTATAATATTTTTTTTACCATTACTAAAACCGTTCCTAATTTTTTAATTCTACAATTTATTTTATATTTTATAATTTATTCATATATTTAATAAATTGTAATAAATAAATAAAATTTATATATTTTAATATATAATAAATTAATTTAATAAATTTTTTATTAATTATATTTATGAATTTAATTAATTAACTAAAATTGAAATAATAAAATTTAATAAATATTATGAAACATGAATAATTAAGAAAAAATATTATATTAATATAAAAAATTATCTAAATGAAAAAATGAAAAAAAATTATAATCAAATCTAAGCCCTCCTCTTCAGCGACATCAATATCGTCCTGATTTGAGGCTGGGGGGTCTATTGAAGGTAATTCTGGAACGTCTCCTGCAAAACGTACAAAATTATTAATACTTTTAACCAAGAATTATTGTTTGTAAAACAAAGAATATCAATAATCTACTTACCGCCACCTCAGCCGCTCTCAGCCCACTCCAGCCGTCGTCCTCCTTTTTCGTGTAGCACCTTTTAAAGAACTCCATCCACTTGGGCGCTGATCGAGCTCTGCCTCTCGTAAAAGAAACAAATAGTTAACATCTTATTTATCAATATTATTTTTCATTCACAAATGAAGATGGATAAACCTAAACAGTTATACTGACAAAATTCACTTGATGGGCTAAAACTTAAAAGCATGTGTGATTTGTTTTTACATGGTTACAAAGGAACTATATATTTTTAAATAATTATTAATTGTTAATTGTATTTTAATTTAAAATATTACCTCAATATTGTTATTGTTGATATTATTTTCAAAATAATATTATTATTGGAATTATTGATCTAATTTTATGATTATTGACATTATTATGTAAAAATATTATTATTAGGAATATTTTCTAATTTTGGATTATTGACATTGTTATGTAAATAATGATATTATTGGGAATATTAGCCTAATTTATGTTAATGTGATTATTATGTAAAAAATTATTAATGGAAATATTGGTCCATTTTTATTATTATTTACATTTGTTATGTAAATATGTTAGTATGGGGGAAATTGGTCAAAAAAAATTTATTAATGTGATTATTATGTAAAAATTTATTAATTGGAATAAATTCTCAATTTTTTTAATTATTTATATTTATTATGTAAAAATGTAATATTGGTGAAATTGGTCAAATATTTTGTATAAATTAAATATAAATTGCATAAATAACACAATGAAATAAACATAAATTGAATAAATTACTCAAAAAATTATACATAAATTGCATAAATTACACAATAAATTACCCAAATTGTAGAAATGACCAAAAATTAGAAATAAATAACAAAAAAAAATTCAATATTAACAAAAGTTTTCTGTCAATTTTTTAAAAATAAAAATTTTTTAAAAAAGTACAAAAAATTTACTGAAAATTTTTAAAAATTACCAAAAAAAATTTCAAAAAATTAGAAAAATCACAAAAACATTACAGAAAATTAGGAAAATTAAAAAAATTCAAAAAAAAAAACAGAAAAATTTTAGAAAACCGTAATTAGTTATTTTAAAAAAAATTTAGAAATTTTTTTGAAAAAACAGAAATTTTATATGGTTAAGTGGCCGATTTTTTTTTTCGAAAACTAGCCAAAATGTTTTAAAAAAATTGGTGTTTTATTTTATATGAAAGTGGGGGAAAAAAGGAAGAAAAGTGTGGTGAAAAAAAAGAAGAAAAATGGTGGGTGGGGGGGGGGGGGGTATCAAAGAAAAAAGTTGGAGGGTCCACAAAATGAAAAAGGAAACACAACCATTGATTCCACTTACCTCTGGACGGCGGCGGCGGCTGACGGTAGTGGAGCTAAGTACCAGTGAGGGAGAGTGTGAGGGAGGGAGAGTGAAGGAGGAAGAGGGATGGAGAAATAAAAAAATCTTCTAAGTTTTGTATGTATACCAATTTTTGGAGCGGGCTTGAAACCGGCAATTTTTAAAAAACCATTCCAAGACCTCTCCTAGTAAAAAAAAAAAAAAAGTTTTTGTTGACAAGCAATATTTAAAAAGTCGTTCCTATTGTTTAGCAATTCCAAATAACCGTTCCCAAAAAAACAATGTCACTTGCTTCGAAATGACGTCATTTTGGTGTAATATTAATACGACCACTCCTAATGCTTACTAATAGTTCCTAATTGTGTCTCAAAATTATTTTCCCAAAAAATTCAAAAAAGTAAAAAATAAAAGAAAAACTATCCTAGACATGTTAATGATCAGAAAAAAATAGACCATAAATTAATTAAGGCCATTGAAAAAATATAATGCATTAAATTAAATTGAAATACGTTCGAAGATCAAGTGTATTTGTATATATAAGGTTGTTAGTCTTACATAAATACAAGTAACATCTTATACTGTTATATTGAATTGCCTAATTAGACCATTGGATATTATTAAATCGACAAATACTGCATTCGTTGAAGTTTTGGATATTTTTGTTATATAGATACTGAGATATCGTATCTGATGCACAATTAACGATGATAAAAACGACGCAACTGGCCATCAGACCATGTAATTTTACTCAGACTGCTAGGTATGTTCACCTATGGAAAGTATAGGTATGCGTTTAAATTTGGGATTAATCAGGATCAGGGATTGCAATATCGTCGTAACCGGGAAGTGAATTAGGAATTTGTGGACATATTTGGGAATTGATAGTTTATAAATTTAGGCACGATTTTATTTAAATTCTTTTTATGAACGGTCAAATATTTGAAAATCGTTCCTAAGTTTGACTTTCCCACCACTTTTCATTTGGCGCGAAATTAAAATTTTTGTACTGATTTTGGAACAATCAAAATAAATTGGCCGTTCTAAAATTTTTATTTTCCCTCCTATTTTATTTAGGGTATTGTAATGTATTTAGGAACGATTTTCTTAAAGCCCGTTCAAAGTTGGAATGAACTTTGGAATAGTTTGTTGGTTTCTGGACAGTTCGTAAACAGGAAAATTTATTTTTTGTTTTCAAACATAATTTTATTTGTGTGAGAACATTATTTTTCAAATTGTGTACAAAATCCACTGCAAAAACCATTCCAATTTGTAGTGGGTTTTGAAAAAGTTTTCCGAAACACAATACTTCTTAAGTAAAACTCTTAATTTGGAACTATTTTTCGCATGATTCATTAAGTATATACTAAAACCGTTTCAAATTGTACCTTATTTTGGATTACGTTTTTTAACTATCATCTTCTGGACATTCATTGTCATACATATAGGAACGGTCAATGCAAGACCTTTCATAATTTTAATAATCTATTCCAAACGAGTTTCAAACATTAACCATTACTATTTTTTGAGCTGTGTTTGGAACGGATTTTGTAACGGTTAGTGAACGGTTTTGACACTCCAAAATTATTATCCAAAAAAAAGTGGATCATGACGTCATCTACCAATATCTGTTCCTCATGTGTTCCAAAGCTCGTTCCAATATGGAATGGGTTTTGGAACGATACCCTTACCCGTGCCAAATCCCGCCTTTTTTTGTAGTGTATATAGGGCCTTTTCCAATTTCTTCCCATTTGTTACGGTCTTCTCATACTGTATCTCATTAGATGAAAATATTATTTAATTTTTGTCCTCACATCTATTTGCCATCAAATAATGAATTTAGCCTTTAGCAATCGCACGTGCATTTTCATTTATATTTGTACTAAGACTCTGGTAACAATTCATGAAGTTGGGAAGATGGATTGTTAACTGACGTATTATCTCCATAGGGTGAGAACTTGATGACTCCATCAAACACTTGTTGTGGTGATTTAGATATTCCAACAGATAGTAACAAATGAATTAGCTTCTAAACGCCGAAGTGACATCTAGGAATTTGATACTAGTAGGCATAGATTAGATAAGGGGCTAAAATAATTCAATTAGGAATAAGTGACAATGCCTAGATTTGCCTGAAAAATGTGTACTTTAAGAGTCATAGTTGAGTGTTCGTCCTCCGCTTTACACAGGGCAAGCTTTACAGACTTCAACCTTATGCTTTACCCAATTGCTCAATGTGGATAATGCATTATCGCAAAATGCACAAAGTGTTCTACGATACCCAATGCTCTCTTATGTCACCTTTCTTGTCCCACCAGAAGTTAGACATCATTCCTTCAATCTCATGAATAGGTGATGAGGGAATTTTTAAGCATGATATAGGATACATTAGGATAGGTTGAATGATTGCCTTTAGGAGAATCTCCTTACCCGCTTGGGAGAGCACCTTCTTCTTCCAGCCTTGTACTCTTTGTCAAATCTTACCCTTAATTCTAGTACATTAATATTTCTTTGTTCAAGCCCCACCGCCGGTTACCCCAAGTGTTGACTTTCGCTATGGCCAAGTGGTGTTCATAGCATATGTTCTTTCTAAACCCCGTGCTTGATTTTTTAAGATTAATAATCTACCCCAATGCTTGTGTGTATCAGTATAGTATGGTACCATGGAAAGATGAGGATGTGGCCTTGCAAAAAATACAAGGGTATCTTCATGCAAGAATAGGTGAGATATTCGGGGTGCCACGGTTGCCATTCAAACACCCTGGATCAAACCCAGTGATTTAGCCGCTTTTAACATTCCACTGAGAACATCTCCACAAAGTAAGAATAGGTAAGGCGAAAGGGGGTCTCCTTGTTCGATTCCCATAGACAGCTTTACTAGTCCAAAATTCTCACCATTAAGAACAAAAGAATAACTAACAGTACAAAACAAGCACCAAAAGGAGATAGACAAAAGAGTACTCAAACCCTAGTCTAATAAGATAGACTCCAAGAAGAGCCACTCAACCAGGTCCTAGACGTTGCCCATGTCAAGCTTCATTATTAAATAGCCTTTCTTTCCTCCTGTCTCAGATTTCAAGAAGTGATTAGCATCATAAGTAAGAAAAATATTAATAGATATTAATCGACCTGGAATAAAGGCCAATTGTGGTTATGAGATAATTAAAACACAAAAGGTTTAATCTAGCTATGGTTTTTTATGCACTCTATAAATGACATTGCAAAAGCTAATAGGTTGAAAACATTAAACTGAATCAATCTTATCACATTTTGGAAACACAAAAGGTTTAATCTAGCTATGGTTTTTTATGCACTCTATAAATGACATTGCAAAAGCTAATAGGTTGAAAACATTAAACTGAATCAATCTTATCACATTTTGGAATTAGAAGTATATGAGTAAGATTCAGCGAAGGATCAAACCATTGATTATGCAACAAGTTAAGAATGACAAAAGAGATATTTTTTTCTTATGATATGCTAAAATTTGTTACAAAAGATTTGGGGCATACCATTAGGTTTGGGTGATTTCAAAAAGAGACATTTGATAGCTTCTACAATCTCCTTCTCTTTGTAGGGTTCTTTGAACGACCATTTCATCTCCTTTGATACCTTAAATTCACCTGTGTTTACTACCTCGTCAGTGATCGTTGGAGAGGGGTATGCCAAGGTGAATAATTCATCAAAAAATTGATCATGATGCTCACAATCTACTCTTTTTCTTGACACCACGTACACTCATCATTTTGCAGTTCATCAATCTTGTTCAGCTGATGCTTGTGAGATGCTTTCAAATGAAATAGCTTTGAGTCTCAATCATCCTCTTTTAACCAATCTTCTTTGCCTCTTTGTTTCTAGATGATCTCATCTTCCATAAAACATCTCTCAATTTCCTCTCGACATTTTTTCAGCATTTTCAATCAATGGTCAAGACTCTAGAAATTTAATCCTTTCTTCAAGCTCTTTAATCATCCATTTCAAGTGTCCAAATGTGCACTTGCTCTATCTAGCCAGTTATATCCTACAGCTTTAGACTCGCTAAGTAGATGTTTAATGTTAAAAGAGGTACAAACAACCTTCCCACTATAAAAAATGATCTTCACACACTCGTCTACCTTCAACCACATTGCCCCAAAGCGCTACACCTTAGAACAGTTGTCGTGAAAATTGTTGATTTAGAGACATACTTATAATTAAAGGAGCATAGTCAGACAATTGAATCGAGATGACGTCTACTTTTGCATTTGATCAGGTAGACCACTTTGAGTTTCCACATGTACTATCCAAACGAGCCATGACATTGTTGGAATGAATGACAAAAAGCCAGTTAGATTGGTTGTTAATCATTCTCCAATCTTTATTGAATAATATTAGATTGATGAATACGGTAAGAGTTCATCAAGTTGGTAGTGTGTTTTATTTTGTTTACCACTGATATTGAACGGGGTTTTCAATACCACAACAAAATGTGCATAGATCGAAAGGTGAAACTCGTGTAGTTGGGCTACGCATAGATTTGGCAGTTATGAAACCAACTCATGAGGGTCTCGGGCTGATCCGTTCCAAGTCGAGAACCTGGAAATAGGGCATCAAAGGTCCTATAGAGTCTTGCACTAAGTATCACAGCCGTGTTTCGTCGACAGGAGACGTAGGTCTTCTTTGCTTTTTTAGTGGATTAGTTCAGAAGGTAGTTGACTGACTGAACTGACTTGCAGGAATCGTCATATGAAAACTATTAAGGACTGATCAGTATGACTGGGATTTTTTGGTTCTGATAGTATGAGATCAGTCCTCGGACTTGAGTAATCATGCTAGTCACGTGCATATGAAGACTGTATCTTGGATATGGCGAGCAGTGAATGTATCGTGAGACATGATCGTCATAAGCCTTATCCAGTGTATTCTAAGTATGTAGTAAGGACGGTGGATTTCAATAGAGGATCTATCCCCTATCAGTATATGGCAGTGAGTTCTCCTATGCACACTAAGATAGTTTAGACTCTAAAAGTATTTAGCCAACATGATAGATCGATTAGGCATAGTTTTTAAGATCAAGTCAGTAGAGTAAATGCGTCTCGAGTATTAAGAATTGTTGCCTAGTCAAGGATGGGAACCGACACCCAATTCGATGCCCAATTCTAAGACCGGTTGATGGGTGACAGTAGGACCGTACTCATACAGATTCGATGCCTACATGCTCACGCTGATATTCACCTAGTTTCTAGTACCATGAACCGTTGTTACACGACCACCCATGGTAATGAGCTATTTTTGATTATGGGATAATTTAGAATAATTAATTAAATTAGATTTAATTAATTTTATTTGTCACACATGCCCAAGTTTAGCTGAGGGTGAACTTAAAGAGTCACACCCTACCACTATAATGGGATGAAATTAATTTCAGAGAGTCGGATTAATTTAATTGAATTAAATTAAATCTTGGAGAGAATGAATGATTGGATCATTTATTTAGACCAATTCATTCGATGGATTAATTGGATTAATTTTACGGGGCTTGGTTGGACTTATGAATTGGATTTATAAGTTAAAAGCGAGAAAATAGAAGGCTTGGATCCTTTAATTGGATCAAAGTATATTTTAATATTGGATTTATAAACTAAAATAGGTTTGATTTAAAGTCCATTAGATGTGGGCTTGATTTAATTTTAATTAATCAAGCTCGGTCCATTAAAATGCAAGCCCAAGTCCTTTGTGAGACCATGGCTAGGTTAAAGAGTCCAAACTCCTCCTTGGGTGTGGTGTGGCATAGAGGTGTTAGATGGTTGAAGAAATCTTCCTAGGTTAAAGATCCTTGGTATCTTGTGACTAGGTCACATATAAAGTTTCTAAAATACTCACAGCCGACCAGCAGCTGCAGCAAAAACATATCCATAAAATTTCACTCCTATTTTCTCTCCAAAAATCCTCTTAACATCGTAGAGATCCAAAGAGGAATAAAGGATCAAATGTTAAACAATAACGTTGTTGATTCTTTGCACATGTAATGAGTTTTTGCTAGTACAAAATCTCCACATCCTTTAGTGGTGGTGTGTTAGTCTTTGAAGAGTCTCTAAATCGAGATCTCACAGTGAATGGTACAAACTGAGGAATCAACGCTTGTAGTCGAACATAATGTGGATTTTTGTCCCTCTTATTTATTTTTTCTCCGAATTATTGGCCTTCTTTGTTTTATTTTTACACCGAAGGTCGGGAAAAAGATTAAGGGTACATCCATTAGTCCAGATTTAATTATTCATTTAATTTTGGACTCGAGAATTTTTCTTAAATTTTGGAATATATAAAATATAATTGATTCTTGAAAAAGTAGAAAAAAACCAAAAAGTTTCGAAAAAATAAAAAAAATGGCAGTAGATGTGCCAACAAGCGCACGGTCGGGCGCGCACTCCTGCGGGCATGCGTGCTAGGAAGAGCGCATGCATGTCTGCGCTGGCACGCGTGGGCGTGCACTGGAAACAGATCCACGACGGTGTGCGCGCATTGTTTGCTCTTGTCTGCTTTATGTTTTTTCAAAATTTTTATTTTTTCTGAATTTTCTGCATATTTTTCTGAAAAAGTAAATTTTGGGGAATTTAATTTTTGGTTGAGATGTGGTATTTTCTAAAGTTAAATTACTAAAATTAATTTGACTGGGTTCTCCAACAAGAATTAATTTTTTGTATCGATTGCACTTATGTCCATAAATAAGTTGCATTATTTTTAATAGAAAAACCCTTGGATTGGATATGTGATTAATATATGACATTGGATATCATTATTATAATGCATGGTTTGCATTATATTTTTTGTGCATGTTTATTTTTAAAATAAATGTGTTTTTTTGTTAATTTGATTAACATGGATGATCACAAAACCCATTGGATGGTTTATTTTCTGTTGGGTTATGGCATGCGTGCCACTTATTTTCTTATCTATCTATTTTTACCCTAATTATTTAAGGCATGTTTCTCCCTATTTATGTACTTTCCACTACTTCTTTTTGGGGTTTGTTTTTGGTTGTAATAAGTGTAGTAGGTTAGGGAGATTTAATTTTATTTTTTGTAACAACTGAAAAAACTAGCTCAGACAATAGAGGCCTATGGAGGAGCCATGGGTTGGCACATAGAGAAGAGGTCCAAAGGACGGAGCCCAAGAAGGAGATGAAGAAATAAAGTGAGATTACAAAGCCCATAGTATGTCAATGGGCCTACCCTAGACTGACCATAGATCTACTATGAGCTTAGTAGATCACATAGGCGGCTTTTGATTATCCAATAGTGGCGTGGTAGACTTTTATTTTTGCGTTCCATGCATTTTAATTAATATTTTTAATAATTAGAATATTATGAATGAAAAATATTAAATGTGATGAGGTCTCGGTCATATAAATAACAAAAAACCCTCACTTGGTTGGACCAAGTTAAAATATTAGACCCAAAAATAGAAATAAACATCGAGAATTTTGCTTGTGGACCCTAAGCCCACTAAGTAAAGGTTTTCCAAAAACCCATTTGAGAGTGATGGTTTTTATAGAAATAGTGGGAGGGTTAATAACTGAAGTCCAAATCCTTAACTTGAATATCATTTTATAATAATCTAGTAATTTTTGTATTTATTGTAGATGTCTAAGAATCTACTTGAGGATAATAAATTTGATGGAACAAACTATTCAAATTGGCTAAGAAATCTGAGGATAATCCAAGATTTCAAGAACTAAACTTATGTTCTGGATAAGTCTACCTCGTACTTTGCCAGAAGGGTTCTGGCTAGGAAAACATTTGACGCTCAAGAAATTTACCCAGTGGCATGAGGACAACTGGAAAGTTCGCAGTATCGTACAGGGTATGATGAGTAACAAGATCCAAAAATAGTACGAGAGGTACAAAGATGTATAGTCAATAATGCACCACAAAATGAACATTATGCGATACCGTATGAAGGAATTCTTAGGTGCTAGAATAGTTGAGGGATTGTCCGTATGAGAGCATCGAGTGATGATACTATCCCTAGTAGAAAAGCTGAAAGACCTCCAGGCTGATTTCGAGAATGAACGTGATCTTACAATAACTACAACCCTTTTTCGATCAATTTATTATCAACTAGAAAATTAATGGGATTGAGAAAAACCTTCATGAGTTGATTAATATGTTGGTCCAGTACAAGACAACGGTTGAAAAATCTGCATCAGCCAGTACTAGTGGAAGAGGCTTCGATCTGTAAAGCAAAGGGCAAGGGTGCCAAATGGGGGAGAGAAAGAGTGATGAGACTTCTTCTACTGCTTCTAGCACTTCAAGTGATCTTGTTATGCTGTTAGGAGGGGGAAAAGGAAAAAGGAAAATTGTTCGTCTGTCAAGGATACCAAATGATGTTTGCATTTATTGTTGAGATAAGGGCCATTGGAAGAGGGAGTGTCCTGAGCTCCTCTCTGATGAAGGTAAAATCTTTAATTGAGTATTAACATAATTACCATTCTACTCATGGTATTGGATACCACTGAATTCATAATCTGTGAATGGTTTGCATGTGATGATGAGGAATAGAAAAATTGAAACAAGAAGGTCCTAAGGCTTAGCGATAAAGGGGCTATTATTGTAATGAGTAGGGACATAGTTAGGCTTAGTGGTGATCATGTTAATATAGCATTTATGTAACCTAGCATGGTCGAAATATTGATTTCAATTATTGTTGGACAATTTTGACTACGTATATTGGTCGATAAGTTTTTCTGTAACATTAAATGAGAAATGTCTATTGGGTGAAATATAAAATTTATATTCATAATTGGATTATGCATAATCAAGAATGAAACTTATCGTTCTGGTTGGACAATCTCTTCTAGCTGAGGATGAGAAAGAGTGATGGACTCAAAGAGCATTAAAAATAGGTGATTTGGATCCATTAGCTTTCAAAACCTTTTCTGAGAATGAGAAAGACCACAAAAGCTTTTTGTAGGTCAAAATGAGCTTATTAGTTGCACATTGAATTGGATCTAGTGTGATATTTGTAAGTCACCAAAACACACAAATTCAATATGGGGTTCACAAGTCTAATTCCATTTGATGGGTTCAAAGAATTAGACTCAAAGTGGTGAACCAAACTGATCACCTTTTGAATGGATCGAGAAGGTATGTATTTAGTGGGAGTTCTTCAATATCGAAAAATGAGAATATGATTCTCCACCCAATGAAAGTCTTCCTGAAAGGGCCATAGTTGACAAGCCTTTGATAAGAAAGAAATTAAAAGACATAACGAAGTAGAGAGAAAGATGCATATATCATCATTGTTTGTTAGCTTTTCTTGATTCTTTTTATTTCCAGTAAGGAACAACTAAACTTTACTGATTCATGATTGTAATGAAATTAATAATGCAGTGAAAATATAGACATTTTACTGTTTTCTTCTTTTACTGAAGATGTTAAAAGAAGGGCAAATTGAAATTAATTTGTTTATATTTTGATGTTCGATCATTGAGATTTTGAATAAATTAATTTATTGAATTTTTAACTAAAATTCGATTTGTTCCACTATTTTAAAAAAATTCTGAACTTCTTATTTAAAAAAAAAGGTACTATAAATACGTTATATTGTATGCCTATTTTCTATATACGTATATAAAATGCACATAAATTGTTTGAAATTTTGAATTTATAAAGTTGGTACTCAATATTAATAAATAATGTTTTAGGATACGTTAGCATATAAGTAGTTAATGCCGTTATATAATATGAAACTATATTTAACATAATTAATTTAAAATTCAGTAAATTACGTATAGTTGACTTGTAGATTTTTTTGTAGTTCTTTTTAGTTATATTGTTTTTAATCCAAAATGATCAAATTACTTCTTTTAATTAATACTTTTTTTTCATAAAAATGCTTAAAAAATTAATGACCCTTTGTTTATAAAATTAAAAGTACTACTAAATAAAACAAAACAAGCCGAAGAGATATAATTGTAATAATTTATCTTCAATGAAATCATCTTCTATTGTATATGTAATATGAATGCATACATTTCTTAGTATTATCTCATAATGTTTAGGGTTAATTACATTTTGTCATTCGAACTATGACTATTTTTATATATTGGTATTTAATTTTTTGTGTCAAGTTACCATTTCAACTTTACAAAATTTTACATTTAGTCATTTATAACTATTTTTCAACCAATTTTTTTATGAAAAAAACATCACATGCAGTGCACATGTGGTGTTTAATGTAATATGATATTTTTCACATATGCACAATATGTGATGTTTTTCCAGGCAAAAAATCAAGAAAAAGACGATCATATATAGCAAAGTGAAAATTTTTGCAAAGTTGAAATGGTAAGTTGATACAAAAAACAAATTCAATGGCAAAAGTAAAAACGGGCATAGTTTGGATGGAAAAATGTAGTTTGCCTATTGCTTATAACCTTTTGTATCCCCCATGATATTTTGTAATTATATTCTTTAATAGTATACCTTGTAAGAACAATTTTGATCGTTTATAAATACCACTACGTAATTTATTTGTAAATATTTTTTTGGAAGAATTATAAGAAAAGAGATTTGCAGAGAATACGTGTATATTGCTTTCTTATATACTATTAGGAGTAATAACCTAAGAAACTTAGAGTTTTTATGAGTTTCTAACATGATAACTACGCAAATTATCATGATTTTATAGTATTTTAATTCTCCTTTTTGAGCCAAAATACTCTTCATCTTGTGAATTTATTGCTTGTTCAGCTGAAAGTGATAATATGATATGAAGATGGCGAAAATCAAGGCAAAAATGGATATTGAGGACATCAAAAAGGGAAAAGGAGATTTCAAGGCAATTTGCAGGGTTGACTAAACGTACCCACGCTTAGTGATTTGGTCAACACGGATGAAGAAAGAAAAGGCGTGATTTCCGCAAGAGAAAAGAAGGAATGATTTGCACAAATTTGGAAAAGACTCCTTTGAATATATTATTTATGATTTATTTACTTTTATAGAACTAATCATGTACTTATTCTCCCCCTACGTCTAATTTCGTAGGAGTCTTTTATTATAAATAGGGGGATCCCTTCATTTGTAACACAAGTTAGAATTGAATAAAATACATTATTTTCATTATCTTACTTCATTGTCATACTCTCCTTTTTAGTTTTAATTTATTGTCGGAGTTAATGAAATTCCACTTCTTAGTATGTTCTTCCATTAACATGTCCAGCTAAATTTTTTATTTTATGGTTAAGGTTATGGTAATTGCTTGATTGATAACATGTTGTGAGATCTAATCTGCTCTTTTTACACTTGTTAAATGAATATTCATGCTATTCTCTATGTTTTTATTACAAACGTCTGATTTATGAATAATTCGGCTCGTTGTTCATTATTAAGAAGGTTTGCTTAGCTAATTGGACTTACAAAATTCGTGTAATTATTTGTTTAGTTCAATGTCAAAGTAGTTTGTTATGTTATGGGGAATGTATGATTTGGTTTAAACGAATTATTCTCGTAGGAATTTATTAATTAGAATCAGGCCTTTCTAGTTCTTAATTCTGTTAATAGATTAAATCTTGTGGACGTTACCAGGGTTGTCTGTTCATTAGGGATCTAGCCAACGGTCGTACCTTGGCTGACGAAAAGGTAAAGAAAGGTAAGGTTGTTAGGTCGTACCAACAACCATAACTAATTTATTTGTTTATATAGGTGTTACTTTTGCATCAATGATCAACTCATAAGAATCAAGCATGATCCTGATCTTAACCGGAAAAGCTTTCTCTCATATTCTCACCAGGTAAATTTTAACTATTTTCTAGTTTATTTTAGTTTGTTATTATTCTTCTCTATCATCAAACATCTCCCCCCATTATTTTCTTTTTCTTAAAGAAATCAACTGATAACTAGTCCCTACGAATCGACCCTACTCCTACTTTCACAAGTGTCGTAGGAATTATTTTTTGTGGCCTCGACATCCACCATAACACGTTGTCAACACGACTTTACGATCAATCAAGGTAGAATGTTAAATTTTTCTATGTATAATATTGGGAAAATCGTATTTCGGTACCATCAAAAGGTCAGCTTTGTTTTATGTATCACAATTTTGCCAGTTCAGGTTTTGATACTATTAAACCAAAAAATAAGCATTTTTTGTACCAACTTAATGGCAAAGCCCATGTGCCGTGCACATGGGCTTCAACAGCCGTCATGTAGCACCCCCTTCGCAACGTCATACTTGTAGTAATCCCTGTGTTTATATATACAAATACACATAATAATTTAATCAATATGTACACGTAACCCCAACGTCATAACAACCGTAATCAACCTACAACATCATATATGCACATCAAACACCACAAGTAATTCATTACAGGTAATCTCCATTCTTACGTTCTCCGTATACAATCAAAATGTGATTTGTACTCTAACTGACAAAGAGGAGAAAATTGCATACTGGCCCGACCTGCCTGAGTATAACGCGTAGACCTAGCCTTCAATCGTCAAACATCTCAAAGTCTACTCTTGAAAGAAAATGTCAGCAATGGGATGAGTCTGTCACTCAGTAAGTAAATAACCAGCTCTATCTATATATGGATATCAAACACAGCCCAAACAAGATAAGTAGGGAACATGCATGGAATACAGTCAATTTAATTCCAACATAATCAGCTGTGGTACATCTCATAGCTATCTCACAATAAGATAATCAATTAAACTTTCTTTTTCCTAGTTTGCTTACCAGAAGGTGATATTGTGTTTTTTCCGTCAACTCAATCTCACCGTTATATAAATTTAAGTGAATCCCCTTGACAGCCGGCTCATCAATCTTATTTCGCGCATAGCTCTTTCATATTGCACATAGCTGTTTCATTTCGCACATAGCTCTTTTCATATCACTTCTTTTTCATATCGCAGCATCGCTCTTTTCATATCATATTTTCACCTTATAGGCGTTTCAACACATTAAGGGGTATTCGCACCACAATTATATTCAATTTCCACCACTCCCTCCTTTCCACATATCATCATTCTTGTAAGCAACTAGTAACATAAAATAATATATCAACATATTCTCATTTTCAGACATGCACAACACATCAAACAACAAACATAATATTTCAACGTATTTCCTCATTCCACGTACACAATACCGTCAATTAAATTAAATCACCCATCACTCATATACTTTCAGATAAATCAATGTCAGCATGAACCACAAATTCATATAACAGTAAAACCACAAATAAAGGGGACATATATAGATAATACTAATTATTTACTTACCTCGATCTTATAACGCTTTTATCTATCCAATAGGTAGTGGTTCGGTCTTTTCACTTTACCCCCGTATTCTATAATGAGTTATACTTAATATATCGAGAATAGCATAATTTCTTTTAAATATAATACTATTGTTATTCATACAATTTTTAATAATTCTTTAATATTTCATTTCTATCCACATACAAATCTTTGTTTTTTCTCTTTATTAATGTACCATTCATTAAATATAATTTTTGGAATATTTCTATGAATTTTCTATTAATATCATCGGAATACCAACGATATCATTTTTATATCCGGTTTGATATTTAATTCGACACTACTTTACATAGTCAAACTCATAAAATATTCCAGTTAAATAGTGCATCGCTCAATATAAACAATATTTAATAAATGAACTAATTAAATAATATAATTATATAAATTATCAAAAATTAAAATTTCATTTTCGTACTTCGGTTTCTCTATTGTTTTTCCGCGGGGAGAATTGCAAATTCACAATTGAAATGTGTGTGTAATGTGTATATCAATTGTGTGTATATAAATTAATTAAAATTAAAATTGCATTTTCGTACCTCGGTTTCTCTATTTTTTTTCCGCAGGGAGAATTGCAAATTCACAATTGAAATGTGTAAGTAAATTGTGTGTACAAAAGAAGAGAGAAGAGAGTGAGGCGGTGGGGGTGGTGGCCCACCAAGCCTACTCTCAACTCTCTCTCTCTCATTCATATATATATATATATATGTATATATATATTATATTACTTACTTAATATATATATATTATTTATATATATATATATTATTTATATATATATAATATTATTATTATTTTATTTATTTAATTAAACTTTTCTCAAAATACCAATTACTTCCTTCCTAATTTCTTAATTATTATAATTTGCTCTCAAATATTATCACGACCAATTTAACCCATTCCAGTTTTATTATATTTCAATTATGGAACATAATTTATTTACTAATTAACTAAGTTTCATAAAAATTTACCAATTAATCTCCCAATTATATATTATAATTTTTGGGGCGTCACACTTCAACCCCACAATTTTGGTGGGAAAAGTCATGTGAGTTTGAGAAAAAGGAGGAAAAATTGGTTTTCCAACATTCCATAGTGTTATGGTACCATGAAACCTAAAAATAAACCTAAAAAAGGCTTATTTTAGGTTTAATGGTACCAAAACACTATGAAATGTTGAAAGATCAATTTTTCCTCCTTTTTCTCAAACTCATGTGACTTTTTCAACCAAAATTATGGGGTTGACGGCCGTTAAGGCCCATGTGCACGGCACATGGGCTCTGCCGTTAAGTTGGTACCAAAATTGCTTATATTTTGGTTTAATGGTACCAAAACTCGGACTTGCAAAATTTGTGGTATCAAAAACAAAACTGATATTTTTTAAAGTTACCAAAACACGATGTTGCCCTATAATATTTATTCTTTATTGATTTACCTCTACAATATCTTAGTTACTTTTATTCTTGATTATTTAATAATGACATATTAATAATCGTGTTTTATACATTTCAATGTCTCCTGAAGTGAACATATATAAATAAAAAGTTCTATTATAATTGATATTGTCTCCAGAAGTAGGCGCACGATTCTTGATTTAATCCCCTGAAGTTTACATGACCTCCAGTAGTAGGTAAACTATTTTATACCAATTATTTTTTATTTTATCCTTGAGATGATGATAAGTATAATATTTGATTTTCTCACCACCTGAAGTATTTTGAGATAATGACTTGATCAAGAAGTTTAAAGTTTCTTCATTTATTTAATTGATCCATAATAATTTCTTTGATATCATAGTGTAGATATTGGTGATTAAAATATAACTAACTTTAAGTTAATTTAATTAATTTACTTTACCAACATAGTTTTCTTTCATATGCCTATGTAGTATTTTGAATGTTTGCTAGCATATTTATATGCAATAAAATTTAATTAGTGACAAAACAAATTGACATGAATACCAATTAATTGCCATTTGTAACAATTTAAGATTTAAGCCAAACTTAAATATATTTAATTCTACGTATGCATGTCATAATAATGCAATTTAATTGCATGGTAACTTATATGTTCCTTATTGCTAGTAATATTTTTATGTCATTTTTACTTTATATTCATGTGTAATACATTTGATTCTACTTAAATGTATACGTTGAATGTTATGCTAAAATTGCATGTTAACTTGTTGTAGCTTAATAGCCAATCTCACAAAATTGGATTTCAGTACTCTTGATTCTCTTGAAACAAACTATCTATTGTGGGTCTTGATGCCGAATTGCATTTCGCAAGTAGCAAATTGGGAGAAACAATAATATAAAATACTAATGCTTCCGAGCAAAACTGTGCTAAAGAGATAATTTTGTTTTGTCATCATCTCCATGAAGACTGAAGTCTCAATATTTTAAGTGTAAAAAGTCCTTTTTAACTCTAGAAGAGTTAAAAGGATCGATTTTAAACATAAAAAAATATAATATTACCACCTGCGATATATGGGTGGATACAATTGCGATTGGAAGATTTTAAGTCAATTGCTGAATATAATTATGAGATGTTTCAAATTGTATCAAAACTGAGATTACGTGGAGATGATGTGACAATGAACAAATGTTAGAAAAAATATTTTCTACTTTTGATGTATCCAACCTTGTACTCTAGCAGCAATAAAGGAAACGTGGGTTCAAAGCCTATTTAGAGTTGATTTAATGCCTACTTGTTGAGAAAGAAAGTAATCAGCCTTTTGTTGAATAATAATCATACTTGACCCATTAGTTCCAAACTACTTCCTGAAAATTCAGCAATATTTCTTGAAGTAAATGCTACTTCTTCATAAAAGGGGCATGGTCGATACCATGGCTCAGCACGCAACATTCTCATAGATGTGGTCTTAGTCATGGAGGTCATAGTCGTGATCGTGGTAATAGTCGTGGACATCATCATAATGTAAGGATTAATTCCAACATTCAGAAGAACAATGGGAACAAGGCAAAGAATGAACAAGAGAAAACTCTAAATGGAGAGCTTCGCCATAGATTTGGAATGTCTGGACATTGGTCCCGTACCTGTAGTATGGCACAACATTAAATCAAGCTCCCTTCTGCCTTTGCACTCGAGGCCCAATCTCCGTCCGGCCCGAGGAAACCTCTGCATGCCTCCGTTACCTTTTTGGAGGCCTATGCCTCATAGAAATTGTCTACCTGAGACTGTCCCTTGGCCCGTAGGCCCTGACACAAGGTTAGAATTCTAGCTCTTCCAGAGTGGTATCTCACTGATGGCTCAGACCTCCACGGAAGGAGGCCCTTCTTCACCTTCCACCTAAGCTGTGCAGGAAAGGCCCAAACCCAATCCCAGGGAACAGTCAAGATTCATAGGGTCTTTCTGTCCAGGTGCAGGTAGTCCGCATCTCAATAGATATGTTTATTTCACCGATCCTCTCTTCGAGACAATGCCCAAATCGTTACGCCTTTTGTGTGGGTCGAAACTTGCCCAACAAGGAATTTCACTACCTTAGGACCGCTATAGTTACGGCCACCGTTCACCGGGGCTTCGGTCGCCGGCTCCCCAGTCATTAGGTCACCAACTTCCTTCACCTTCCGGCACTAGGCAGGCGTCAGCCCTTATATACCGCTTTTGGGCAACCCTCAACAACTAAGAGATCCATTCAAACAACATGAGGAGTAGTTGATGTAATGAGCCTACCAATATAAAGCAAAGGTTAAAGAAGTTGAAACTAATTTTGTTGAAGCTGGAATCTCAGATTTTTTTAGTCCATTGAAAATGATGAAAAAGGTCTCCCTGAGCTTCCCTTAAAGTTTGGTGAGATTCCTGAGGATTTCAACAAAGCTTGATGATTAGATATTTTGAGATTATCTCATATGTTATTACAATGTTTCCATTATTAAGGTATGTTTACTTTAATCAATAGCGTATTTTTTTTTAAATATTGTAATGTCTTTTATTTTTTTATGAATGAAGTTTTTCCTTCCTTATTATATGTTGATTTCATTTATATTGAATGGATGAAGCCATGAAATTCTCAATGACAAGGAGCATTGTCTTGTTGATGTGCCATTACACAAACCATTCTAAGAAACAAGAGTTTTTCTCAAACTTGTTAATGACTAGAAAAATAGTGAATACTATTTCAGAAGTTAGTAATCTTATTGAATGCTCCATAACAAGGTTACACATTATATTCTAGTAAATCACAAATCGTGGTAGAACACTTGGCTGAAGAAGCAAATCCTTGAAAGAGAAAGGAGCATGTCGTCTCAACTAATCACAATGCTAATGTGACCACAAGTAATGTCTGTAAGGATAAAATTGTTGGACCGATTTACCCAAAGACTCTAAATGTAATGATCAAGATCTCGAGGATAGTTAAGAGATGTCTACTAATTATGCTCACAAAAAAGTTTAGGTTGGTACGGAAAAGAGGTATATGGCATTTGTTATCCCATAAATGGACCTATTTTTAATTTTGGTCCCATACTGTAGATGATTTGCACATTGCAGCCCATATATGCATTTTTTTTTCCAATTTTACGACATAAGAGGGGGAACCATTAAGTAGCTAACAGCTTTTGATTTTTCTATTAAGTGGGTGCAAATTTGGAGGGAAAATGTAATGATTTATGAAAATTTGGTGGAAAAGGTTTATTTATTCTTCTTCTTCATATAAATAGCTATTTTGTTTTCTTCTCTCTTCCATTTAGTAGGAAATAAGTTTTAAAACACGGCTGCAAATGGAGAATTTCTTTGTCATTGTGGAAGGATTGCAAGTTTGAGAACCCTATGGATTGACGACAACACAGAGAGGAGATTTCTTTGGTGTTAGAAAAAAAGAAGTTAGTGTGCTTTATTTGTCACACATCATCGGTCCCTAAGATTCTAAAACTTGGAACCCTACTATTGTGACAAAAAATTTCTCCACTTGTAGTCGTGTTTTACATGTTTTTTCCTACAAAATGGAAGAGAAAAGAAAACAAATCAGCTATTTATATGAGGAATAGGAAGAAATAAACCTTTTCCATCATATTTTCCTTTATTGGTACATTTTTCCTCCTAATTGGCACCCAGCTAACAAAAAACGCATCCACCGTTGTCCCTTTTGTGCTTTGAAATTCGAAAGAAACACATATAAGATGCAACGTACGAATCATCTACAGTATGGGACTGAAATTGAAAACAGGTCCACTTATGGTGCTAAAAATGCAATTTACCCTCGAATAGAAATTGAAATGATTGAAATTTTTGCCTATTTTGTAGCCATCGAAATGATGGATGAAAATGAAAATGATCCTCAAAGTATGGAGGAATGTTAACACTTAAATGATTGAAAAAAAAGTGAAAATAAGCGAGAAGTATTTGGACTTATAACTTCAACATCAAAAGGTGTTCAAGCCAGTTAGCTATAAGTGGGTGTTTTTACTAAAGATAAGTGAACGAAATGAAATTGTAAGGTACAAAGCTAGACTTGTGGCCTAAGGCTTCACTCAAAAGACAATAATTAATTATATTGAAACATATTCACCTTTAGTGGATGCAACCACACTTAAAGTTTTTAATCAATTTATTAGTAATTGAACAATTGCAAATGCAGCTCATGGATGTACTAATTATATAACTGTGTGGGTCATTGAATGTAGATATCTACATGAAAATCCTAGAAGGATTGAAAATGTCCGAAGCATTCAAGTCAAACCCCTATCATACATACCAATTTGTATAAAAAATATTAATTGGATGTCAACGTGATTTTAATGCTGAAACTCCAGTACCAACTTGTATTTAGGTATAAAAACCACATTAATGACATAACTCGTGTAAATAAATTTTACTCATTAAATATTAGACCCCTCGAAATATGAAAATGCATGCTAAACCTTTTCGACTCCTAAAATGCAAAAATATGAATTAGGATTGAAGATGATACTGCTACGTGTCAATACGTTGAGATCATATAAGTATGGTCGATACAAAAGTTAACGCTTTTCCCCATAGTACAAGAGAAAGGACACATAATTAATTCCTATGATGTTATTAATCATTATAAAATTTAGTCAACCCCACTACAAGATATGATTCTTAGTCATGGCTAATTACCATATCCAAAAGTGAAAAACTATAGTAAATAATTAATAGCACAAATATACAACTACTATAAGCTTTTGTTTGAGTAAGCAAGGTCAAAATATTAGCCATAGTTTAAAACTATCGAAAGTGTTTTTGCGATATCTTGTATCTATTATATTAAATATTATGTATTATCTTTAACAAATAATTTATTATTACGTATACAACCTATTCTTTTAAATATATTCCTTGTTTGATAATTATTAACAAAAAGTTTATCTAAGTTAATTTCAAAAAACAAACAAAAAAAAAAGATTATATGGAACTCGATTATTTTGTTTGAAGAATTAGTACGTCTTAAGTCTGCTAGGAAACAAATTATTGGGTAGAACTAAATTATATCACAATTTTAAGGTACCAATGTTTAAACATAATAAAATTTCAAGGGACCAAATTGAAGTTTTATCAAATGCTCAGGGTTCAATTATATGTAACTGAAAAACTCAGTAATTAAAATGGAATTTCAACAAAAAATATAAAAGAAAATGTGATGATGAGGATGGGCAGCAACGTGGCTCCTACCTTTTGCATGCAAGTGCCACTAATGTTATCTATACTATATAGAAAGTCTTGGATTCTCTTAAAAAAAAAGAGAGATCTGGACTTAATAAAGAAAATAATAATTCTCTCCTATCAGATGAAATATTTTAGGATAAAGTTACTAAAACTTCAAGAGACGGTCATGATGACTTCATTGCGTATTTCTTAAAATAAAATATTTATGTAATACTTTTTAAGCCACATTTGGTTAAAGGCTTAAATGCAATTACTGCCGCGTATCTGTAGGGTAGTGGCAAAAGAAGGACCATATAAACAGGATGGCAATTTATGCCCTGTATCTATCAAATTGTGCGCGATTTATGCTCTCTAACCAGATTATGACCATTTTGCCCTTCTAGCTAGAATTTAACCATAGTTCATTCTATGCTTCCCAATTAGGGCCAACATGCTTTCGAAATAAATTATGACCCCATAAATTCATACCTTTGCTTCGACCGCTTGGTTTCGAGGTATTCCAAGTTCTTAGTTTTACGGACTTCCTCCAACCACACTACCGCAACACATGGTTCACAGACACTTGGCTCCTTCAGCAACAAACAATATAGCCTTATTTCGTTTCCTACCTTAAAGCATAAACAGGACTCTAATATAGGGACTTAATAGAATTTTGGATAAACAAAATTGAACAAAAAACTTGGTTTTATTGAAGAAATATAGAGAATATTACATAAATAATATTCCTCCGTTGGAGGAAACAACTATTTAGCCTCTCATATTATAGAGGACTTGACTTGTTTTGGGAAACCCCCATATACTGAAAGATTAAAATACTGCAAAAGATTGAGAAGACTCAAAACTCTAATGCTTTGAAGAGTAGGAGAAGTTTTCTGATGATCTCCATCTGCTTCATTGCATCTTTATTTATAGTCGTCCGTGGACTTCAAACTTGGACTCCAGACTTGTTTTTTGATTACGTCATTGCATTCGTCATCCCCTTGTCTCTTTCGAATGATGTCACTACGTTCGTCATTGTCTCTTCTTTTTCAGCTGTTGGTCATAATGGCGTCATTCATATGATTTCCAGCTGGCTTTCCTGCTTTGCTCACTGTTAGCCTTTATCATTATCTGCCGACAGTCTTATACTCGGTCTTTTATATTCTTTAGTTTTTACTTCTTTTGTAAAAAATTTTCTTTTTGCCTTGTCCTGGTCTGGTTAGGGTTTATTTTGTGTAGCCCAAATTTTTATTCCGAACATGGGCCTCTCTTGTTTTTCACAGAAAGGGCATAAATGGTTATGCCATTGCCCAACATGCAACATGTTGCACGTCTTCATCCTTGTAGTTTCAGTCGCTGGCAACTTATTCTCCCAAATTAACATTTTCTTCTTCTCAAATAAGCTCTCTATGAAATTATTGCTTTTTCCTGTCATGGAATTTAACAAAAACGATCCATTCACTTTGCCTGTGTTTACTCTTTTGCGAGAAATTAATTTTTCTCACATGCGTTAGTCCTGCCATTCTATATTTTATATACTTTTGAAACTCTAAAAGTTTTACCTTTATTCTTCTACTTCTATATTAGTACAACAATTCACTAAAACTCATTGTTAATTTTTTGAAAATGTATTTTAAATCTTTTTTGGGCTTGCCATTATTTAAGTTTATTATTTGTAGTTGGTTGGTTAAATTGTTATTAAGTTCTTTATGAGGTCTTAGCAACTTTATTTTTTTGAAGTTTTAATTTTTTGTTTGGTTTAATTTATGACTTATTTATTTAAATAAAAGCATCAAAATTAGTGTTTTCAAATATGTTTAGTCACTACAGCTACTGGTCATGATAAGAAAATATATCAAAAAATAAGGTAAAAAAGAAAAATACAATCTTTCTTGAGCATGATTTCTATAGCCTCAAGAATGGGTTCCATATGACTTTATTTTAAAACATTTATCAAATAACAAAGTTGAATTTCTTGTTGAACCCTAATTATGGAAAAAAATTTCTTAATATATTCAAAAATTAGATATTTATTTTTTTAAACTTTGACACGAAAAGCAATTAATTAAAAACAAATTGCAGAAACAAAAAGAAAAATAATTAAAAATCTGTACCTGAGGCTCCATTAATCTTGCTGGCAGAGCACAAGAGATGGGATCTGACGATAGCACATCACCGGAATCTTCACAAGATGAATTTGAATTTGGGTCGGATGAAATAATGTGGCCAAAATCTTTAGTGTATGTTCTCGAAGAATTTTGTTGGCAAATTATACAACGACGAAGAATTAACAAATCATTCAAAAAAAAGAATTAAAGTAGGAAAAAGAAAGAATCAAATGCTTGAGAAAAGGAATAATTGAGTTGCCCGGATAGAATTCATCTTACAGTTATGGAGTTTTCCGCCATTTCTTGGCTAACGAAGGAATCAGATATAACGTTCCTAGGGCTCTCTGAGCGTAGTACTTTATGGACTTGAACAGTGTTCTGCAGTGAGTGTGCTGAGGGAGAAAAGGCGTGAGCGAATATGAAGTGTGAGTGGATGAGTAAAAGAGTGTGAGTAAATGTTGTGTGTGTATATGTGAGTGTTTCAAACAACAAAGCTCGAAAAGGGATAGCAGAAGCCTCGAAAGTTACGTTCTGTCTTTTTTTCATAATATTTTCCTATTAATTTCTTCTTTGTTGGTTTGGCTTTACTTAATATTATTGTAATAATTAGACAAAAGCATTTTTAGAAAGAAATGTATATATTGATGCTATCTATGAATACAATAAAACAATAAATTATTTTCCAAAAAAAACAAAGGAGACAGTATTTATGAAATTTAATTAAAGAGTTCATCAATCTGTACATATTTTTATATTGTAATCAACCATTTGTCTTTCCAAAATTCTTTATATACAACTCCAATTTTTTATTGAAATTGAAAAACTTAAAATAGTGATGAAGTTAAAATTGATACTCAAAATTGAAAAATTATTCATGTATACCTTTCTTGCAAGTTCAATCATTTTGCGTTTATTGAAATTTGATAATACTTTTTACTAAGCATCTATTGGAATTTGGTTTCAAAGGCTGGATATTTTGAAAGAAATATATGTGGTAGGTGTGTTTTAATCTGAAAAATGTAAATAATGGTTTGATATGTAAAGATAAGTATAGAGTAATGTCACTTACTTGATTCATAATTATAGTGATTATTATACTTTGAGGACTGGATTTCATTGATGAACTGGAGTCTAGTAATTTAAGTTTGAAATTGAATTGCAATTATATTAAAATTATACAGATATACTAATGTGCGTAAGAATTTTTTGCACCAACTTATTTGGTTCTTTGCCACCACAGAACAAATCACTTTCAAATATTTTGAAAACAAAAAATTAATTGACACTTTTGAATCCATTAATCCCTATATATATATACACACATATGTATAATAGACCCTTAAAAAAGCTAAAAGAATAACAAAGACTGGAGGGTTGGATATCACAAAAAATAAAGCAGCTTCTAGAATATCGAACCCTCTAAGGTTGACTATCCTCTAACAGCTTTTAGAGCGTCTCTTGCAAAACAAATAAAATTATAAACACATTTAAGCAAGAATTAATTTTTTTAAGAAAATAATATTAATACTCTACCTACTTACCGCCACCTCGAACGCCCTCGGCCCGCTCCAGCCGCCGTCCATTTTTTTCTTGTGTCACATGTCTAATAATTCCATCTGCTTGGGGGGTGACCGACCTTTGCCTCCTATAGAAGAAAAAATATTTAGCATCTTATTTATAAAATAATGGTAAAGCATTTAAAATACTATTATTTACTTACCAACTTCCTCTTCTGCATGCTGATACAGGAAGACCCCCTCCCCCAACACAATTGAGGACACGTAGAGTTCGCCGCACGATTCGTCTTATTCTTTGAAGACTCTCGTTGGAAGTCCACATTGGCCCAGTACGTCTGGAGCTGGTCCAGACCTTGTTGGCCAGCCAGAGTGGCCTGACCAGGCTGGACAGGGCGACAGATAATATCTTCTGAATTTACTTATCGGCCGACATGTGGAAGAGCAAGAACATTGACTCATCGTCACAGTCCCACCAGTAGGTCATCTACTATAATAAAATTAAATAAAACATTAGTAAAATTCATTTGATAATTAAATTATTAGATAAAATCAAATTAATGTAAAATTGATTACCTTCATGCTTTGAAACTATAAATGTTGGTACTCTGGCGGAACCTACCTCAGACATGACGACAGGTGGGAAAATGTCCCCGTCATGACTGCATTGATGCGCTCGTGAAAGTGGCGGTTAGATTAAAGTTACATGCTATATTAGACATTTTCATTATAATATAGTACTAAAAACAATTGATAAACAAATTTACCTCGCGTCATCGAGGCTGATGTACTGGGCGCGCTGATGGTGGGGGGACTGATGCTAGTGGTGGAGCAGCCGCATGGTGGCAGACTGCTATATCGTCTGATCAGCTGCCGGTGTAGCTCTAGATACTCTAGCCTCATCTGGAGTCTGCAAGGTGGGGGGCGGTGCGGTTGTGCCAGGTGGTGTGGGTGATCGAAAAACTACTTCCCAACTTAGGAAGCATCCCACGAAACTGGTAGAAGTGGCGGGCCACGACCATGATCACGTGGTACAGGAGGCGTACCGCTAAATATGATCTGAAAAAATTACTGAGAAGTATTGTCTAAATTTTATGATTATTGACACTAATATGTAAATTGAAAAGCATATACTAATTCTTATACATCAAAAATATTATCATGAAGTTATGCTTATTGTACTCATTAATTATTTAAAAATGTGTAATTCTCATGTGCACATATATAAACAGGCCAAGTATTTCTTTAAGCTTATTTAGCCTATCACATGAACTTTTTATAATAGTATTCGTTACATTCATCCATTTTAATCTATCAACATTATCTTTTATTGATAGATGAAGATGGATAAACATAGTAAGTTCTACTAGCAAAATTCAATCAATGGGCTAAATAAGAAAGGCATGCGTGATCTGTTTGTACGCAGTTACCAAAGAACTATACATTTTTAAATAATTATTAATTATTGAAAATATTTTCCTCAATTTCTTTTCTATTTCTATTGATTATGTAATTGTATTTGTGACGTCTGTAGAATTTTGTACGTAATTGAAAGATTAATTGCTAATTATTAGGAATTTAAATTTAATTAGTCAACAAATTATAGATTGAATTTGGGATATAATAAAACTTGAATGAATTAAATTGGAGTTCATGATAATATTTGGGGGCAAATTATATTAATTAAGAAAATCAAGAAGGACGTCATAGTAATTATTAAAAGAAATCTAAAAAAAAAAAAGAAAAAAAAGGGGGTGGGCAGTGGCATGTGCTGCCACCGCCTCACCAATTCAACATATATATATGTATGTTAATTGTTTTACACTAACACACACACACACTCACATTGAACACACACACTGACGCACACACACATTCGGAAAACAGAGGTACGGATTTTAGATTTTAATCTTTAATAATTTAAATAATTATATTATTTAAATAGTTCATTTATTAAATGTTGATTATAGTGAGCAGTGAATTACTTAATTGGAGTTTTTTATGATTTTGGCTATTTAAATTAGTTTCGAATTAAATATCACATTCGCTATAAAAATAATATAGTTGGGTAATTAAAATATTAGATTTGTTAGATTTAATTATTATTATAGCTAATTTATACAATTTCATCGGAATGATTAACCAAATATGTAATTCTATGTATTATAATTAAATTTTAGAGCGACGATAACTTGAAAGAAAATTCATAGAAATTTTTCGAAAGTTATATTTTAGAAATATTATGTTATTAAAGAAGGAAAATGAGGTTTCAGTGGTAATATAATTTACGAATGTTATTAAAAATGATACTTATAAATATATAAGGGGTTTGATTAAGTGAATTCTTATGAATTATTTGGTAAATTAAATATATTGATTATACGTATAATATTCTATTATAGGACGTGACGACAAAGTAGAGGTTTGAGCAGTCCCTCATGAATCGAAGTATTTGGGATTTACGGTAAGTATAGCTAATTGAATTTATATATATATCTATATGTGTAGTATTGTATATATTATATATATTGGTTTCTTGGATACGAACGTGGACTTGGCTTTATATTATTATGCGTGGCTTTTGTATATTGATTGTTTATATAATTAGTTGTGGATTATTTGTTAGATTACCATAATATTGGTGAAATTGTTACTATGTGATATATGATGGTAATGTAGAGATATGCGGGATATGATTATGTGATAATCATATAATTGATTGTTGATGAGATCAAATTGGGAGCTGTTATTGAAAAAGTGATTATTATAAAGAATAGAATAACGATTGTGAGTTGAAATAAAAGATGATGCTTACCTAGTTGGGAACACAGTCAATGGTTTATGAAAATGTGATTGATAATGAGATATGAAAAAAAATATGATTTAAGCTAGGTACCATGGCGCGTAGGGTACCGGGGTATTTCGGGGCAGCGGGGAATATCCTCTGCTGTTAACTACACACTGGGGTGGTGTGGGGGTACCATGTTTGTTGTGATATCCTGTGCTATATTGCTACGCAGCTGAAGTAAACGAGTGTGGGGATATCACACAACGGATATCCTGTGTTGTATATGATATGATGATGGCCGGCGAAACTATTGAGTTATGTACTCCAGCTAGAGTAAGTGGGGCCCTTAACTAATAAACGATAATGTCGAATATTATCTCGTGGATTCATTTATAGTTGTGAGTATGTATTACTGCTTATATCTGAGGTTGCTATATGATGAATGACTATTGTCGATGTGACTGTATGTACGTGAATCATTGCCTGTATATATATATAGGGGCTGATTAGCTATACTTATTGAGTAGGTAGCTCATTCCTTGCCACATACTTTTCAGGAGATAGGTCACACTTATTAGCCACATTGGACTTTAAGTGGTGCCGTCATCTTTATTAGGTGGGTCAGCCGTAACATCTGAAGCCAGAGTTTTTGATTGTTGGGTTGTTAAATATTCTGGTCTTTTATCGGGATTTGTGTTTAAAGTTGTGGTATGATTTTCCTTGAGGTTATGTACATAAGAACATGTAGCGAGGGTAAATATAACTTTTGGTGGTATATATTATCTTTTGTGGTATATAATATTATATTAATAAATTAAAATTTAGTTTATGGGTTGAAAGAGAATTACTGATAGAATGAGTTCTAATTAAAGTAAGGATGAAATAGAGATAATTAGATGTAGCGAGTAGGGGTGCCACATTGGGTGGTATCAGAGCAGGTCTACGTTTCTAAGGTAATGATTGTGAGGTGTCCCTAATAATCAAATTGTTTAATGTATGATGGCTTCTCAAGGTGCACGTGCTGACCAAGTAGCTAGTAGAGAAGAGTTATAGGAGTCCGTAGAGGGCTCAGTGGCACCTGTAAGTGAAGGTGGGGTGGAAGTAGGTCGAGAGGGTGTTGGTGCTGAGGCTCCTATTCCTCCCGGTGGTGCTTTAGTGGCAGGATTACCACCAGAGTATGCACAGATATTTCAAATGCCTTTTCAAGCCTAAGCGCAGTTACTTGCACAGGCGCACGCATCCACTCCAGTGCCAGCACCAGTAGCCCCTACAATTGACCGTAATTATGAAAGAATCAGGAATATGGGGGCTATAGAATTTGAAGGTACCCTAGACCCAGAGATTGCTGAAAGATGGTGGGAAAAAGTCGAAGATGTGATGAACTTGGTAAATTGCATTCCAGAGAACCGACTTAAGTATGTTGTTTCTTTGTTCGTGGTTAATGCCTTGAGTTGGTGGAGGTCTGTAAAGAGGGGATATGAGCCAAGAGAAATAACATGGGCTGAGTTTCAGAAAGAATTTAATGATAAATACAGACCCAAGATGTACCGAGACAAGAAGAGGATGGAGTTCCTAAATTTGGTGCAAGGGGATGAACAGACGGTGGCAGAATATGAACTATGTTGTTGAGAAAAGGAATCAAGAAGTAAAATCAAAAATGGAAAACTGATCTTGCAGCTGGTTTTACAGAAGAGAAGTTCTGTATTTGTGTATTCAAGGAAGGAAAAATGCCTCTTATATACAAGAAGACCCAACTAACAATAACAACCACTTAGTTGTCAATATACTTAACGGATAGATGAAAGTGCTACTGTAAAACACGACTTAGCTAATTGAAGTAGAGGAAAAACAGAGTCTGAAGTATTCTGCCTTTTATTCCTCTGCTTGTGGCTGCTGTTCTTGTGGGGAGTATGGATGGGTTTCATCACCCCCCCCGCAAGATAGACTTGGGTTGAGGGTGACCAAGGATAGCTTGGACCGCAAATGGAGGAAAGAGTTGCAAGACAATGATTTTGTAAAGGCGTCTGCAATTTGTTGTCTAGACACCACATAAGTTGGTTGGATCAACCCTTCCTTGAACTTGTTACGCACCACATGGCAGTCTATTTCCAGGTGTTTCGTCCTCTCATGGAAGACTGGATTTGCAGTTATGTGAAGTGCGGCTTTATTGTCGCAGTAGAATGGAATGGGAGTCTTGACATTAACACCGAAGTTCTTCAGAAGGTACACCAGCCATGTGACTTCACAGGTGGTAGTAGCCATACTTCGGTACTCGGCTTCAGCGGACGATCTGGCCACCGTGGTCTGTTTCTTGGTTTTCCAGGATATGGGAGTCTCTCCCACAAAAATACAGAACCCTGATAAGGACCTTCTTGTCTCTTGGCATGCAGCCCAATCTGCATCACAAAAAACTTTGAGTGAAAAATCAGTAGTTGAGGGAAAATACAAACCTGTTGAGATGGTGCCTTTCAAATATTTGACAACATGAATTGCTGCCTCCCAATGCTTCTCACAAGGATGTTGAAGGTGTTGGCTTAGTTGTTGTACAGCGTAGCACAGGTCTGGCCTGGTGAAACTCAAGTACAGCAATCTGCCAACCAGTCTTCTATACCTGGAAGGGTTAGTGAGAGCAGCCCCTGTGTCAACTGTGAGCTTCAGTCCAGGAGGCAATGGAGTGGCAACATGCCTGCCATTGTTGAGCCCAACATCCTTGAGAATATCTTGAGTATACTTGCGTTGGGTTACCACTAAACCTTCAGTGGATCGTGCTAACTCAAGTCCTAGGAAATATTTAGCATTTCCCAAGTGCTTAACTGTAAAAAGGTCATCTAAGTAATCTTTAACAGTGATTATGGAGCTTTCAGAGGCAGCAGTGATTAGTATATCATCAACATAAATCAGTAATGCAATGAGGCTAGTGTCAGTTCCTTTTATAAACAAGCAATGATCATGACTACATTGTTCAAAACCAAATTCTCTTATCTTGTTAGTGAATTCTTCATTCCACTTTCTAGATGCTTGTTTTAAGCCATATAGGGACTTTTCCAATTTACAGACCTTGCCGTGTGGAATTTTATAGCCTTGAGGAGGCTCCATATATATATCCTCATCAAGAGTGCCATGCAAGAAGGCATTATTAACATCAAGGTGATGGATAGGCCATTTCTTTCCCACAGCCACAGCTAAGAAGAGCCTTACAGTGACTGCTTTTGCAACAGGTGCAAAACAGTCATTGTAATCCTCCCCTTCAACTTGGCTGTACCCTTTAGCAACTAACCGTGCTTTATACCTTTCGACAGTGCCATTAGGATTAAGTTTTACCTTATACAGCCATTTGCATCCAATGGCTCTTTTGTCAGAAGGCAAATCTGTAATCTTCCAAGTTCTGTTTCTTTCAAGTGCATTGATTTCTTCCTGCATAGCCTTTCTCCAGTTAGCCTGCTCCTGAGCTTGTTTGAAGTCCTTTGGCTCCTGTACACTTAACAGATTCTCCACAAAACAAGAGTGTACATGTGACATATGCAAATTATTAGAGTTTTCAGAGTTGTAGCACTCATAGTCATTCATCCAGCTAGGTTTGCTGGTAGGTCTGTTGGATCTCCTAGGTATGTGAGTATCAGCCTCAGGTTCTATAACATCATTAGCTAAAGGTTTATTGCTAGTTTCACTCTCATCTATTTGATCAATGACAGGCAAAGGACAAACTATGTCACTATTATCATCTTTGGAGGTTTTAAAGGGAAAAATGTTTTCATAGAACATTATGTCTCTACTAATATGGATATTCCCTGTGCTAAGTTCCATCACTTTATATCCTTTTATGCCATGGACATATCCTAAGAAAACACACTTCAAAGCTCTAGGTTCAAACTTTCTTTTAGAGGGTGAGGTATTAGTGATAAAGCAAAGGCATCCAAAAACTTTTATATGATCATAAGAAGGTTTGTGGTTGTAAAGTAACTCATAGGGTGTTTTCCAGTTTAAGACTTGAGTAGGCAACCTATTAACCAGAAATGTAGCCATTAGTAAAGCCTCAGTCCAAAATTTTAAAGGCATGCTAGCTTGAAACATAAGGGCTCTAGCTATTTGGAGCAAGTGTTGATGTTTCCTCTCAACCACACCATTTTGTTGAGGTGTGTGGATGCAAGTTCTCTGATGTATTATGCCCTTTTTATGGAAGAAGGTTTGACATTCCTTATTAACAAATTCAGTACCATTATCAGTTCTGATTCGTTTGATCTTGGCATCAAATTGAGTCATTATCATGTTATAAAATTGTTCAAGTTTAGAGAGGGTTTGAGATTTATGAATCATCAGGTAGGCCCAAGTAGTTCTGCTAAAATTGTTGATGGAATACTCCCTGTACGGTCCCCACACATCTACATGAATAAGCTCAAAAACAGATTTAGTTTTGGATTCACTCAGCAGAAAAGAGGTTCTGTGTTGCTTTGCTAATGGACATATTTCACATTTAATCTGTTGAATGTTGTTCTTATTACAAAGATTCATACGTCTCAATACATCTAGGTTAGTGTGTCCTAACCTATTGTGCCATAGAACTTCATTACACACAGCCTTACATTTGTTCATGTTACACATGCCAACAGACAAATTTTCTTCATTGGCCGAGGGGTTCAAACTAATATGTTTTGTCATGTGATGCTGAGGTTGTCTTTCTAACACATAAAGTCTCCCTCGTTGTTTACCTACAGCAATCATCCTTTTACTCTCAAGGTCCTGCAAAATACAAGTCTCATTTGTGAAATGAACACTAAGGTGATTATCATTACACAGTTTATTGACAGAGAGGAGATTATGCTTAAATGCAGGCACATATAGCACATTCTTTAGTATGATGTCTTCTGTAATTTGAACTTCTCCATAGAGTTTTACTTGTTGGCTAGTTCCATCAGGGAAATTAACAGAAACTTCATTATCAAGATTTAAAAGCAGTTATAGATGCACACATGTGGGCTGATGCCCCACTGTCAATGATCCATAATTCAGAGGTGACAAGAGTGTTACCTGCATAACCTTGGAAATCAGAGAAGTTCGAACTCATCTGGCTGTTATTTTGGTCCTGCATGATCTTGAGCATTTCTCTCCTGATCATTTCTGAAAAATTAGTGTCAGGTTCATTATTCATGGTTGTCTGCAAACTGTTGGCTTGTTGATTCATTCTTGGGTTATTCATCCTTGTATTCGCAGGTCTGCTGCCAATTTTCCTCTGATCAGTCATGTTCTTGTACCAATCAGGGTACCCCACAAGTTCGAAACATCCCTCCTTTAAATGTCCCTTCTTTTTGCAGTGATCACATTGGAGTTGCCTTTTATCAACTGCAGGTCCTTTCTTGAAATTTGTCCTCATGTTGCTTTGTGGTTTTGTCTCAGAAATTTGGACCGCCATAACTCCTTCTTTTTCTACTTCAGCAAATTCAGAATTAACTTGTCTTTGTCTTTCAACTCGGTGCACCATGGAGTATGCTTTTGCAGCGGAAGGCAAAGGATCCATGATTAATATCTGGTTCTTGGTATGATCATAGACGTCATTGAGACCCATGAGAAACTGAATCAATTGGTAGGAAGCGTTTCTTTCTGACATTCTTTTGCTGGCTCCACAAGTGCACACAGGTAGGGGGTCTAAAGATCCCAATTCATCCCATAGCCTCTTGAGTTTTGTAAAATATGCAGCAACAGTGGAATTTTTCTGTGAGATGGATGCAATTTCCCTTTGGATTTGGTACAGGAGTGGACCATTGCTTTCACCAAACCGCATCTCGAGTTCAACCCACAAGTCCCTTGCTGATTCTGCAATCTCTTTTGATATTGAATTCAATATCCAAGAGACTACCATGTAATCATTTTTCTGCCATTGCTCAATGGCTTCTTTATCTTCCATCGGTTTTGTTTGTGTGCCATCAATGTAACCCAATTTTCTTCTTGCTCCAAGGGCTATCTTGATAGATCTTGCCCAAGACGAGTAATTGTTCCCGTTCAATGGTGCAGATACCAAAGAAATGCTACGATTATCATTTTCTTGAATGCCTACATCAGTGGAAATTCTCTCTTCCTTTTCTTCTTTGTCTGTCATTTCTTGTGTTGATTCTTGATTCAAGAAATGAAGATGTGGTGTGTGGAGTAAGGTACAAACAGAATGCAGAAGCGGCAGAGTGTTTTGTTACACCTGCTCTGGTGCCATGTTGAGAAAAGGAATCAAGAAGTAAAATCAAAAATGGAAAACTGATCTTGCAGCTGGTTTTACAGAAGAGAAGTTCTGTATTTGTGTATTCAAGGAAGGAAAAATGCCTCTTATATACAAGAAGACCCAACTAACAATAACAACCACTTAGTTGTCAATATACTTAACGGATAGATGAAAGTGCTACTGTAAAACACGACTTAGCTAATTGAAGTAGAGGAAAAACAGAGTCTGAAGTATTCTGCCTTTTATTCCTCTGCTTGTGGCTGCTGTTCTTGTGGGGAGTATGGATGGGTTTCATCATCTGTTTTGCGGCATTAGCCAAGTATGATACCAAGGGAGCTTCTCCTGAGGTAGCTTTGATTTTGTTGAAAGCTACCATATCTGGCCTCTGCAGCTTCATGAAATGGAATGTTGGATGAGATCCCTTTCCTGCAGTTTCTGGAGCTATTGAAACGAATTTTATATCCAGAATGTCGCCTCTCTTTAAGTGGGGGTTGTTTTGCCATGATTCAAAGACCGCCCCACTAATCCACTCCGGAAGTTTTGAGATTTCCGAAAAACTCGGTGACATAGTATGAACTGAAGCAAGAGCTCCAAAATCATACCATTCTCTGACATCTTCTGGTTTAGACCCTTCTAACATCCAGACTCTGTTATATTTTCCGAATGTTTCGATAATGGTTTTGCCTGGGTTGACTCCTTTGGGGGAAATTAATTTTTTCCACATACGCTGATAATCCTGCCAAGCAGAAGAAGATATTAATTCGTTAGTATTAGCTTTACAGGTGTCTGTTATTGGCCTAAGGCTAATCTTTTCCTCTTTAACCCCAAAGGTGTTGGGTTGACTTGAACCTACAGGAGTTTGCACTTCCTCTGATTCAATTGTTGCCGTTTCACCAGAGTCTGGTGATGGCCTTATGCAATCGGTACTTGAATCCGACGCTACAGGTGTAGAGCTCTGTACTCTAAATGCATGTTTTGGGTCATGCTCCCTCAACTCGTGAGTCATCCCCGAAGGTGACGCCTTCCGAATTGGTTCTCGTAAGTCGTTCCATAGTGAGGTGGATCCTAATAAGAAACTCCTTATTGCGACCTGGACTATGTCTAGATGGGTTGTTTGAATTTGTTCGGCAACTTGGGCATTGACTGCTAGCTCCTCAAGGTTTTCCCGAAGGTGCTTGAGTCTCAAAATGATGGAGTTTACTTCAGACGACTCCATCTCTCGTTAGGAAATCTGCAAGAACATTTTCATGAGATTTTATAACGACAATATTGTAACAATAATATTGGCATTCTGCTTACCATCTGATAATACGAGCTTTCTCTATTTTTAATTCTAATTTATTTTTTAAGAAAGCTTTAACATTAGTATTATCAACCTTTAAAGTAAATTCTTTAGTAAGTAAAAATAAAGGCCATTTTTTAAAAGCCTTGCAAACCGCAACGAATTCTTTCTCGTTGATGTGCCAAACTTTGGCTTGTTGTTCTGAGAACAACCCTCCTGTATATCTACAAGGTTCTTCCCCTGTAATTGTCTTTTTCATGAGCACTACTGCCTATCTGTAATCAGTGGCATCTGTATAGACTACCAATTCATCCTCGTCCTGCGGTATAGCAAGCTTTGGCAGGTTACTGTAAACCTGTTTCAACTCACGAACCCTTTTTGTGTGGATTTCTTCCCATTTTCACTTTGAACTCTCCCTTTCTTTCAAGAGTGGTCGGAAATCCTTTCTATATCTTGCAAGATCCTTAATGAAGATACCTGCAAAATTAACAACTCCCAAGAAGCTCTGTAGATGCTTCTTGTCTTTGAGCACGTCTGGAAAATTGCGGATTTTCTGCACAATATGCTCCTGTAACTCAATCCCTGTTTCGTCAATAAGAATTCCTAGAAATTCAATTCTATTGACAACAATAGTAGCATGCATCGGAAAATATTTCAAGATGTTTAATATGTTCTTCAATATTTTTGGATGCACTGAAAAGATTATCCATTTTTCTTTGAAATATTTGAGGTGCATGAGCGAAACCCATTGGAAGCACATTCCAGATATACTGTCCCTCTGGTGTGGAGAATGCAGTAAATTTCTTTGATTGAATGATTTACAATCGAATTTAGAAAACACTTTTGCCCCTTTAATGCAATCGATTAAGTGTTCTCTACTAGGAATGTAATAACCATCAAATTCTAATATCTTATTAATACCTTCATAGTTAATAAACAACCTGGGTTTACCTCTTTTAATTTCACCATGGTTTCTTACCAGAAATCCAGGGCTACTGTAGGTAGAGACTCCGGGTTCAATGAGTCCAAAACTGATATGCTCTTTGATTATCATTTGCATATCCTTCTTATATTCTATGTTCATCTGGATAGGTTTGTATCGAATATACTCGTATTTGCATTCATCTTTGACCTTCAGAGTAGCTTCGATCTTGTTCCTATCCCACCAAGCCAGAGGATTTTCACTGAAGTTCCTCTGGATAAGCCTCTTGACATTATCAAGAGAAAGCCTGCTCTCTTCGCTAATGTCTAGTGCTTTCATTTCCAGTAGTGCTTCTTTAAGCTTCAAAATTTCCTCATCGGATTCCTTATAGAAGCTATCGCTGTCTATGAGTCCCTGCTGCCTGAAAGACAAAAGAACCTTACCAAATTTTCTCTTATCCTGCATTTTTTAATGAGTTAATTTGGCATCAAAATCACCACGTTTGCTGTGAAAATTTATTGGCATTATCCTGTTAAATGCCTTTTCTCTTTGCAACACCTGTATCTCATTACCACGATTAGTAGTAAAGATTAACATATTCCTTTAATTATCCTGCATATATCTTACAAATATTTGGATGAAATTGTTACCTATCAAGATATCAGCACTTGTATCATGAAAGTACATAGGAGGTGTTTTTACCCTAAACCAGGGTGATCCAAATGCTCCTCCAATCATGATTTTGGCTTCTCGTATTCCTTTATTAAGTATCAGGATTTTTTGTGAAAAATCCCTTCCTGCAATAACGAGTAAGGTTTCCCTTGCTTCCTTAGGGAAAGCTCCTGATTTTGCCGTGCAAATTTCTGATCCTGAATCAATATAAGCTGCAAAATACTCTGTCTTATATTGATCATACAACATACCAACAGATATGTATATCGAAAAGGGACTCGTCATTCAATCCTTTTGGTAACACCATCAAGACTAAATTCCATTCCGTTATCTTTTCTTCCCCATGGTTTATGATCTTCGAGGAAACTTAACCCCAAAGTCATACTCCCATTTCTCTTCCTGTAACACCACAACTAAAATTTCATGGCCTACTATTTCTAGCATGCCTTCATATTTTCCAACAACAGGTTGCTGTAAATGATATAAGTCATCACAAGGGAAATAATTCTCTTTCTTAGTGATGTCGAATATAACTTGTATTTCTTTCCATCTTTCAGGGCATCTAAGTTTACGTTATCTACCCTAATCTCTTGAGGAGTTAAAGCTTTTAATAACTCTCTTTCCTTTCCTTTGTAGCCTATAATCTAGAGCTAGGTGTCTGATCTATGACTGGATGATCTTTTATAACAATATCGACACCACCTATTCTAGGTATCCTAATAGCATCTGGTGTCATTACCTTGGCGAATTTCTTGAAAATACTAGGAATCTCAATATACTCTTTCCTAAGAAATAAATCTGAATGATGCGTGTTGGAAAGGGCATAAGCTATTCTATAAGTTATAGAATATGGTCTATTACTTTCTTTCATTAAATCTTTCCTTTTGAAATCTTGATGAAGGGTTAAGACTCTACTAAAATCTTGGTCTGCTAGGTTTTATGCAATCCTAGGATGAATGTCAAATATCAGTTTTCCTGCATACAAATTTCCTATCATTGTTCCAAGACAACCATCTCTTAAGTTATTGATTCTTCTATCTATTATCGATAAATGTATTTCTGAATCAATTTCTTCCTTAAAAGTTGCTTTTATCACTACTTCAATAGTTCCTATGTGGATCTATTTCATAGTAATAGCTACTTCTTCTTTAAGCTTACTTAATTCTTCAAGAATTTCTTCTTTAGGAATCAATTGCATCTCCATCACATTACCAGTAAGCTCCATAGGTATAACAAACTCACCTGAACTCACTTTGTAGATTATGTGATGCTTCCTTTGGTTTAATTCTATCTGGTTCAGGACTTTCCCAATTTCTCCAATCCTAAATCCATCGTATGCGCTAAAGTTGGAACCTTGTCGCATGATTCTCTCCATGATTTTGTTTGACACCGTCATTCTGGAAAAGAATCCTGATAGGCTTTCAGAAGTTTGAAGCATATCTTACTCGTTGTAATTATTCTGACTCGATTGAAGATCCATCCGAATCAGTCTCTATTTATTCTTCATAGACACTTTCGTCTGAAGGAAGATCTTCGAATTGGTAGATGGGTACCAAATCGCCATATTATACTACATCAAGGATATCATCCGTGGCTTCATATTTTCTCAATTCACCATGTTTTTGCGGGCAGTCGGGAGATATATGTCCTTTTGCTCCGCAATCCAGCAATTGCAGTCTTTAAAACTTTTATTGGCTCGGGTATGGGCCCATCTGAAAGTTCTTCTTGTAGGGGTTCTTCCAATGGATCTTGCATCTGCTCGTCTAGATCCTTGGGATGAAACCCTTGTTGGTCCTATTCTCTATCCAGATTTGCATGTTCTGGCCTTGGACTTGGACCACCATGATCTCCGCACGGAAAAGTTTCTTCTGGAACTCCTAGGGTAGGAGTCACTATTCTGCTTCCCCCATTTCCTTGGCTCACTTGATTCTCCTATAATAGTTGGGAAATCATTATTATCACAATAGAGAGGGATTCGTTTGATTTTACCTCTCAGTCTTTTCATATTGTTTTGGATGGATGCTTGATAACACCAATCCTTCAGTTTATCTTTAAGGAAAGACATTCTTCGCGCCACTGAATCTAGCTGTCCTTCAGGTACTTTGTATGACTGGATCAGCATTTACCTCCATGGACTGCATATTTTTGCGAAGAACATTGGAGCTGCTACTTCCGTTGCTACTCCACTTTGAAAGAAATACTTGCGAAACCAATAGATGTATTCATCTACTGCGCAAATACTCCTAAGTTCAAGGCTGAAGAGAGCTTGTGCATATTCTCTAGCCTTTTTTGCTCTACTTCCTTCGAAGTATCCATCTCCGATGAAGTGTATCTTGATAAGTCTTCCTAGCCGGTCCGCTATTGCGCCTTTTGAGTCTCCGGCAAGGATGTTGGCTTTGGTATCTTCTGGCGTATTATCCTATCTGATCTTCACAGATCCCTTGCCCAAGGTGTATTTTCCGGCACTCTTTCTGAATTTCTTCCTGGATTTTCCTTTAGCCTGGTTCCCACAAACGTTGCAGTGCATTAGTGTGGAAATCCACACTTTCTCTCATTGATTGATCCTGCGGAGGATCATTAGAGCATCTACTTCCCTCCGGCGGTGGTAGTGCTGGAGTGATCTCATTTATTTGGACATTGACTAAATCCACGATCCCGAGTTGGGAAGAGGATTCCACCAATTCTTGTAGATCTGATAGATCCGCTCTTGTTACTTCCATTATTTTATAGATCTAATAGAAGCAATAATCAGATCTTCTCTTGACTTCGACTTTGGAATCTCAGTGGCCTTCCCCTTTTTGTGTAGAAGAGGTACTGTTCCAAGGGCGTTCCTGATTCGCTCCTATCTAGATCTGGATGTCTTAGGGCTCTCTCGTTGATTTCTCTTCAGATCTTTAATTTCTGCCTTTCGATCTGTAAGACCCTTGTGTAGATCGGGAAGGATCTTGGGAACCTCGTCCACCTTTTGGCTCAGAGATTCTATTTTCATAGGTATATGGATTAACCTATTTCCATAGTCTTGAACCATCTTTTGTATCTCACTCAGATCTTGAGAGATCTTTGATGTATCCGACTCGAGTTCCTTCCAATCAGTCATAATTTTTAGAACTGAAATTATGTAGGAATTTACCCGTTCCGCTTCTCCTGGTTGGGATTCTACCATGGACTTCAGTGGAGTGTAGACGCCTCACTGCATTCCCTGATAGCACTTGTCGGACTTCAAAGTTTCTCAGCCACTCTTGTTTTTCTTTCTACGTAAGAAATTTTGGGTTAATCCTCTTGGGACCTTTGTCACACTTGTCAAGAATTTCCGTAAGAAATTCTCTTCTCTGTATTTTCAGAATCTGGAAATATTCCCTGTTTTCAGAATAACTCGAACCTTCGTTCGGTTCCATTTTCTCTCAAATAGTCTCCTCCATTAGTGGATAATATCAAAATGTATAATCATATATTTATTCAATAAACCTAGGTTCTGATACCATTTTTCACAAGCTGGGTGTTTTCATGCCATTTAGAGATGAAACGGGACTAAATGTCTCAATTTCATAAAACTAATCGACTAAGACTGTTGACCCCGAAAAGCAAGGAACCGAAAGTGAGAACTACCCTATCCTACGGGACTAAATCTGTCATTTCCCCTAATTAAGCTCATCATATATTTAATCCAATTAAATACATGAACCCAATAAGCTTTTATTAATTAATAAGTTTAACTTATTAAATAATAAGGGCAAGCCCAATATAAATTAATCCTATTAATTTATTTTTAGGCTCCTCCATTCAATGGATCCCTCTCATTTATAAGTTATCCAATTAATTATGAAATTAATTCTCAATTAATTTCTTGTCCCTTCTAGGGGATTTGTGTTTGACTCTTTAGGTTTACCTTTCAGCTAGACTTGGGCTAGTGTCAAACACTATTACTAACCAAATTTAATTAATAATTTTCGATCAATCTTTGATCTAGAAAGCCCGTCACCGTAGGTTGTCGTCTAGCAATGGCCCATAACACTAGAGACTAGGCGAATATCCATGTGAACTTTTAGGCGCTCGACTCCATATGGGTACTGTCCTTCCGTCTACCATCTCCTAGCCTTAGTCTAGCGCATGAAATTGGGTATCAGCTCCAATTGTGGACTAGGCATCCATGCTTAATTCTTCAATTTCGTTAGCCCAAATTGCTCGATATAGAAACCTCGTTTCCTATTCGACCAATGACTATGATCACAGGTTTATACAACATAAACACATCTCCAAGTTCATCGGAGATACCTCTATCACGTTTTGACAGGTGACAAATCCTCTTGTCATACCTCACCATCCTCTCTACATGCTTTGACTGCACTGCACATGGCTTGTGATGACCATGCCTCTAACACGATCACCTCTCGTACAAATCAAAGATACAGCATCGCCTGTATGTGACTATTGTGATTCCTCAATTCTGAGGACTATTCTGATACTATCGAAGCCAGGGACTCAAGTCATACCGACCAACCCTCTAAGGCTTTCATATGATGACCTTGTCAACTAACCCACAAAAATTTCATATACGCCAACTACAAGGGTTACAAAGTGGTATGTGAGCATCTGTTGTGATGTGAAAGTAGTGCTTGATGTAATTTTGTAAACACAACAGATACTTACACCAGGAAGAATACTTTTCATATTCGTCGGGACAATATTATTTAAATAAATATTGCTTGAATGGTTCTGAAAACAACCAATCTAATTGGCTTTTTGGTCACTTGTTCCAACAGGAATCTGTTGTGGTGGCTTGTTTGTAACTTTTCAAGTAATCACACCACCATTTAGCTTGATTACAAAACCTGATTGATAGTTGGCATCATTATGTTCGCCTGAAAGTTAGCATCGTTGTAGTATTCCATTATAAATTATCCACCACTGTATATATCAAGACATATCTTTAGTCCTTTTCAGGTACATAAGTATGGTCTTGACCGCACTCCAGTGCGCTTCACCATCACACACCTGATATTTGGTAGTTACGCTTAAAGGGTATGCGAATCAGGTCTACTGCATTAAACATCATACTGAATACTGCCCACAGCTCAATCATAGAGAATGTCTAACATCAATCTTGGGAGATAGTTTCTTGGACAACTTAGTCCCATGCCTCATTAGAAGGAATCCTAATTATGAGTTTTCCATCTTGAATCTCTTCAAGACATTCTCAATGTACAAGGATTGAGTTAATCCTAACATCCTTTTGGATCTATCCTTGTAGATCTCGAAGCCAAGATGTAGGAAGCCTCATCCATATGCTTTATGGAAAATTGAGTGCACAACCATGCTTTTATGTTTCCTAATTTCTTGACATCGTTCCCAATTAGCAACAAAATGTCAACATAAAGTAGAGGGTACATAACCGAGCTCCCTCTGATCTTCGTGTTCCAGCAACGGGAAGCTTGCTTGAGGCCAGAGATGGACCTCTAGAGATGACAAACTTTCTATTTTTCTATAGAAAAAACCTTCTAGCTGATCCATGTAGAACACTTACTCGGTGAAATGGTTCAAGAAGGTCGTTTTAACGTCCATCTGCCATATTTCATAGTCATACCATGCTGCCATGGCAAGCAGTATCCTAACAGACTTAGTCATTACCACGGGCGAATCAGTTTTCTCAAAGTTGACCTCGGGTCGTTGAGTGTATCTTTTTGCCACGAACCTAGCCTTGAAGGTACCTCCCCGCTAGCTCCAAGCTTATGTTTGTAAACCCATTTGCAACCAACTGGCTTAACACCTTTAGGTGGGTGCACGAGGGTCCAAACTTGATTCGAACCATCGAGTCCATTTCGGATTTCATGGCCTGAAGCCACGTATCCGAGTTGATGTCATACATCGCTTCTCTGTATGTTGTTGGATCACCGTCTAATTGGCTAGTCAAGCCTAAGAATCCATACCTATCAGAACGTTAAGATATTCTAGTTGACCTACAAAGAACTACAGCACTAATACTCGAAATCGTAGGTACAGATGGTGTTGCATTATCTTGATGATGTATCTCACATGAATCTTCAAGCAGTTCCTCATCACATTGGCCATCCATTGGAAAACCCTTTTCCAAGAATATTGCGTTTCTTGAGACAAAAATGTGTTGTCTTGATGGGTCACATAAATAATACCCAGTAGCTTTTTTTGGATAACCGACAAACCTGGACAGACTAGACCTTGATTCTAGTTTATCTCCTACTAGCCTCTATATGTATGTTGGGCTACCGTATACTCTCAAATACTTGTAGAATGCTAGCTTGCCTTGCCATATCCCATATGGCGTTTGGGGGTACATCTTTACATGGCGCCATGTTTAGCAACTTGGCCGCTTTCCTAGAGCGTATTCCCAAAAAGACAAGGGTAGTTGGCTAAAATTCATTTGGATCGAACCATGTCCAATAGGGATCGATTTCTCTTTTCGGCCACACCATTAAGCTGCAGCGTTCCAGGAGGAGTCCACTGATAGATAATTTCCTTCTCTTTTAAGTAATCAATTAACTCAATATTTAAATATTCCCCACCTTGGTTTGATATAAGGGTTTTGATCTTACGACTAGTTTGATTCTCTACTACGAGTCTTAATTCTTTAAATCTTCCAAAGGGCTCAAACTTGAACCTGATGAGGTAAACATAGCCATACAGTGAGTGATCATCACCAAAGGTTATGAAAGACGAGTATCCTTCTTTAGCTGGAATATTTAGTGGTCCACAGACATCTGTGTAGATTAAGTCTAACAGACGAGTGGCAAGCATACTTTGTCCAACAAAAGGTTTCTTTGTCATTTTCTCTTTTGAACAAGATTCGAAAGTTTATTTTAATCTAAGTCCTCTACCTCTAGACTCCTTAATTATGCCAACTTCCTTATCCTTTCTATGGATATATGACTTAACCTTGCATGCCAAATCTGTGTGTTCTCATGATTACCTAATTTTCATTTGTGTTGGGCAATAATAATTCAATTTAACTGTTGGAGAATATATAGACCGTTTGTTAATGTATTAAGCAGATGAAGGTTATCATCAATCATCAAATAAAAACTATTTTTATTGATCTTAAACGCATAACCATTGTCTAAAATAGGAATGAAAATAATGTTTTTTATTGTGCTCAAGGGAACGTTTTCCAACCTATCATATTGCTTTTGGAAGTCATTGATCATCAAAGTTAATATGACACTGCGGACCTTGCAGTTGTTCTCATGCCACCTCTCAAACGTCAAATGTTCTTCGGGCAAGGAGCCTTTTAGTAATGTCTCTAGGAGCGATTTTTTGAAGACATATCCCTGATTTTCGAAATTTAGGACAATCTTTAGATTTTGCAGCCAATCGTTGTAGTTTGTGCCATTAAATTTATTAGTTTCCATTATCGGGGTTAAGGGGTTCTTAGACATTTTCTACATTATAGAATTAAACAGAAATATGCAGACGCTAGTAATATTATTGATAAGCTCAAGACATTATCTTGAAGGGGATAGCGTGGTACGGCCCGGGAACGTACTACCGAAAGCAATAAATAAAACACATAATAGAAAAAATATAAATACGGAAAATAAATGAGTTCAAGAGGTGTACCCTTGGAGTTCCTGGGCGTTTGATGTACTAAATATAAAACGTAGATAGGGTTGATGTTGGATTACCAAAATCGAAAAAACTAAAAGGGTGAAAAATGATACCTTGAAATTCTCCTCATTTGAGTCTTCAACATAGGAACCCTCTAATTCTTTCACATCACAAAGCAGTCCGGATCTCTACGACCTCTTTCTAGATGAGAATGAGAGAAGAAAATTACACCAAGTGCACAAAGAGAGAAGGGGGTGGCCAAATGGTTTTTGGGGGAAGGAGGAGATTTTTTTTTGTGTGTGTAATGATCATCATAATTATTTCCCAAATAACTATATTTCATATATATATATATATCTCGTTTAGATAATTAAGAATATTTCCAAATATATTCTATTATTTATAAGGTATATTTCTCTTTATTCCAAATAAAAAGATCCCAAAAAATGGCTAGAATTGAACTTTCCAAAACTGCAATTTTCTAGCCATTTGTTTCCTTCCATGGAATTTTCCTTGGCTCGAAATAATTGAGCTTGAACAATTCTTACCCTTATAAAAATACAAGCCAATGAATTTTTATTAAATCTTTAATAAAAGTCCAATTTGATTGAGTTCAACTTTTATTTAATATAATTAAATAATTATACCCAAATTATCCTTATTCTTTAATAAGATCCAACTTATTAAATTATGAGGAGAAACTAAATATATATTAATGCCATTAATTTATTATTAGGCCTTTTTCCATTCAATGGATCCCTCTTTGTAAGTAATCAAATTATTTATGGAATTAATTCTATGTTCATTTTCAGTGATTTGTGTGTGATTCTTTAGGTTCACCTTTCAGTTAGAATTGGGATAGTGTCTAACACTATTATTAATTAGTATTTCTTGATTAACCTTTAATCAAGAAAAGTTAATCAAGAAAGTCCGTCACCATAGGTGGTCGTGTAGCAATGGTCCATGGAGTTAGAGACTAGCTGAATTTCCGTATGAGCATTTAGATTTATGAGTCCATGCTGTACGGTCCTTCAGTCAACGTTCTTTTTTAGTAAGGACTCCATTCACAAGTCTGATGGAAGTGGCTTAACCATGCCTTTAAGCCAGGTTTGAAAATCGAGGACAATCCTTCGATTTTTTCAGCTAATTTAATTCTTTGCATTCCAGTTAATGATATAAATCTCAAAAAAATGAATTGGAAAACGTTTCTAAGACATGTGTTCTAAACGCAGTGTAGAAAGAATAAGTAGATTATTCCAATATTATTTTGTGTTAAGACTTGGTCTTTTACACATTCAATTCTCCCACTATTTGAACAAAATCCCACCACTCTCGAGTGGGGTTTTGCTACATCCCTTCCTAGTGGGTTTGGGATCCACAAAAATAATTTACCATGCCCACTTTTAGATTCACATGGAAAAAGCCTTCTGGGAGGCAACCGATGCGATTCTCATTCTATTAGATTCTCAAGATACTTTGTCTCACCTCTTTACATGATCCCGAGGACTCCAAATGAAACATGCTACTCGGTGTTAAGCCCAACCCATCTACCAAATCACACCTTAACTGTCACCCCCCATGACTAGTGAGATACGGAAACAACGACCGTGCTCCTTTGTTCATAACAATAATGCAGCTTGGCTTCTATTCCAAATGTGCCACGACTCGCGAGACCATATTTGGGTAGTGGTGAAAGGGCACCGGAAACTGCGAGTGGATTGGCCCTGGAATGCGCAAGTGGAAACAGTTAAAATAAATTGCGTAAATAAAACGAAATCGCATTGAGATCATAATTTCAAGGGGTGTACCCTTGGAGTTGCAGGGAGTTCGATGTAGTTAATAAAATAAATGACAATAATAAAATTAACAAAGCTATTGGTTGAATGAAAATGAGTGGTACACAAATGTAAATCAAGAATAACCTTTCATTTGTTTATATTGAACCTTGTTTGTGTACTCCGTTCATACAAGGCTTCAGCATAGAAACCTTCTAATTCTATGCCCACACCACACTGGAACTTGAGATTCCTCAACTTAATTTGCTAGAAAAGAATTGACAAGAAAAAACACACCAAGTGTGTACAAGAGGGGGTTAGTCCGAGAGGTGGAACTGGAGAGAAGGGAAATTATTTTCTTGCTTTTTTTATGTATTCATTAGTTATTCCAAATAACTAATATACATATATACCTTTTATGGATGAAATAAAATATATTTAGGTTCATTTAACCATCCATAAGTTAATAAGATCCTTTATTCGAAATAAAGAATCACTAACATGACACTTTTCAAAAGTGAAATTGTTACTCAATATTTTCCTTTCCAAATCATTTCCACCAACTTAATTAACGGGCTTGGGATTACTTTAATTAATTAAAATAGTAGGCCCAATCAATCTTAATTAAATCTAATTTAATTAAATCCTACTTAGTTAAGTCCATCATAAAGTTAATCCATTTAAATATATGAACCCAATAAGCCTTTATTAAATAATAAGTCCAACTTATTAAATGCTAAGGGCAAGCCTAATTTCAATTAATCCAAAATAATTTATCCTTGGGCTTATCCATCCAATGGATCCCTCTTATATATAAGTATTCCAATTACTTATGAAATTAATTCTCAATTAATTTCTCGTCCCTTCATAGTGATTTATGTGTGACTGTATAAGTTCACCTTTCAGCTAGACTTGAGCTAGTGTCCACCACTATTATTAATTAAATCAAATTTAATTACTAATTATTGATCAATCCTTGAGCAAGAAAGTCTATCATCATGGTGACCTTCTATCAATGGTCTATGGCACTAGAGACTAGGTGAAAATCCAAATGAACTTTTAGCCCCCGAGTCTATACGAGTACGGTTATTCCATCTACCGTCTCCTGGCCATAGTCTACAACATGGAATTGGGTGTTAGTTCCCATTCTGAACTAGGCGTCTATGCTTAATACATAAGGTCGCGGCACGCCAAATTGCTCGAACGAGGAACCTATTTTTCCTATTCAACCAATGATTGTAGCCACAGGTTTCTAGAGAGTTAACACATCTCCAAGTGCATAGGAGATGCCTCTGTCACGTTAGACAAAGGATGGATCCTCTTCTTGGAACTAACCGTCCTCTCTATATACTTTCAATGCATTAGACGAGGCTTATGATGATCATGTATGAGACTCGATCACCTCTCGTACAAATCTAAGATACAGTCATCGCATGCAAGTGACTGCCGTATTTCTTCAAGTCTAAGGACTATTCCCGTACTATCAGAGCCGGGACTCAAGTCATACCGAACAAGCCTCCAAGGCTTCCATATGACGATCCCGTGAGTCAGTTTAGTCAATTCAGACACCTAGCCGATCGACCCATTAAGATCGCATAGACGTCCCACGTTTGTCGCAAATGAAACACGACACTCATCAAATGAATGCGACTCTTAATGCAAGTCTACATGGGACACTTCGATGCCCATTCTCGAGGTCCTCGATTTGGAACATTTCTTACCAAACCCTAAACAGTTGGTTTCATGACCGCCTTCCAATGCGCAGTCCAACTGTTGCACGGTTGTTCAGTGTGGTCTGTGGGTTTTGTTGTGATGTTTGAAAGAAATGCAAACATAAATGTAATGAGCACAACAATGAAATGCCAGTAGCGAATAATTCACTGAATAATATTACATAAAATCGAGTTATTGTCAGAATAGGTTACAAGAATGCCAATCCAATTGGCTTTCAGGTCACCTATTGTAACAAGTGGTAGCTTCCTCATGATATTATTATGAATGAAAAGACTGGACCGATTGAAATGCCATTTCAATCCAAGTCTATTATGGTCTTAATATTTAATTCGTGTCGTGCTCAACCCATCAACCAAATCACACCTCAACTTTCGGCCCCCATGACTCGTGAGATAGGAAAACAGTGAGCGTGTTCCTTTGTTGAATAATGGTACAGCTTGCCTCTAATCCAAATGTGCCACGACTCGCGAGACTACACTTAGGTAGTGGTACTTTCTTCACCACATTATTGTGGATGAAAACGTTGCAGAGATCAAACCATTTTGATCCAAGTTCAGTTTGGGTCCCAACACTTTAAGTTGGTCCAACCAAGTGAGAGTTAAATTTTTTAGTGTTTGACCGAGACCTTATCAGATTAAAGTTTGCATGCACAAATATCAAATATTTAAATGGATTTAAATAGAAACATTAAACGCATCGCATGCAACAAAATTAAGCATACCCCTGTTAGATGATGACGGGCCCAACCTACGCGACCCACTGTAACCGCAATGAGTCTAAGGTATATCTACAGTGGCCCTAAGCTATTAGAAATGTAATTTACTCATTAAGACATAGATGGGCCTTGTAAGTCCTCCATGGGGCTCCTTCTCCGCCAGCCTCTTACTCCGTGGACCTTCTCCTCCATGGACTTGCTTCTATAAAATTAATAATTCTCACCAAAAATATATTTTAGTCTCATTACAATTTAAAAGGATATCCTGATCAGCTGTCAGGGAGAGTACATAATAGGGAGAAAAGCAAGCCTTATTTCCAAGGCAAGAACGAGAGATTGAGGGAGATAATAAAAGGGCACATGGGCCCACCCAATATAAACTAAATAAAGAAATACATTCAAATGGTCAAGGGCTCCATGATCGTCCATTTTTATCCAACTAGCACAATAATCCAATTAAACAATGCTTGATATAAAATAATACATTCCATGCATAAGAAAAATCATGATATCCAACATTACAAAAAATAATTATATAAGAAAACACATGTTTAAAATTACAATCGAAAGGATGATAAAAATATGTAAATCCAATGCACAAAAATAAACCATATTAAGAAAGCAATTTAATTTTAGCCTACCTGTGCGAATCAGCGGTTGTGTAAGGCCGCCGACAGTTGCTGCTACAGTGCTTAAATTATTTTTTTGATTCCACACAATAAACTAAAATATTAAAAATCAAGTATTTACAAAAAAATTCAAATTTTCTTAAATACAAAAATCATTCAATTAATCACAAAATTAAAAAAGTTAATTTCTACATATAATTATCAATAAAATAACCAATAAAAAATACTTTAAAAAATATTATAACACGTTGGCATGTTTATTCATATAAAATCGATAGCCTCTATATTTCATCGGACTCTGATACCACTTGAAACATCGCATGTTACGGCCCGAAAACGCTCTAGCGGAAGCGATAAATTAAAACGCATAATAATAAAATATGAAGCGTATAAACAAATGTATTCGAAGGGTGTACTCTTGGAGTTCTCGGGCATTCGATGTAGTATGAAAAATTACGCAACAATAAAATATAATCATACGAGGCTATGGATGAAAAAATAAATGTAGAAGCGAGAATTAAAATCGAAATGTACTTCCTAAATTTTTGAGCTTCCAACCGGCTAGTTTCATTAAACGTTCACACGAGATTCTAACATAGGAGTCCTCTAAAGATGATCCACATCACACTGAAAAATGAGACCTTAATTCCTTTTCTAGAAGGAATCTAGATCGAAAAACTCACCAAAGCTAAGATGAAGGGGGTAGTCGAATTATGATGGAGGAAAGGGAATTTTTGTGTTGTAATGTGTAATGTATTATTACCCTAATAATCATACACAAAATATATTTATATTCCTTGAATAGATAAAAAAGAATATGTCTAGATACATTCTATTATCTATAAGGTAACTCTTCAATCCGTTCCAAATAGAGAAGAGTCTAATTATGACCAAACTTGCACTTTCCAAAAATGCAATTCTTGGTCAACTTTCCCTCCATTAATTTTGCTAGTGGGCCTTAATCATTGGGCCAATTTTATGTAAAGTAAATTCAAGGCCCAATGAATTTTAATTAAATCTAATTAAAAAAATTCGTTTAATTCACCCCACTAGGTATTTAATCCAATTAAATATTCAAGCTCAAATTGTCTCTTATTATTTAATGGAATCCAATTCATTAAATTAATAAAGACAAGCACAATTTCAATTAATGTAATTAGTTTAAACTTGGGCTATCCATCCAATGTACCCTCATGTGTGAGTAATACAATTACTTCTTATGGAATTAATTCCAAATTAATTCCTTATTCATTCTTGGTGAATAGTGTGTGACTCTTTACATTCACCTTTCAGCTAGAGTTGGACTAGTGTCCAATACTATTATTAATCAATATTTTCTTGATTAGCCTTTAATAAAGAATGTCCATTACCACAGATGGTCATCTAGCAACGGTCAATGACACTAGAGAATAGGTGAATTTCCATGTGAACATTTATGTTCCTGAGTCCATATGGGTACAGTCCTTTAGTCTATTGTCTCCCAAGCTTAGTTAAGGGCATAGAATTAGGTCTCGGTTCTCATCTTGGACTAGGCATCTATACTTAATAATTTAGATCGTGTTACGCCAAGTTTCTTGACAAGGAACCTCCTTTTCCTATTCGATCAACGACTGTGGCCAGAGATTCATAAGACGTGAACGCATGTCCATGTACATACTAGATACCTCTACCACATACTGATAGGGGATGGATCCTCTTCTTGGAACTCACCGTCGTCGCTACATACTTCGACTGCACTAGATAAGGCTTATGATTATCACGTTTGTGACACAATCATCTCTTGCATGTACGTGATTGCTGTGATTCCTTAAGTTTGAGGACTATTCCCTTACTGTCCGAGCCAAGAACTCAAGTATACCGACCAAGCCTCTAAGGCTTCCATATGATGTTCCCCATGAGTCAGTTCAGTCAGTTGACTACTTTGTCAACTAATCCACTGAAATTGCATAGACGTCCAACGTCTGATGCTGATGAAACACAACACTCATCGAATGACTGCAATACTCAGTGCAAGTCTCTGTAGGACTCTCGACTCCTAGCTTGAGGTCCACGACTTGGAACATTTCAGACCAACCCTCAAAAATTAGTTTCACAGCCGCCATCTAATGCGCAACCCAACTAAATGGGTTATTGAGTGGTCTGTGGGCATCTGTTGTGACGTCAAAGTAGTCCTTAACGTAATATGACAAGCACAACAGACACATGCGCCAAAGTCGATTACTTACCATATTCATCGGAATAATATAGATTAAATAAAGATTGCTAGAATGGTTCTCAAAACTACCAATCTAATTGGCTTTTGGTCACCTATTCCAACAGTTTAATTACTAATAAACTGATTAAAAATCAAAGTATGGTTGCATCCACTACAGGTGAATACGTTTCATTATAATTAATTTATGGCTTTTGAGTAAAGCCTTGGTCCACAAGTCTAGCCTTGTTCTTTACAACTTCATTTCATTCATTTCTCTTTCGTACAAATAACCACTTATATCAAACTGGCTTGAACACCTTTTGGTGCTGGAGTAATAGGTCCAAATACTTCTCGCTTATTTTTAATTTTTTCAATTATTTAAGTGTTAGCGTTCCTCTATAGTTTGAAGATCATTTTTATTTTCATCAATGATTTTGACGGCTATAAAATAGACAAAAATCACATTCGTTTCAATTTCTATTCGACGGTGGATTTCATTTTTGGTCCAATACGTGGACTTGTTTTCAATTTTGGTCCATAAGGTTCCCAAACTTGCAAATCTTCTACAGTGATAAAGAACTTCTCCATTTGCATCCGTGTTTTATAATTTTTTTTCCTACTAAATGGAAGAGAGAAGAAAACAAATTAGCTATTTGTATATGGTAGAAGAAGAAATAAACCTTTCCCACCAAATTTTTATTTATCGGTACATTTTCTCTCCAAATTTGTTCCCACCTAACGAAAAAATCATCTGTCATTAGCAACTTAATGATTGACCCTCTTGTGTCCTGACATTGGAAAATAAATGCACATATTGGATGGAATGTGTAAATCATCTACAGTATGGGATGAAAATTAAAAATAGATACATTTATGCGACAAAAATGCAATTTACCCTTTTTCCTGTAACAACCTAAAACTGTTGTAAGCATAATTAATAGACATCTTGTAACTGATCTCGAGATCTTGCTCATTACATTTAGATAAATCGGTTCAAAAATTTTATTATTAGAGGCTTTACTAGTGATCACATTAGCATTGTGATTAATTGAGACGGCATGCTCCTTTCTGCTTCGAGGATTTGCTTCTTTAGAGCCAAGTGTTCTAGCACGCTTTGTGATTTACTAGAATATTATGCGTAACCTTGTTCGTTCAAGTAACAATATAGTAGTTCTTCTGAAGCCCTCCATAAGATTACTAACTCCTGAAATAGTATTCACAGTTGGTCTTGCCATTAACAAGTTTGAGAAAAAACTCTTGTATCTTAGAATGGTATGTGTAGAGGCACTACGAACAACACAATGCTCCTTGCCATTGAGAATTGTAATGGGGTACAGTATGAGAAAACCGTAACAAATGGGAAAAAATTGAAAAAAGTCCTAAATAGTATCTTAAGCTAGCTTGTAAAACTAAAAATCTTGTGGATAATCTCTGGTGCTATGATCAGATCCTAGATCTTGTGCTCCGCCAACCACCTTTATGGATGGTATTTGGCTAGAGCGTATCACCACACCATAAAAAACGGTGGGATTTGGCACAGTCAGGGCAACCGTTCCTAAATCCGTTCCATCTTCGAACGGTCTTTGGAACACATAATGAACGGATATTAAAAAAGATGATGTCATGATCTATAATATTTTTGGGTATTAATTTTTGAACGGGCAAACCGTTCCAACATGAGTTCCTAACATAGTTACAAAATTCGATCCAAATATTGTTTCAGAATAGTAACGGTAAATGGTTGGAACTCTGTTTGGAACATAATATTAGAATTAGGGACGGTCTTGAGTTGGCCATTCCTATATGTGTGACAAAGGATGTCCAAAAGATGACAACTAGAAAATGTATGCCAAAACGAGATACAATTTGGAACGAATTTGGAACATCTTTAATCAATTATGCAAAAAATCATTCCAAATTATTAGTTTTATTAAGACGTAATGTGTTTCAACCTGTTCGTCAACCTGTCTCGAATTTTTGTTGATATTTAAAGTTATTTTGATCAGGTAACAACTTTAACCCTTTATTTGTCAATTGATTATATTTGTTTTAATTTTATCAATTAATTTAATATCATAATTATATATATAAGTATCTGTGTGTGTTTGTATGCCTGTGTAGGACTCATCGTCATGTTAAGATTGTTGGGGAGATGGACGTATGAGAAGAACATTCCAAATAGGGCGCGTCTTACTCTGTTGAGAAAATTAAGTGTCCTTGTCAGAAGTGCAAAAAAGAAAGTTTTCAAAACTACGGATGAGGTAAATTGGGACTTATTTATGAATGATTTTATGTCGGACTATTATAATTGGACTTCTCATGGCGAGGAGAGGGTGTAGGAGTATTTTGAGGGCGTCACCGCGGCCCCATTTCACGAGGAGCAAACTCCCATTTGTAATGTTAGGGTACCAGTACGCCTTGGGCTGACGCGGTGCAGATGGATTCGGCGCAGAGAATGATTTTTGATGCCGCCAGGTCGGTTGTCTGGTCTCTAAGTATAACCAGGATGTTGTGCCTGATAATGGTACGAGGTCATGTCCTACTAATGCAAGGCTTAGTTCATATTATGGTAGGGGGCCCTAATTATGTGTTTGGGCTAGCAGACCAGTTTCGTGATCTAGTGCATGCAGCCAAGTAACCGTTATGGAACGGTTGCACCTAATCTCAATTGACTGTTGTTGCTGAGTCGGTGAATATCAAGGTCGCCTGCAATTTTCTCAGCATATATATGATCAAATATCTCAGTGGGCTGATCATATAGTGCCCTACAACCACACCCTACCCCAGGATTACTATAGTACAAAGAAATTAATAAGAATTTTAGTTCTCGAAATCTTGGACTATCCTCAGATTTATAGGCCAATTTGAATAATTTGTTCCATCAAATTTATTATCCTCAAGTATGCTGTTAAGTGGATTCTTAGACATCTACAATTAATAGAAAAATTAGTAGATTATAATAAAATTATGTTCAAGTTAAGGACATGGACTTCAGTCATTAACCCTCCCACTATTTCTATAAAAATCATCACTCTGAAATGGGCTTTCGAAAAACCTTTACTTAGTGGGCTTTGGGTCCACAAGCAAAATTCTCGATGTTGCGCTTTTACGATTCACATGGAAATAACCTTGTGGGAGGTATCAAATACCATTCTCGACCTACTAGATCCCTAAGATATTATGCATCACCTTTTTCACGTGATTCTGGGGACTCCAACCGAATCACGTTGCTTGTTGTTAGACCCAACCCATCAATCAAATCATAGAGCAGACTACCACCGCCCCAAGACTCATGAGATAGATAAACAGGTGTGTATTCCCTTCGTTCACAATAATAATGCAGGTTCATTTTAATCAAAACGTGTCACGACTCGTGAGACCACGTATGGGTGAACTCAACTTCCTCACTACATTATAGTGGATGGAAGACATGTAATAACAAACCTTTGTTTATTTTCATTTTTGGGTCTAATATTTTAACTTGGTCCAACCAAGTGAGGGTTATTTGTTATTTATATTACCGAGACCTCATCACATTTAATATTTTTCATACGTGATATTGTAAATATTAAAAACATTGATTAAAATTCATGGAACGTAAAAATAAAAGTGTAGCACGCCACTATTGGATAATCAAAAGCCGCCTTATGCGATCTATTGAGCTCATAGTAGATCTATGGTCAGTCTAGGGTAGACCCATTAACATACTATGGGCTTTGTAATCTCTCTTTATTTCTTCATCTCCTCCGTGGGCTCCGTCCTTCGGACCTCTTCTCGATGACCCAACCCATGGCTCCTCCATAAGCCTCTATTGTCTGCGCTAGTCCTTTCAATTGTTACAAAAAAAATAACTAAACCTCCCTAACCAATTACACTTATTACAACTAAAAAGAAACCCCAAATAGAAGTTCCAGGAAGTACATAAATAGGGAGAAATCATGCCTTAAATAATTAGGCTAATACAGAGAGATAAGAAAATAAGTGGCACGCATGCCACAACCCAACTGAAAATAAACCATCCAATGAATTTTGTGATTATCCATGTTAATCAAATTAACAAAAAAACACATTTATTTTCAAAATAAACATGCACAACAAATATAACACAAGTCATGCATTATAATAATAATATCAAATATCATAGATGAATCACATATCCAATCCGAGGGTTTTTATATTAAAAATAATGCAATTTATTTATGGACATAAGTGCAACCGATACAAAAAATTAATTCTTTTTTGAGAATCCATTCAAATTAATTTTAGTAATTTAATTTTGGAAAATAGCACATCTCAACCAAAAATTAAATTTCCCAAAATTTACTGTTTCAGAAAAATATGCAGAAAATTATGAAAAAAAAATTCTGAAAAAGCATAAAGCAGACATCAGCAAAAAATGTGCGCACCCCGCTCATGGATCTACTTCCGATGCATGCCCGCGCATTCCAGCGCTGACGTGCATGCGCCCTTGCCAGCATGCATGTCCGCAGGCGTGTGCTTGTCGGCACATCTACTGCCACTTTTTCATTTTTTTGAAACTTTTTGTTTTTTTTTCTATGGACTTTAAATCAAACCTAATTTAATTTATAAGTCCAATATTACAATATACTTTGATCCAAGCCTTCTATTTTCTCTCTTTTAGCTTATAATCTAATTCATACATCGGACTAAGCCAGTAAAATTAATCCAATTAATTTTAATAGCTAACTTGAAATTCTAATTAATTCAATTAATTAAATTAAAGGTATCCATCGAATGAATTGGTCTAAATAAATGATCTCATCATTTATTCTCTCCAAGATTTGATTTAATTCAATTAAATTAATCCGACTCTTTTCTATTTAATCCCAAATTAATTCCATCCCATTATAGTGGTAGAATGTGACTCTTTAGGTTCACCTTCAGCTAGCCTTGGGCGTGTGCGACCAACAAAATTAATTAAATCTTTTTAATTAATTATTTTAAATTATTCCATAATTAGAAATAGCTCGTTACCATGGGTGGTCGTATAGCAATGATCCATGGTACTAGAAATTACGTGAATAGCGGTGTGAACATGTAAGCTCTGAATATGTACGAGTACGGTCCTACTGCCAACAATCTCCCGGTCATAGAATTGGGCATGGAATTGGGTGTCGGTTCCCATCTTTGACTAGGCAACTATGCTTAATACTCGAGATGCATTTACTCTACTGACCTGATCTTAAAAACTATGCCTAATCGATATATCATTTTGGCTAAATACTTTTAGAGTCTAAACTATCTTAGTGTGAATAGGAGAACTCACTGACATATACTGACAGGGGATAGATCGTCTCTTGGAATCCACCGTCCTTGCTACATACTCGAAATACACTGGATAAGGATTATGACGATCATGTCTCACGACACAGTCACCGCTCGCCATATCCAAGATGCAGTCTTCATATGCACGTTACTGGCATGATTACTCAAGTCCGAGGACTAATCTCGTACTATCAGAACAAAAAAATCACAGCATACCGATCAAGCCTTAATAGTTTCCATATGACGATTCCCGCAAGTCTGTTCAGTCAGTCGACTATCTTCCCAACTAATCCACTAAAATAGCAAAGAAGACCTACATCTCCTACCAACGAAACACGGCTGCAATACTTAGTGCAAGTCTCTATAGGACCTTTGATGCCTAATTTTCATGTTCGCCCCTTGGAACGCATTAGGCCGAGACCCTCATGAGTTGGTTTCATAGCTGCCAAATCTATGCATAGCCCAACTCCACGAGTTTCACCTTTCGATCTGTGCGCATTTGGTTGTGACACTGAAAATCCCGTTCAACATTAGAGGTAAAAAAAATAAAACCAACTTGATGAACTCTTACCGTATTCATCAATCTAATATTATTCGATAAAGATTGGAGAATGATTAACAACCAATCTAACTAGCTTTTTGTCATTCATTCCAACAACGCCATGGCTCGTTTGTATTGTAAATGTACAAACTCAAGGTGGTCTACTTGATCAAATGCATAAGTGGACGTCATCCCGATTTTCTTTCCGACATTGATCCTTTAATTATAAGTATGACTATGACTCTAAATTAGTAATTTTCACGACAACTGCTCTAAGGTGTGGCACTTTGGGGCAATGTGGTTGAAGGTAGACAAGTGTGTGAAGATCATTTATGACGTGGGAAGGTTGTTTGTACCTCTTTTGACATTAAACATCTACTCAGCGAGTCTAAAGCTGTAGGATGTAACTGGCTAGATAGACCAAGTGATCATTTGGATACTTGAAATGGATGATTAAAGAGCTTGAAGAAAGGATTAAATTTCTAAAGTCTTGACCATTGACTAAAAATGCTGAAAAAATGTTGAGAGGAAATTGAGAGATGTTTTATGGAAGATGAGATCATCTAGAAACGAAGAGGCAAAGAGGATTGGTTAAAAGAGGATGATTGAGACTCAAGGTTGTTTCATTTGAAAGCATCTCATAGGCATCAACTGAACAAGATCGATGGACTGGAAAATGATGAGTGTACGTGGTGTCAAGAAAAAGAGTAGACTAAGAGCATCTCATAAGCATCAAATTTTTCGATGAATTATTCACCTTGGCATACCCCTTTCCAACGATCATTGACGAGGTAGTAAACACCGGTGAACGTAAGGTATCAAAGGAGATGAAATGACCGTGCAAAGAACCCTACAAAGAGAAGGAGATTGTTGAAGCTAACTGACAAATGTCTCCTTTGAAATCACCCAGACCCAATGGTATTGCCCAAATCTTTTGTAACAAATTTTAGCATATCATAAGAAAAAAATATCTCTTTTGTCATTCTTAACTTGTTGCATAATCAATAGTTTGATCCTTCGTTGAATCTTACTCATATACTTCTAATTCCAAAATGTGATAAGCTTGATTCAGTTTAATGTTTTCGACCTATTAGCTTTTGCAATGTCATTTATAGAGTGCATAAAAAACCATAGCTAGATTAAACCTTTTCTGTTTTAGTTATCTCATAATCAGAATTAGCCTTTATTCCAGGTCGATTAATATCTGTTAATATTTTCTTACTTATGATGCTAATCATTTTTTGAAATCTGAGATAGGAGGAAAGAACGGCTATTTAATAATGAAGCTTGACATGAGCAACGTCTAGGACCTGGTTCAGTGGCTTTTCTTAGAGTCTATCTTATTACACTAGGGTTTGAGTACTCTTTTGTCCATCTCCTTTTGATGCTTGTATTGTACTGTTAGTTATTCTTTTGCTCTTAATGGTCAGAATTTTGGACTAGTAAAGCTGTCTAGGGGAATCGGACAAGAATATCCCTTATCGCCTTACCTATTCTTATTTTGTGTAGAAGTTCTCATTGGAATGTTAAAAGCGGCTAAATCACTAGGTTTGATCCAGGGAGTTTGAATGGCAACCGTGGCACCCCGAATATCTCACCTATTCTTGGTTGAAGATACCCTTGTGTTTTTTGCAAGGCTACATCGTTATCTTTCCATGGTACCATACTATACCAATATACACAAGCATCGGGGGTAGATTATTAATCTTAAAAAATCAAGCACGGGGTTTAGTAGGAACATATGCAATGAACACCACTTGGCCGTAGCGAAAGTCAACACTTGGGGTATCCAGTGGTGGTGGACGCTTGAAGAAAGAAGTATTAATGTGCTTGAATTAATGATATGATTTGACAAAGAGTACAAGGGTGGAAGAAGAAGATGCTCTCCCAAGCGGGTAAGGAGACTCTCCTAAAGGCAATTATTCAATATATCCCAATGTATCCTAATCATGCTTAAAATTTTGCTCATCACCTATTCATGATATTAAAGGCATGATGGTGGGACAAGAAAGGCGACAGAAGAGAGCATTGGGTATCGTGGAACACTTTGTGCATTTTGCGATAATGGATTACCCACATTGGGCAATCGGATAAAGCATAAGGTTGAAGTCTGTAAAGTTTGCCCTGTGTAAAGTGGAGGACGAAACACTCAACTATGTCTCTTAAAGTACACATTTTTCAGGCAGATCTAGGCATTGTCACTTATTCCTAATCTAATTATTTTAGCCCCTTATCTAAACTGTGACTACTAGTATCAAATTCCTGTATGTCACTTTGGCGTTTAGAAGCTGATTCATTTGTTACTATCTGTTGGAATATCTAAATCACCACAATAAGTGTTTGATGGAGTCATCAAGTTCTCAGCCTATGGTCATAATACGTCAGTCAACAATCCATCTTCCCGACTTCATGAATTGTTACCAGAGTCTTAGTACAATACAGAATCAAGCTCAAACAAATCAGTGGTATCCTCCACCTACTGATTCAGTAAAAGTTCATTTGATGGCGCATATTCTCAAGAGTAATCATCTACGGGTATAGGGGTTATTGCAAGAAACTCTAAAGACATCTGTTTAGCAGAGTGGATGAAATATTTCTCTTTTCCTACTACACCTGACCATCTTGGAAGGGAAGGAAGCAGTGGAAACACTGCAGGAGTGTTCTTATTGAAGGTGATTGCTTATCCATCATCAATAAGCTTAAGGTTGTTGAATTGGTCTCCTTATCACTAGGACCAATTTATGAAGATATCAAGACATTAGCAGTGGCTTTTCATTCCATCACTGTTGTGCATGTTCATCAACAAGCAAACAGTCTTGCACATTAATTGGCAAGAAATGCTCACTACAGCACTGAGGGGGTTGAATTATTACTTAGATATATTATATAGCTCTTCGTGGTAAACATACGATATGATTTTGGTATCCAAGAAAAAAAAGAAAAGTAAAAGAATGCATATTAATCACTTAATGTGTCCTAGCAATAGCTAATATCATAAAGTTAGATTTAACCAAATGGTGGGTCCTAGGAGTTACCTATATTATTTGTGATAATATCAAATCAGACTTAATGGGTCAAAGCTGAAATAGTGAAGCTTTTGGAATAATAATTTTGTTCCAAAAACTTGTTTATATAACTTATCAGTTTCTGGATAAACTTATATCCCAATAGTGTGATTATGCCTAGTTTATTTAATAACTATAACTAATATTTATCTTTTATGGTAAACCAAAAGGTACTTTAAGATTGGTTTACAAGTAGTGTATGTATTGTATTAAATTGGGCGGCACACAAACTAATGTAACTCTAGGGAAAAAATTGCACCTTTTGTCCCGTAAGGGGCCTCAATTTAGTTCCATTTATTGCAATTTTCTCACATTGCATCTCATGAGCTAATAAGTTTCTCAACTAAAGTCCTCAAGTGCAGTTGCACCCAATACATTCGTGTATACACATATATGTATATATTTATGTAATTTCAACTGCCTTATGACTCATACTTAAATGTTGGAACTCATATAATTCTTCCTATCAAGTGTTGAGAATTCAATTTCATTTATCTTTCATCTTGCAGATTAGAATGAAGCTACCGAAAGTTAATCGGGCTCTGGCAGCCCGACTTCTTGAGGAGGAGGAAGAGCTGAATGAGAACAAGGGAGCTGATGATGCATATGGTCAGAAAACATCAAATAAAACGAAAGCTCTTAGGAGTGAAGTTCTCAAAGATGAGAGGTTTACAGCTATGTTTGACAATAAGGTATTTCATAGAGGTTTGTTATGCAAAAAACTTGTTTTTCTTGATTGCTGCTGTTAGTTATGATCAACCATGTAGTACCTTGTTCCCAGGGATTTCTCAAATAGTTGGAACTTTAATAACCCCTGGACACTAAGTAATATAGAGACATGTGAAAATGCACAAGAAATGATAATCATTATACATATCTTTAGCGCAAAGAATCAATTTTGAGAGCAATGAGATACAGATATATCTGCTGGTCACGGGCTTGAGTATTAACCACCTTTATGCTCTGAAATTTAGGCTACATCATTGGGATATCTCTCAGATTAGCGTGACAACCTTTTGAATAGTACACGAATGTATTGGGTGGATTTTGTTTGATGATTAGTGTAGAAAGATACATTAATGATGATGGCATCACTGTTGGATTCGTACTGACAACATATGTATTGGAATTTGTTTACGTCAAAACAGTAACCAAATTATGTATCGTTTCTTGACACCGCTTGCAGGACTTTGAGGTTGATGAATTATCAAACGAATACCTGGCTTTGCACCCAATGCCATCAATAACAAAAAAAGGCATCTTTGCTGGAGGAGCATTTTAAAGTTGTTGAAGAAGAGGATGAAAAGGCTATTGGTGGTTCTGATGCATCATCAGCGAGTGAATTGTGAGAAGATGAGCATGAAAACACAAAGGCCAAATCCAAGAAGAAAGTACAAGCTCCTAGGTGAGACACATGTTTTCATTTGGACAACAGGAGCACAATTTTGTTCTTTGTGCATGCAGAAGTCATCACATAAAAACAAGTTCAGAATGCACATTTACCTAATCAAGTCTTCAATATCACGTCATATCTGCAGATTTTTCAAAGTGAAGGATAAATGACAAAAGAAAGGGTTTCTAAAAACTCCTCAAAAATAGAGAGGAAAAACTAACAGAGGGGTTAGGGTTTAGTACCAGTGGTGGAGAGTTTATTACTCCGGTTGATGGAAGCGAAGATGTGATTCTTTCATCAATGAGCACACCCTGGAGAAGCGGCGTTGGAGGTGGATGTGACACAAAAATCCAAGAAAGAAAACCCCACTAGTAAAAACCCTCAAAACTTCTATTCGCCTCCCACCATCAAACCCCATCCATACCCACATGTTTCCACTTCTCCATGTTTTTATTTCTTTTATTTAGGGTTTGATAAGCCAGAGTAATAGAGAGGAAAGGGCAAGAAAAAAGGAAAAGAAATTGACTGTTACAGGGAACTTGAGGGGGGAATTGTTGGTTGCTTGGTTTACTGTTACCACTAATTTTTTTCTGATAATTACTTTGGTAGGATTGATTACCTTGAGAAGAACAAGATGGTGATGCTAGATGATTTAGTTATTGATCAAAATCGATCAACTTACTATAAGCAAGCTCTCCATTGTATGCAACATTTTAACTCGAATAAAGTGTATGATGTAGTAAGGATTTCGTGCATATACATATATGTATATATTCATGTAATTTCAATTTCCTTATGACTCATACTTAAATATTGGAACTCATATCATTCCTCCTATCAAGTGTTGAGAATTTAATTTCATTTATCTTTCATCTTGCAGATTAAGAGGAAGCTGTCGAAAGTTAATAGGGCTCTGGCAGCCCAACTTCTTGAGGAGGAGGAAGAGCTGAATGAGAATAAGGGAGGTGATGATGCAGATGTTCAGAAAACATCAAAGAAAAAGAAAGGTCTCATGAGTGAAGTTCTCAAAGATGAGAGGTTTACAGCTATGTTTGAAAATAAGTTATTTCGTAGAGGTTCTGTTTATGCAAAAAACTTGCTTTTCCTGATTGCTGTTGTTAGTTATCATCAACCATGTAGTACCTTGTTCCCAGGGATTTGTGAAATAGTTGGAACTTTAATAAGCCCTGGACAGTAACTAACGTAGAGACATGTGAAAATGCACAAGAAATAATAATCGTTATACATATCTTTAGCGCAAAGAATCAATTTTGAGAGCAATGAGATAGAGATATATCGGCTGGTCACGGGCTTGAGTATTAACCACCTTTATCCTCTGAAATTTAGGCTACATCATTGGGATATCTCTCAATTAGCGTGACAACCTTTTGAATAGTATAAGAATGTATTGGGTGGATTTTGTTTAATGATTAGTGTAGAAAGATTCATTAATGATGATGGTATCACTATTGGACTCGTACTGACAACATATGCATTGGAATTTGTTTACGTCCAAACAACAGCCAAATTACGTATCATTTCTTGACACCGCTTCTAGGACTTTGAGGTTGATGAATTCTCAAATAAATACCTGGCTTTGCAACCAATGTCATTAACAAAAAAAAAGGCATATTTGCTGGAGGAGCATTTTGAAGCTGTTGAATAAGAGGATGAAAAGGCTATTGGTGGTTCTGATGCATCATCAGCGAGTGAATTCTGAGAAGATGAGCTTGAAAACACAAAGGCCAAATCCAAGTAGAAAGTACGACCTCCCAGGTGTGACACATGTTTTCGTTTGAACAGCAAGAAGAAAATTTCGTTCTTTGTGCATTTACAAGTCATCACATAAAATGAAGTTCAGAATGCACATTTACCTAATCAAGTCTTCAATATCATGTCATTTTTGTAGATTTTCCAATGTGAATGATAAATGCAAAAACAACGGTTTTATAAAAACCCCTCAAAAACGGAGAGGAAAAATCAACAGAGGGTTAGCGTTTAGTACTACTGGCGAAGGGTTTATTACTCCGGTTGATGGAAGCGAAGATGTGTTTTTTTCATCAATCAGCACACCCAGGAGAAGCGGCGTTGGAGGTGGATGCGACACAAAAATTCAAGAAAGAAAACCCCACTGGCAAAAACCCTCAAAACTACTGTTCGCCTCCGACCATCAAACCCCATCCATACCCACATGTTTGCACTCCTCGATTTTTGTATTTCTTTTATTTAGGGTTGGAAAAGCCAGAGCGGTAGAGAGGAAAGGGCAAGAAAAAAGGAAAAGAAATTAACCGTTACAGGAAACTTGAAGGCGGAATTGTTGGTTACTTGGTTTACTGTTACTGCTAATTTTTTTTCTGATAATTACTTTGGTAGGATTGATTAGCTTGAGAAGAACAAGAAGGTAATGCTAGATGATTTAGTTATTGATCAAAATCGATAAACTTACTATAAGCACTCTCTCCATTGTACGCTGCACCTTTAACTTGAATAAAGTTTATGACGTTTTAAAGATTTTGAGAATATATATATATATATATATATTTATGTAATTTCAACTGCCTTATGACTCAAACTTAAATATTGGAACTCATATCATTCTTCCTATTAAATGTTGAGAATTCAATTACATTAATCTTTCATCTTGCAGATTAAGAGGAAGCTGCCAAAAGTTAATCGGACTTGTTGAGGACGTGGAAGAGCTGAAAGAGATTTAGGGAGCTGATGATGCAGATGTTCAGAAAACATCAAGGAAAAAGAATGGTGGCACGAGTGAAGTTCTCGAAGATGAGAGGTTACAGCTATGTTTGAAAATAAGGTATTTCATAAAGGTTCTGTTTATGCAAAAAACATACTTTTTTTTATTGCTGCTGTTAGTGATGATCAACCATGTACTACCTTGTTCCCAGGGATTTGTGAAATAGTTGGAACTTTAATAACCCCTGGACAGTAAGTAATATAGAGACATGTGAAAATGCAAAAGAAATGATAATCATTATACATATCTTTAGCGCATAGAATAAATTTTGAGAGCAATGAGATACAGATATATCGGTTGGTCACGGGCTTCAGTATTAACCACATTTATCTTCTGAAATTTAGGCTACATCATTGGGATATCTCTCAAATTAGCGTGAATACCATTTGAATAGTACACGAATGTATTGGGTGGATTTTGTTTGATGATTAGTGTAGAAAGATTCATTAATGATGATGGCATCATTGTTAGACTCGTACTGACAACATATGTATTGAAATTTGTTTGCGTCCAAACAGCAGCCAAATTATGTATCGATTCTTGACACCGCTTGCAGGACTTTGAGGTTGATGAATTCTCAAACGAATACCTGGCTTTGCACCCAATGCCATCGACAACAAAAAAAGGAATCTTTTCAGGAGGAGTATTTTGAAACAATTGAAGAAGAGGATGAAAAGACTATTGTTGGTTCTAATGCATCATCAGCGAGTGAATTGTCAGAAGATGAGCATGAAAACACAAAGGCCAAATCCAAGAAGAAAGTACAAGCTCCTAGGTGAAACACATGATTTTATTTGGATAGCAAGAACAAAATTTCGTTCTTTGTGCATGCAGAAGTCATCACATAAAAACAAGTTCAGAAGGCACATTTACATTATCAAGTCTTCAATATCATGTCATATTTTCAGATTTTTCGAAGTGAAGGATAAATGGCTAAAGAAGGGTTTTCTAAAAACTCCTAAAAAACAGAGAGGAATAACCAACAGAAGGGTTAGGGTTTAGTACCACTAGCGAAGATGTGTTTCTTTCATCAATCAGCACACCCAGGAGAAGCGGCATTAGAGGTGGATGCGACACAAAAATCCAAGAAAGAGAACCCCACTGGTATAAACCCTTAAAACTACTGTTCCCCTCCCACCATCAAATCCCATCCATACCCACATGTTTGCATTCTTCGATTTTTTTATTTCTTTTATTTAGGGTTGGAAAAGTCAGAGCAGTAGAGAGGAAAGGGCAAGAAAAAAGGAAAAGAAATTAACCGTTACAGGGAACTTGTGGGCGGAATTGTTGGTTACTTGGTTTACTGTTACTGCTAATTTTTTTCTGATAATTACTTTTGTAGGATTGATTAGCTTGAGAAGAACAAGATGGTAATGCTAGATGATTTAGTTATTGATCAAAATCGATAAACTTACTATAAGAACTCTCTCCATTGTACGATGCACCTTTAACTTGAATAAAGTTTATGACATTGTAAAGATTTTGAGTATATATATACATATTTATGTTATTTCAACTGCCTTATGACTCAAACATAAATATTGGAACTCATATCATTCTTTCTATTAAATGTTGAGAATTCAATTACATTATCTTTCATCTTGCAGATCAATAGGAAGCTACCGAAAGTTAACCAGACTTGTTGAGGACGATGAAGAGCTGAATGAGATTTAGGGAGCTGATGATGCAGATGTTCAGAAAACCTCAAAGAAAAAGAATGGTCGCACGAGTGAAGTTCTCAAAGATGAGAGGTTACACCGATGTTTGAAAATAAGGTATTCATAGAGGTTCTGTTTATGCAAAAAACTTACTTTTTTCGATTGCTGCTGTTAGTTATGATCAACCATGTAGTACCTTGTTCCCAGGGATTTGTGAAATTGTTGGAACTTTAATAACCCCTGGACAGTAAGTAATATAGAGACATGTGAAAATGCAGAAGAAATGATAATCATTATACATATCTTTAGCGCATAGAATCAATTTTGAGAGCAATGAGATAAAGATATATCGGCTGGTCACGGGCTTTAGTATTAACCACATTTATCCTCTGAAATTTAGGCTACATCATCGGGATATCTCTCAAATTAGCGTGACAACATTTTGAATAGTACACGAATGTATTGGGTGGATTTTGTTTGATGATTAGTGTAAAAAGATTTATTAATGATGATGGCATCATTGTTGGACTCGTACTGACAACATATGTATTGGAATTTGTTTACGTCCACACAGCAGCCAAATTATGTATCGATTCTTGACACCGCTTGCAGGACTTTGAGGTTGATGAATTCTCAAACGAATACCTGGCTTTGCACCCAATGCCATCAACAACAAAAAAAGGCATCTTTTCTGGAGGAGTATTTTGAAACAATTGAAGAAGAGGATGAAAAGACTATTGTTGGTTCTCATGCATCATCAGTGAGTGAATTGTAAGAAGATGAGCATGAAAACACAAAGGCCAAATCCAAGAAGAAAGTACAAGCTCCTAGGTGAAACACATGATTTCATTTGGACAGCAGGAACAAAATTTCGTTCTTGGTGCATGCAGAAGTCATCACATAAAAACAAGTTCAGAAGGCACATTTACCTTTTCAAGTCTTCAATATCATGTCATATTTTCAGATTTTTCGAAGTGAAGGATAAATGGCTAAAGAAGGGTTTTCTAAAAACTCCTAAAAAACAGAGAGGAATAACCAACAGAATGGTTAGGGTTTAGTACCACTAGCGAAGGGTTTAGTACCACTAGCGAAGATGTGTTTCTTCCATCAATCAGCACACCCAGGAGAAGCGGCATTGGAGGTGGATGCGACACAAAAATCCAAGAAAGAAAACCCCACTAGTAAAAACCCTCAAAACTACTGTTCGCTTCCCACCATCAAACCCCATCCATACCCACATGTTTCCACTTCTCAATTTTTTTATTTCTTTTATTTAGGGTTTGAAAAGCCAGAGCACTAGAGACGAAAGGGAAAGAAAAATGGAAAAGAAATTGACTACTACAGGGAATTTGATGGGGGAATTGTTGGTTGCATGGTTTACTTTTACTGCTAATTTTTTTCTTATAATTACTTTGGTACGATTGATTACCTTGAGAAGAAGAAGATGGTAATGCTAGATGATTTAGTTATTGATCAAAATCGATAAACTTACTATAAGCACTCTCTGCATTGTACGCAGCACTTTAACTTACATAAAGTCTATGACGTAGTAAAGATTTTGTGTATATACATATATTTATATATTCATGTAATTTCAACTGCCTTATGACACATAGTAAAATATTTAAACTCATATCATTATTCCTATCAAGTGTTGAGAATTCAATTTCATTTATCTTTCATCTTACAGATTAAGAGGAAGCTGCCAAAAGGTAATCTGGCTTCGGCAGCCCGCCTTCTTAAGGAGGAGGAATAGCTGAATGAGATTTAGGGAGCTGATGATGCAGATGTTCAGAAAACATCAAAGAAAAAGGAAGGACTCACGAGTGAAGTTCTCAAAGATGAGAGGTTTATAGCTATATTTGAAAATAAGGTATTTCATAGAGGTTCTGTTTATACAAAAAACTTGCTTTTTTTTTTTATTGTTGTTCTTAGTTATGATCAACCATGTAGTACCTTGTTCCCAGGGATTTTTGAAATAGCTGGAACTTTAATAACCCCTGGACAGTAAGTAATATAGAGACATGTGAAAATGCACAAGAAATGATAATCATTATACATAAATTTAGCGCAAAGAATCAATTTTGAGAGCAATGAGATAGAGATATATCGGCTGGTCACGGGCTTGAGTATCAACCACCTTTATCCTCTGAAATTTAGGCTATATCATTGGGATTTCTCTGAAATTAGCGTAACAACCTTTTGAATAGGACACGAATGTAGTTGGTGGATCTTGTTCAATGATTAGTGTAGAAAGATTCATTAATGACGATGGCATCACTATTGGACTCATAGTGACAACATATGTATTGGAATTTGTTTACGTCCCAACAATAGCCAAATTACGTATTGTTTCTTGACACCGCTTGCAGGACTTTGAGGTTGATGAAATCTCAAACGAATACCTGGCTTTGCACCCAATGCATCAACAACAAAAACAGGCATCTTTTCTGGAGGAGTATTTTGAAACAATTGAAGAAGAGGATGAAAAGACTATTGTTGGTTCTCATGCATCATCAGTGAGTGAATTGTAAGAAGATGAGCATGAAAACACAAAGGCCAAATCCAAGAAGAAAGTACAAGCTCCTAGGTGAAACACATGATTTCATTTGGACAGCAGGAACAAAATTTCGTTCTTGGTGCATGCAGAAGTCATCACATAAAAACAAGTTCAGAAGGCACATTTACCTTTTCAAGTCTTCAATATCATGTCATATTTTCAGATTTTTCGAAGTGAAGGATAAATGGCTAAAGAAGGGTTTTCTAAAAACTCCTAAAAAACAGAGAGGAATAGCCAACAGAATGGTTAGGGTTTAGTACCACTAGCGAAGGGTTTAGTACCACTAGCGAAGATGTGTTTCTTCCATCAATCAGCACACCCAGGAGAAGCGGCATTGGAGGTGGATGCGACACAAAAATCCAAGAAAGAAAACCCCACTAGTAAAAACCCTCAAAACTACTGTTCGCTTCCCACCATCAAACCCCATCCATACCCACATGTTTCCACTTCTCAATTTTTTTATTTCTTTTATTTAGGGTTTGAAAAGCCAGAGCACTAGAGACGAAAGGGAAAGAAAAATGGAAAAGAAATTGACTACTACAGGGAATTTGATGGGGGAATTGTTGGTTGCATGGTTTACTTTTACTGTTAATTTTTTTCTTATAATTACTTTGGTAGGATTGATTACCTTAAGAAGAAGAAGATGGTAATGCTAGATGATTTAGTTATGGATCAAAATCTATAAACTTACTATAAGCACTCTCTCCATTGTACGCAACACTTTAACTTGAATAAAGTTTATGACGTAGTAAAGATTTTGTGTATATACATATATTTATATATTAATGTAATTTCAACAGCCTTATGACTCATACTAAAATATTGGAACTCATATCATTCTTCCGGTCAAGTGTTGAGAATTCAATTTCATTTATCTTTCATCTTGCAGATTAAGAGGAAGCTGCCGAAATGTAATCTGGCTCAGGCAGCCCGCCTTCTTGAGGAGGAGGAATAGCTGAATGAGATTTAGGGAGCTGATGATGCAGATGTTCAGAAAAAATCAAAGAAAAAGAAAGGTCTTACGATTGAAGTTCTCAAAGATGAGAGGTTTACAGCTATATTTGAAAATAAGGTATTTCATAGAGGTTATGTTTATTCAAAAAACTTGCATTTTTTTTATTGTTGCTGTTAGGTATGATCAACCATGTAGTACCTTGTTCCCAGGGATTTTTGAAATAGTTGGAACTTTAATAACCCCTGGACAGTAAGTAATATAGAGACATGTGAAAATGCACAAGAAATGATAATCATTATACATATCTTCAGCGCAAAGAATCAATTTTGAGAGCAATGAGATAGAGATATATCGACTGGTGACGGGATTGAGTATCAACCACCTTTATCCTCTGAAATTTAGGCTATATCATTGGGATATCTCTCAAATTAGTGTAACAACCTTTTGAATAGGACACGAATGTAGTGGGTGGATCTTGTTTGATGATTAGTGTAGAAAGATTCATTAATGACGATGGCATCACTGTTGGACTCACAGTGACAACATATGTATAGGAATTTGTTTACGTCCAAACAATAGCCAAATTACGTATCGTTTCTTGACACCGCATGCAGGACTTTGAGGTTGATGAATTCTCAAACGAATACCTAGCTTTGCACCCAATGCATCAACAACAAAAAAAGGAATCTTTGCTGGAGGAGCATTTTGAAGCTGTTGAAGAAGAGGATGAAAAGGCTATTGGTGGTTCTGATGCATCATCAGCGGGTGAATTATGAGAAGATGAGCATGAAAACACAAAGGCCAAATCCAAAAAGAATGTACAAGCTCCTAGGTGAGACAAGTTTTCATTTGGACAGCAGGAACAAAATTTCGTTCTTTGTTCATGCAGAAGTCGTCACATTAAAACAAGTTCAGAATGCACATTTACCTAATCAAGTCTTCAATATCATGTCATATCTGCAGATTTTTCAAAGTGAAGGATAAATGACAAAAGAAGGGTTTTCTAAAAATCCCTCAAAAACAGAGAGGAAAACTAACAGAGGGGTTAGGGTTTAGTACTGCTGGCGGAGGGTTTATTACTCTGGTTGATGGAAGCGAAGATGTGTTTCTTTCATCAATCAGAACACCGAGGAGAAGCGCCGTTGGAGGTGGATGCGACACAAAAATCCAAGAACGAAAACCCCACTAGTAAAAACCCTCAAAACTACTGTTCGCCTCCCACCATCGAACCCCATCCATACCCATATGTTTTCACTCCTCGATTTTTTTATTTCTTTTATTTAGGCTGTGAAAAGCCAGAGCAGTAGAGAGGAAAGGGCAAGAAAAAAGGAAAAGGAATTGACTGTTAAACGGAACTTGAGGGGGAAATTATTGGTTGCTTGGTTTACTTTTACTGCTAATTTTTTTCTGATACTTACTTTGGTAGGATTGATTACCTTGAGAAAAACAAGATGGTAATGCTAGATGATTTAGTTATTGATCAAAATCGATAAACTTACTATAAGCACTCTCTCCGTTGTACGCTGCACCTCAACTTGAATAAAGTTTATGATGTAGTACAGATTTTGTGTATATACATATATGTATATACTTATGTAATTTCAACTGCCTTGTGACTCATACTTAAATATTGGAACTTATATCATTCTTCCTGTCAAGTGTAAAGAATTCGATTTCATTATTCTTGCATCTTGCATATTAAGAGGAAGCTGCCGAAAGTTAATCGGGCTCTGGCAGCCCGACTTCTTCAGGAGGAGGAAGAGCTGAATCAGAATAAGGGAGGTGATGATGCAGATGTTCAGAAAACATCAAACAAAAAGAAAGGTCTGATGAGTGATGTTCTCAAAGATGAGAGGTTTAGAGCAATGTTTGAAAATAAGGCATTTCATAGAGGTTGTGTTTATGCAAAAAACTTGCTTTTCTTGATTGCTCCTGTTAGTTATGATCAACAATGTAGTACCTTGTTCCCAGGGATTTGTGAAATAGTTGGAACTTTAATAACCCCTCGACAGTAAGTAATATAGAGACATGTGAAAATGCACAAGAACTAATAATCATTATACATATCTTTAGCGCAAAGAATCAATTTTGAGAGCAATGAGATAGAGATATATCGGCTGGTCACGGGCTTGAGTATCAACTACCTTTATCCTCTGAAATTTAGGATACATCATTGGAATATCTCTCAAATTAGCGTAACAACATTTTGAATAGGACACGAATGTAGTGGGTGGATTTTCTTTGATGATTAGTGTAGAAAGATTCATGAATGATGATGGCATCACTGTTCGACTCGTACTGACAACATATAGATTGGAATTTGTGTACGTCCAAACAGCAGCCAAATTACGTATCATTTCTTGACACAGCTTCCAAGACTTTGAGGTTGATGAATTCTCAAACAAATACCTGGCTTTGCACCCAATGCCATCAACAACAAAAAAAGGCATCATTGCTGGAGGAGCATTTTGAAGCTGTTGAAGAAGAGGACGAAAAGGCTATTGGTGGTTCTAATGCATCATCACCCAGTGAATTGTGAGATGATGAGCATGAAAACATAAAGGCCAAATCCAACAAGAAAATACAAGCTCCTCGCTGAGACACATGTTTTCATTTGGAGAGCAAGAACAAAATTTCGTTCTTTGTGCATGTAGAAGTCATCACATAAAAACAAGTTCAGAATGCACATTTACCTAATCAAGTCTTCAATATAATGTCATATCTACAAATTTTTCAAAGTGAAGGATAAATGGCAAAAGAAGGATTTTCCAAAAACCCCTCAAAAACGGAGAGGAAAAACCAACAGAAAGGTTAGGATTTAGTAGTAGTGGCGCAGGGTTTATTACTCCGGTTGATGGAAGCGAAGATGTGTTTCTTTCATCAATCAACACATTCAGGAGAAGCGGCATTGGAGGTGGATGCGACACAAAAATCCAAGAAAGAAAACCCCACTAGTAAAAACCCTAAAACTACTGTTCGCTTCCCACCATCAAACCACATCCATATCCACATGTTTCCACTTCTCAATTTTTTTATATCTTTTATTTAGGGTTTGAAAAGCCAGAGCAGTGGAGAGGAAAGGGAAAGAGAAATGGAAAAGAAATTGACTACAGGGAATTTGATGGGGGAATTGTTGGTTGCATGGTTTACTTTTACTGTTAATTTTTTTCTTATAATTACTTTGGTAGGATTGATTACCTTAAGAAGAAGAAGATGGTAATGCTAGATGATTTAGTTAAGGATCAAAATCTATAAACTTACTATAAGCACTCTCTCCATTGTACGCAACACTTTAACTTGAATAAAGTTTATGACGTAGTAAAGATTTTGTGTATATACATATATTTATATATTAATGTAATTTCAACAGCCTTATGACTCATACTAAAATATTGGAACTCATATCATTCTTCCTGTCAAGTGTTGAGAATTCAATTTCATTTATCTTTCATCTTGCAGATTACGAGGAAGCTGCCGAAATGTAATCTGGCTCAGGCAGCCCGCCTTCTTGAGGAGGAGGAATAGCTGAATGAGATTGAGGGAGCTGATGATGCAGATGTTCAGAAAAAATCAAAGAAAAAGAATGGTCTTACGATTGAAGTTCTCAAAGATGAGAGGTTTACAGCTATATTTGAAAATAAGGTATTTCATAGAGGTTATTTTTATACAAAAAACTTGCATTTTTTTTATTTTTGCTGTTAGTTATGATCAACCATATAGTACCTTGTTCCAAGGGATTTTTGAAATAGTTGGAACTTTAATAACCCCTGGACAGTAAGTAATATAGAGACATGTGAAAATGCACAAGATATGTTAATCATTATACATATCTTTAGCGCAAAGAATCAATTTTGAGAGCAATGAGATAGAGATATATCGGCTGGTGACGGGATTGAGTATCGACCACCTTTATCCTCTGAAATTTAGGCTATATCATTGGGATATCTCTCAAATTAGTGTAACAACCTTTTGAATAGGACACGAATGTAGTGGGTGGATCTTGTTTGATGATTAGTGTAGAAAGATTCATTAATGACGATGGCATCACTGTTGGACTCATAGTGACAACATATGTATAGGAATTTGTTTACGTGCAAACAATAGCCAAATTACGTATCGTTTCTTGACACCGCATGCAGGACTTTGAGGTTGATGAATTCTCAAACGAATACCTAGCTTTGCACCCAATGCATCAACAACAAAAAAAGGCATCTTTGGTGGAGGAGCATTTTGAAGCTGTTGAAGAAGAGGATGAAAAGGCTATTGGTGGTTCTGAAGCATCATCACCGAGTGAATTGTGAGAAGATGAGCATGAAAATATAAAGGCCAAATCGAACAAGAAAGTACAAGCTCCTCGCTGAGACACATGTTTTCATTTGGAGAGCAAGAGCAAAATTTCGTTCTTTGTGCATGTAGAAGTCATCACATAAAAACATGTTCAGAATGCACATTTACCTAATCAAGTCTTCAATATAATGTCATATTTGCAAATTTTCAAAGTGAAGGATAAATGGCAAAAGAAGGATTTTCTAAAAAGCCCTCAAAAATGGAGAGGAAAAACCAACAGAAGGCTTAGGGTTTAGTAGTAGTGGCGCAGGGTTTATTACTCCGGTTGATGGAAGCGAAGATGTGTTTCTTTCATCAATCAACACATCCAGGAGAAGCGGCGTTGGAGGTGGATGCGACACAAAAATCCAAGAAAGAAAACCCCACTAGTAAAAACCCTCAAAACTACTGTTCGCTTCCCACCATCAAACCCCATCCATATCCACATGTTTCCACTTCTCAATTTTTTTATATCTTTTATTTAGGGTTTGAAAAGCCAGACCAGTAAAGAGGAAAGTGAAAGAAAAATGGAAAAGAAATTGACTACTATAGGGAATTTGATGGGGGAATTGTTGGTTGCATTGTTTACTTTTACTATTAATTTTTTTCTTATAATTACTTTGGTAGGATTGATTACCTTGAGAAGAAGAAGATGGTAATGCTAGATGATTTAGTTATGGATCAAAATCTATAAACTTACTATAAGCACTCTCTCCATTGTACGCAGCACTTTAACTTGAATAAAGTTTATGACGTAGTAAAGATTTTGTGTATATACATATATTTATATATTAATGTAATTTCAACTGCCTTATGGCTCATACTAAAATATTGGAACTCATATCATTCTTCCTGTCAAGTGTTGAGAATTCAATTTCATTTATCTTTCATCTTGCAGATTAAGAGGAAGCTGCCGAAATGTAATCTGGCTCAGGCAGCCCGCCTTCTTGAGGAGGAGGAGTAGCTGAATGAGATTTAGGGAGCTGATGATGCAGATGTTCAGAAAAAATCAAAGAAAAAGAAAGGTCTTACGATTGAAGTTCTCAAAGATGAGAGGTTTACAGCTATATTTGAAAATAAGGTATTTCATAGAGGTTATGTTTATACAATAATCTTGCATTTCTTGATTGTTGCTGTCAGTTATGATTTCATTCTTTGTGCATGTAGAAGTCATCACATAAAAACAAGTTCAGAATGCACATTTACCTAATCAAGTCTTCAATATAATGTCATATCTGCAAAATTTCAAAGTGAAGGATAAATGGCAAAAGAAGGATTTTCTAAAAACCCCTCAAAAATGGAGAGGAAAAACCAACAGAAGGCTTAGGGTTTAGTAGTAGTGGCGCAGGGTTTATTACTCCGGTTGATGGAAGCGAAGATGTGTTTCTTTCATCAATCAACACATCCAGGAGAAGCGGCGTTGGTGGTGGATGCGACACAAAAATCCAAGAAAGAAAACCCCACTAGTAAAAACCCTCAAAACTACTGTTCGCTTCCCACCATCAAACCTCATCCATATCCACATGTTTCCACTTCTCAATTTTTTTATATCTTTTATTTAGGGTTTGAAAAGCCAGAGCAGTAGAGAGGAAAGGGAAAGAAAAATGGAAAAGAAATTAACTACTATAGGGAATTTGATGGGGGAATTGTTGGTTGCATTGTTTACTTTTACTGTTAATTTTTTTCTTATAATTACTTTGGTAGGATTGATTACCTTGAGAAGAAGAAGATGGTAATGCTAGATGATTTAGTTATGGATCAAAATCTATAAACTTACTATAAGCACTCTCTCCATTGTACGCAGCACTTTAACTTGAATAAAGTTTATGACGTAGTAAAGATTTTGTGTATATACATATATTTATATATTAATGTAATTTCAACTGCCTTATGGCTCATACTAAAATATTGGAACTCATATCATTCTTCCTGTCAAGTGTTGAGAATTCAATTTCATTTATCTTTCATCTTGCAGATTAAGAGGAAGCTGCCGAAATGTAATCTGGCTCAGGCAGCCCGCCTTCTTGAGGAGGAGGAGTAGCTGAATGAGATTTAGGGAGCTGATGATGCAGATGTTCAGAAAAAATCAAAGAAAAAGAAAGGCCTTACGATTGAAGTTCTCAAAGATGAGAGGTTTACAGCTATATTTGAAAATAAGGTATTTCATAGAGGTTATGTTTATACAAAAAACTTGCATTTCTTGATTGTTGCTGTCAGTTATGATTTCATTCTTTGTGCATGTAGAAGTCATCACATAAAAACAAGTTCAGAATGCACATTTACCTAATCAAGTCTTCAATATAATGTCATATCTGCAAATTTTCAAAGTGAAGGATAAATGGCAAAAGAAGGATTTTCTAAAAACCCCTCAAAAATGGAGAGGAAAAACCAACAGAAGGCTTAGGGTTTAGTAGTAGTGGCGCAGGGTTTATTACTCCGGTTGATGGAAGCGAAGATGTGTTTCTTTCATCAATCAACACATCCAGGAGAAGCGGCGTTGGAGGTGGATGCGACACAAAAATCCAAGAAAGAAAACCCCACTAGTAAAAACCCTCAAAACTACTGTTCGCTTCCCACCATCAAACCTCATCCATATCCACATGTTTCCACTTCTCAATTTTTTTATATCTTTTATTTAGGGTTTGAAAAGCCAGAGCAGTAGAGAGGAAAGGGAAAGAAAAATGGAAAAGAAATTGACTACTATAGGGAATTTGATGGGGGAATTGTTGGTTGCATTGTTTACTTTTACTGTTAATTTTTTTCTTATAATTACTTTGGTAGGATTGATTACCTTGAGAAGAAGAAGATGGTAATGCTAGATGATTTAGTTATGGATCAAAATATATAAACTTACTATAAGCACTCTCTCCATTGTACGCAGCACTTTAACTTGAATAAAGTTTATGACGTAGTAAAGATTTTGTGTATATACATATATTTATATATTAATGTAATTTCAACTGCCTTATGGCTCATACTAAAATATTGGAACTCATATCATTCTTCCTGTCAAGTGTTGAGAATTCAATTTCATTTATCTTTCATCTTGCAGATTAAGAGGAAGCTGCCGAAATGTAATCTGGCTCAGGCAGCCCGCCTTCTTGAGGAGGAGGAGTAGCTGAATGAGATTTAGGGAGCTGATGATGCAGATGTTCAGAAAAAATCAAAGAGAAAGAAAGGTCTTACGATTGAAGTTCTCAAAGATGAGAGGTTTACAGCTATATTTGAAAATAAGGTATTTCATAGAGGTTATGTTTATACAAAAAACTTGCATTTCTTGATTGTTGCTGTCAGTTATGATTTCATTCTTTGTGCATGTAGAAGTCATCACATAAAAACAAGTTCAGAATGCACATTTACCTAATCAAGTCTTCAATATAATGTCATATCTGCAAATTTTCAAAGTGAAGGATAAATGGCAAAAGAAGGATTTTCTAAAAACCCCTCAAAAATGGAGAGGAAAAACCAACAGAAGGCTTAGGGTTTAGTAGTAGTGGCGCAGGGTTTATTACTCCGGTTGATGGAAGCGAAGATGTGTTTCTTTCATCAATCAACACATCCAGGAGAAGCGGCGTTGGAGGTGGATGCGACACAAAAATCCAAGAAAGAAAACCCCACTAGTAAAAACCCTCAAAACTACTGTTCGCTTCCCACCATCAAACCTCATCCATATCCACATGTTTCCACTTCTCAATTTTTTTATATCTTTTATTTAGGGTTTGAAAAGCCAGAGCAGTAGAGAGGAAAGGGAAAGAAAAATGGAAAAGAAATTGACTACTATAGGGAATTTGATGGGGGAATTGTTGGTTGCATTGTTTACTTTTACTGTTAATTTTTTTCTTATAATTACTTTGGTAGGATTGATTACCTTGAGAAGAAGAAGATGGTAATGCTAGATGATTTAGTTATGGATCAAAATCTATAAACTTACTATAAGCACTCTCTCCATTGTACGCAGCACTTTAACTTGAATAAAGTTTATGACGTAGTAAAGATTTTGTGTATATACATATATTTATATATTAATGTAATTTCAACTGCCTTATGGCTCATACTAAAATATTGGAACTCATATCATTCTTCCTGTCAAGTGTTGAGAATTCAATTTCATTTATCTTTCATCTTGCAGATTAAGAGGAAGCTGCCGAAATGTAATCTGGCTCAGGCAGCCCGCCTTCTTGAGGAGGAGGAGTAGCTGAATGAGATTTAGGGAGCTGATGATGCAGATGTTCAGAAAAAATCAAAGAAAAAGAAAGGCCTTACGATTGAAGTTCTCAAAGATGAGAGGTTTACAGCTATATTTGAAAATAAGGTATTTCATAGAGGTTATGTTTATACAAAAAACTTGCATTTCTTGATTGTTGCTGTCAGTTATGATTTCATTCTTTGTGCATGTAGAAGTCATCACATAAAAACAAGTTCAGAATGCACATTTACCTAATCAAGTCTTCAATATAATGTCATATCTGCAAATTTTCAAAGTGAAGGATAAATGGCAAAAGAAGGATTTTCTAAAAACCCCTCAAAAATGGAGAGGAAAAACCAACAGAAGGCTTAGGGTTTAGTAGTAGTGGCGCAGGGTTTATTACTCCGGTTGATGGAAGCGAAGATGTGTTTCTTTCATCAATCAACACATCCAGGAGAAGCGGCGTTGGAGGTGGATGCGACACAAAAATCCAAGAAAGAAAACCCCACTAGTAAAAACCCTCAAAACTACTGTTCGCTTCCCACCATCAAACCTCATCCATATCCACATGTTTCCACTTCTCAATTTTTTTATATCTTTTATTTAGGGTTTGAAAAGCCAGAGCAGTAGAGAGGAAAGGGAAAGAAAAATGGAAAAGAAATTGACTACTATAGGGAATTTGATGGGGGAATTGTTGGTTGCATTGTTTACTTTTACTGTTAATTTTTTTCTTATAATTACTTTGGTAGGATTGATTACCTTGAGAAGAAGAAGATGGTAATGCTAGATGATTTAGTTATGGATCAAAATATATAAACTTACTATAAGCACTCTCTCCATTGTACGCAGCACTTTAACTTGAATAAAGTTTATGACGTAGTAAAGATTTTGTGTATATACATATATTTATATATTAATGTAATTTCAACTGCCTTATGGCTCATACTAAAATATTGGAACTCATATCATTCTTCCTGTCAAGTGTTGAGAATTCAATTTCATTTATCTTTCATCTTGCAGATTAAGAGGAAGCTGCCGAAATGTAATCTGGCTCAGGCAGCCCGCCTTCTTGAGGAGGAGGAGTAGCTGAATGAGATTTAGGGAGCTGATGATGCAGATGTTCAGAAAAAATCAAAGAGAAAGAAAGGTCTTACGATTGAAGTTCTCAAAGATGAGAGGTTTACAGCTATATTTGAAAATAAGGTATTTCATAGAGGTTATGTTTATACAAAAAACTTGCATTTCTTGATTGTTGCTGTCAGTTATGATTTCATTCTTTGTGCATGTAGAAGTCATCACATAAAAACAAGTTCAGAATGCACATTTACCTAATCAAGTCTTCAATATAATGTCATATCTGCAAATTTTCAAAGTGAAGGATAAATGGCAAAAGAAGGATTTTCTAAAAACCCCTCAAAAATGGAGAGGAAAAACCAACAGAAGGCTTAGGGTTTAGTAGTAGTGGCGCAGGGTTTATTACTCCGGTTGATGGAAGCGAAGATGTGTTTCTTTCATCAATCAACACATCCAGGAGAAGCGGCGTTGGAGGTGGATGCGACACAAAAATCCAAGAAAGAAAACCCCACTAGTAAAAACCCTCAAAACTACTGTTCGCTTCCCACCATCAAACCTCATCCATATCCACATGTTTCCACTTCTCAATTTTTTTATATCTTTTATTTAGGGTTTGAAAAGCCAGAGTAGTAGAGAGGAAAGGGAAAGAAAAATGGAAAAGAAATTGACTACTATAGGGAATTTGATGGGGGAATTGTTGGTTGCATTGTTTACTTTTACTGTTAATTTTTTTCTTATAATTACTTTGGTAGGATTGATTACCTTGAGAAGAAGAAGATGGTAATGCTAGATGATTTAGTTATGGATCAAAATCTATAAACTTACTATAAGCACTCTCTCCATTGTACGCAGCACTTTAACTTGAATAAAGTTTATGACGTAGTAAAGATTTTGTGTATATACATATATTTATATATTAATGTAATTTCAACTACCTTATGGCTCATACTAAAATATTGGAACTCATATCATTCTTCCTGTCAAGTGTTGAGAATTCAATTTCATTTATCTTTCATCTTGCAGATTAAGAGGAAGCTGCCGAAATGTAATCTGGCTCAGGCAGCCCGCCTTCTTGAGGAGGAGGAGTAGCTGAATGAGATTTAGGGAGCTGATGATGCAGATGTTCAGAAAAAATCAAAGAAAAAGAAAGGCCTTACGATTGAAGTTCTCAAAGATGAGAGGTTTACAGCTATATTTGAAAATAAGGTATTTCATAGAGGTTATGTTTATACAAAAAACTTGCATTTCTTGATTGTTGCTGTCAGTTATGATTTCATTCTTTGTGCATGTAGAAGTCATCACATAAAAACAAGTTCAGAATGCACATTTACCTAATCAAGTCTTCAATATAATGTCATATCTGCAAATTTTCAAAGTGAAGGATAAATGGCAAAAGAAGGATTTTCTAAAAACCCCTCAAAAATGGAGAGGAAAAACCAACAGAAGGCTTAGGGTTTAGTAGTAGTGGCGCAGGGTTTATTACTCCGGTTGATGGAAGCGAAGATGTGTTTCTTTCATCAATCAACACATCCAGGAGAAGCGGCGTTGGAGGTGGATGCGACACAAAAATCCAAGAAAGAAAACCCCACTAGTAAAAACCCTCAAAACTACTGTTCGCTTCCCACCATCAAACCTCATCCATATCCACATGTTTCCACTTCTCAATTTTTTTATATCTTTTATTTAGGGTTTGAAAAGCCAGAGCAGTAGAGAGGAAAGGGAAAGAAAAATGGAAAAGAAATTGACTACTATAGGGAATTTGATGGGGGAATTGTTGGTTGCATTGTTTACTTTTACTGTTAATTTTTTTCTTATAATTACTTTGGTAGGATTGATTACCTTGAGAAGAAGAAGATGGTAATGCTAGATGATTTAGTTATGGATCAAAATATATAAACTTACTATAAGCACTCTCTCCATTGTACGCAGCACTTTAACTTGAATAAAGTTTATGACGTAGTAAAGATTTTGTGTATATACATATATTTATATATTAATGTAATTTCAACTGCCTTATGGCTCATACTAAAATATTGGAACTCATATCATTCTTCCTGTCAAGTGTTGAGAATTCAATTTCATTTATCTTTCATCTTGCAGATTAAGAGGAAGCTGCCGAAATGTAATCTGGCTCAGGCAGCCCGCCTTCTTGAGGAGGAGGAGTAGCTGAATGAGATTTAGGGAGCTGATGATGCAGATGTTCAGAAAAAATCAAAGAGAAAGAAAGGTCTTACGATTGAAGTTCTCAAAGATGAGAGGTTTACAGCTATATTTGAAAATAAGGTATTTCATAGAGGTTATGTTTATACAAAAAACTTGCATTTCTTGATTGTTGCTGTCAGTTATGATTTCATTCTTTGTGCATGTAGAAGTCATCACATAAAAACAAGTTCAGAATGCACATTTACCTAATCAAGTCTTCAATATAATGTCATATCTGCAAATTTTCAAAGTGAAGGATAAATGGCAAAAGAAGGATTTTCTAAAAACCCCTCAAAAATGGAGAGGAAAAACCAACAGAAGGCTTAGGGTTTAGTAGTAGTGGCGCAGGGTTTATTACTCCGGTTGATGGAAGCGAAGATGTGTTTCTTTCATCAATCAACACATCCAGGAGAAGCGGCGTTGGAGGTGGATGCGACACAAAAATCCAAGAAAGAAAACCCCACTAGTAAAAACCCTCAAAACTACTGTTCGCTTCCCACCATCAAACCTCATCCATATCCACATGTTTCCACTTCTCAATTTTTTTATATCTTTTATTTAGGGTTTGAAAAGCCAGAGCAGTAGAGAGGAAAGGGAAAGAAAAATGGAAAAGAAATTGACTACTATAGGGAATTTGATGGGGGAATTGTTGGTTGCATTGTTTACTTTTACTGTTAATTTTTTTCTTATAATTACTTTGGTAGGATTGATTACCTTGAGAAGAAGAAGATGGTAATGCTAGATGATTTAGTTATGGATCAAAATCTATAAACTTACTATAAGCACTCTCTCCATTGTACGCAGCACTTTAACTTGAATAAAGTTTATGACGTAGTAAAGATTTTGTGTATATACATATATTTATATATTAATGTAATTTCAACTACCTTATGGCTCATACTAAAATATTGGAACTCATATCATTCTTCCTGTCAAGTGTTGAGAATTCAATTTCATTTATCTTTCATCTTGCAGATTAAGAGGAAGCTGCCGAAATGTAATCTGGCTCAGGCAGCCCGCCTTCTTGAGGAGGAGGAGTAGCTGAATGAGATTTAGGGAGCTGATGATGCAGATGTTCAGAAAAAATCAAAGAAAAAGAAAGGCCTTACGATTGAAGTTCTCAAAGATGAGAGGTTTACAGCTATATTTGAAAATAAGGTATTTCATAGAGGTTATGTTTATACAAAAAACTTGCATTTCTTGATTGTTGCTGTCAGTTATGATTTCATTCTTTGTGCATGTAGAAGTCATCACATAAAAACAAGTTCAGAATGCACATTTACCTAATCAAGTCTTCAATATAATGTCATATCTGCAAATTTTCAAAGTGAAGGATAAATGGCAAAAGAAGGATTTTCTAAAAACCCCTCAAAAATGGAGAGGAAAAACCAACAGAAGGCTTAGGGTTTAGTAGTAGTGGCGCAGGGTTTATTACTCCGGTTGATGGAAGCGAAGATGTGTTTCTTTCATCAATCAACACATCCAGGAGAAGCGGCGTTGGAGGTGGATGCGACACAAAAATCCAAGAAAGAAAACCCCACTAGTAAAAACCCTCAAAACTACTGTTCGCTTCCCACCATCAAACCTCATCCATATCCACATGTTTCCACTTCTCAATTTTTTTATATCTTTTATTTAGGGTTTGAAAAGCCAGAGCAGTAGAGAGGAAAGGGAAAGAAAAATGGAAAAGAAATTGACTACTATAGGGAATTTGATGGGGGAATTGTTGGTTGCATTGTTTACTTTTACTGTTAATTTTTTTCTTATAATTACTTTGGTAGGATTGATTACCTTGAGAAGAAGAAGATGGTAATGCTAGATGATTTAGTTATGGATCAAAATATATAAACTTACTATAAGCACTCTCTCCATTGTACGCAGCACTTTAACTTGAATAAAGTTTATGACGTAGTAAAGATTTTGTGTATATACATATATTTATATATTAATGTAATTTCAACTGCCTTATGGCTCATACTAAAATATTGGAACTCATATCATTCTTCCTGTCAAGTGTTGAGAATTCAATTTCATTTATCTTTCATCTTGCAGATTAAGAGGAAGCTGCCGAAATGTAATCTGGCTCAGGCAGCCCGCCTTCTTGAGGAGGAGGAGTAGCTGAATGAGATTTAGGGAGCTGATGATGCAGATGTTCAGAAAAAATCAAAGAGAAAGAAAGGTCTTACGATTGAAGTTCTCAAAGATGAGAGGTTTACAGCTATATTTGAAAATAAGGTATTTCATAGAGGTTATGTTTATACAAAAAACTTGCATTTCTTGATTGTTGCTGTCAGTTATGATTTCATTCTTTGTGCATGTAGAAGTCATCACATAAAAACAAGTTCAGAATGCACATTTACCTAATCAAGTCTTCAATATAATGTCATATCTGCAAATTTTCAAAGTGAAGGATAAATGGCAAAAGAAGGATTTTCTAAAAACCCCTCAAAAATGGAGAGGAAAAACCAACAGAAGGCTTAGGGTTTAGTAGTAGTGGCGCAGGGTTTATTACTCCGGTTGATGGAAGCGAAGATGTGTTTCTTTCATCAATCAACACATCCAGGAGAAGCGGCGTTGGAGGTGGATGCGACACAAAAATCCAAGAAAGAAAACCCCACTAGTAAAAACCCTCAAAACTACTGTTCGCTTCCCACCATCAAACCTCATCCATATCCACATGTTTCCACTTCTCAATTTTTTTATATCTTTTATTTAGGGTTTGAAAAGCCAGAGCAGTAGAGAGGAAAGGGAAAGAAAAATGGAAAAGAAATTGACTACTATAGGGAATTTGATGGGGGAATTGTTGGTTGCATTGTTTACTTTTACTGTTAATTTTTTTCTTATAATTACTTTGGTAGGATTGATTACCTTGAGAAGAAGAAGATGGTAATGCTAGATGATTTAGTTATGGATCAAAATATATAAACTTACTATAAGCACTCTCTCCATTGTACGCAGCACTTTAACTTGAATAAAGTTTATGACGTAGTAAAGATTTTGTGTATATACATATATTTATATATTAATGTAATTTCAACTGCCTTATGGCTCATACTAAAATATTGGAACTCATATCATTCTTCCTGTCAAGTGTTGAGAATTCAATTTCATTTATCTTTCATCTTGCAGATTAAGAGGAAGCTGCCGAAATGTAATCTGGCTCAGGCAGCCCGCCTTCTTGAGGAGGAGGAGTAGCTGAATGAGATTTAGGTAGCTGATGATGCAGATGTTCAGAAAAAATCAAAGAGAAAGAAAGGTCTTACGATTGAAGTTCTCAAAGATGAGAGGTTTACAGCTATATTTGAAAATAAGGTATTTCATAGAGGTTATGTTTATACAAAAAACTTGCATTTCTTGATTGTTGCTGTCAGTTATGATTTCATTCTTTGTGCATGTAGAAGTCATCACATAAAAACAAGTTCAGAATGCACATTTACCTAATCAAGTCTTCAATATAATGTCATATCTGCAAATTTTCAAAGTGAAGGATAAATGGCAAAAGAAGGATTTTCTAAAAACCCCTCAAAAATGGAGAGGAAAAACCAACAGAAGGCTTAGGGTTTAGTAGTAGTGGCGCAGGGTTTATTACTCCGGTTGATGGAAGCGAAGATGTGTTTCTTTCATCAATCAACACATCCAGGAGAAGCGGCGTTGGAGGTGGATGCGACACAAAAATCCAAGAAAGAAAACCCCACTAGTAAAAACCCTCAAAACTACTGTTCGCTTCCCACCATCAAACCTCATCCATATCCACATGTTTCCACTTCTGAATTTTTTTATATCTTTTATTTAGGGTTTGAAAAGCCAGAGCAGTAGAGAGGAAAGGGAAAGAAAAATGGAAAAGAAATTGACTACTATAGGGAATTTGATGGGGGAATTGTTGGTTGCATTGTTTACTTTTACTGTTAATTTTTTTCTTATAATTACTTTGGTAGGATTGATTACCTTGAGAAGAAGAAGATGGTAATGCTAGATGATTTAGTTATGGATCAAAATCTATAAACTTACTATAAGCACTCTCTCCATTGTACGCAGCACTTTAACTTGAATAAAGTTTATGACGTAGTAAAGATTTTGTGTATATACATATATTTATATATTAATGTAATTTCAACTGCCTTATGGCTCATACTAAAATATTGGAACTCATATCATTCTTCCTGTCAAGTGTTGAGAATTCAATTTCATTTATCTTTCATCTTGCAGATTAAGAGGAAGCTGCCGAAATGTAATCTGGCTCAGGCAGCCCGCCTTCTTGAGGAGGAGGAGTAGCTGAATGAGATTTAGGGAGCTGATGATGCAGATGTTCAGAAAAAATCAAAGAAAAAGAAAGGCCTTACGATTGAAGTTCTCAAAGATGAGAGGTTTACAGCTATATTTGAAAATAAGGTATTTCATAGAGGTTATGTTTATACAAAAAACTTGCATTTCTTGATTGTTGCTGTCAGTTATGATTTCATTCTTTGTGCATGTAGAAGTCATCACATAAAAACAAGTTCAGAATGCACATTTACCTAATCAAGTCTTCAATATAATGTCATATCTGCAAATTTTCAAAGTGAAGGATAAATGGCAAAAGAAGGATTTTCTAAAAACCCCTCAAAAATGGAGAGGAAAAACCAACAGAAGGCTTAGGGTTTAGTAGTAGTGGCGCAGGGTTTATTACTCCGGTTGATGGAAGCGAAGATGTGTTTCTTTCATCAATCAACACATCCAGGAGAAGCGGCGTTGGAGGTGGATGCGACACAAAAATCCAAGAAAGAAAACCCCACTAGTAAAAACCCTCAAAACTACTGTTCGCTTCCCACCATCAAACCTCATCCATATCCACATGTTTCCACTTCTCAATTTTTTTATATCTTTTATTTAGGGTTTGAAAAGCCAGAGCAGTAGAGAGGAAAGGGAAAGAAAAATGGAAAAGAAATTGACTACTATAGGGAATTTGATGGGGGAATTGTTGGTTGCATTGTTTACTTTTACTGTTAATTTTTTTCTTATAATTACTTTGGTAGGATTGATTACCTTGAGAAGAAGAAGATGGTAATGCTAGATGATTTAGTTATGGATCAAAATCTATAAACTTACTATAAGCACTCTCTCCATTGTACGCAGCACTTTAACTTGAATAAAGTTTATGACGTAGTAAAGATTTTGTGTATATACATATATTTATATATTAATGTAATTTCAACTGCCTTATGGCTCATACTAAAATATTGGAACTCATATCATTCTTCCTGTCAAGTGTTGAGAATTCAATTTCATTTATCTTTCATCTTGCAGATTAAGAGGAAGCTGCCGAAATGTAATCTGGCTCAGGCAGCCCGCCTTCTTGAGGAGGAGGAGTAGCTGAATGAGATTTAGGGAGCTGATGATGCAGATGTTCAGAAAAAATCAAAGAAAAAGAAAGGCCTTACGATTGAAGTTCTCAAAGATGAGAGGTTTACAGCTATATTTGAAAATAAGGTATTTCATAGAGGTTATGTTTATACAAAAAACTTGCATTTCTTGATTGTTGCTGTCAGTTATGATTTCATTCTTTGTGCATGTAGAAGTCATCACATAAAAACAAGTTCAGAATGCACATTTACCTAATCAAGTCTTCAATATAATGTCATATCTGCAAATTTTCAAAGTGAAGGATAAATGGCAAAAGAAGGATTTTCTAAAAACCCCTCAAAAATGGAGAGGAAAAACCAACAGAAGGCTTAGGGTTTAGTAGTAGTGGCGCAGGGTTTATTACTCCGGTTGATGGAAGCGAAGATGTGTTTCTTTCATCAATCAACACATCCAGGAGAAGCGGCGTTGGAGGTGGATGCGACACAAAAATCCAAGAAAGAAAACCCCACTAGTAAAAACCCTCAAAACTACTGTTCGCTTCCCACCATCAAACCTCATCCATATCCACATGTTTCCACTTCTCAATTTTTTTATATCTTTTATTTAGGGTTTGAAAAGCCAGAGCAGTAGAGAGGAAAGGGAAAGAAAAATGGAAAAGAAATTGACTACTATAGGGAATTTGATGGGGGAATTGTTGGTTGCATTGTTTACTTTTACTGTTAATTTTTTTCTTATAATTACTTTGGTAGGATTGATTACCTTGAGAAGAAGAAGATGGTAATGCTAGATGATTTAGTTATGGATCAAAATCTATAAACTTACTATAAGCACTCTCTCCATTGTACGCAGCACTTTAACTTGAATAAAGTTTATGACGTAGTAAAGATTTTGTGTATATACATATATTTATATATTAATGTAATTTCAACTGCCTTATGGCTCATACTAAAATATTGGAACTCATATCATTCTTCCTGTCAAGTGTTGAGAATTCAATTTCATTTATCTTTCATCTTGCAGATTAAGAGGAAGCTGCCGAAATGTAATCTGGCTCAGGCAGCCCGCCTTCTTGAGGAGGAGGAGTAGCTGAATGAGATTTAGGGAGCTGATGATGCAGATGTTCAGAAAAAATCAAAGAAAAAGAAAGGCCTTACGATTGAAGTTCTCAAAGATGAGAGGTTTACAGCTATATTTGAAAATAAGGTATTTCATAGAGGTTATGTTTATACAAAAAACTTGCATTTCTTGATTGTTGCTGTCAGTTATGATTTCATTCTTTGTGCATGTAGAAGTCATCACATAAAAACAAGTTCAGAATGCACATTTACCTAATCAAGTCTTCAATATAATGTCATATCTGCAAATTTTCAAAGTGAAGGATAAATGGCAAAAGAAGGATTTTCTAAAAACCCCTCAAAAATGGAGAGGAAAAACCAACAGAAGGCTTAGGGTTTAGTAGTAGTGGCGCAGGGTTTATTACTCCGGTTGATGGAAGCGAAGATGTGTTTCTTTCATCAATCAACACATCCAGGAGAAGCGGCGTTGGAGGTGGATGCGACACAAAAATCCAAGAAAGAAAACCCCACTAGTAAAAACCCTCAAAACTACTGTTCGCTTCCCACCATCAAACCTCATCCATATCCACATGTTTCCACTTCTCAATTTTTTTATATCTTTTATTTAGGGTTTGAAAAGCCAGAGCAGTAGAGAGGAAAGGGAAAGAATAATGGAAAAGAAATTGACTACTATAGGGAATTTGATGGGGGAATTGTTGGTTGCATTGTTTACTTTTACTGTTAATTTTTTTCTTATAATTACTTTGGTAGGATTGATTACCTTGAGAAGAAGAAGATGGTAATGCTAGATGATTTAGTTATGGATCAAAATCCATAAACTTACTATAAGCACTCTCTCCATTGTACGCAGCACTTTAACTTGAATAAAGTTTATGACGTAGTAAAGATTTTGTGTATATACATATATTTATATATTAATGTAATTTCAACTGCCTTATGGCTCATACTAAAATATTGGAACTCATATCATTCTTCCTGTCAAGTGTTGAGAATTCAATTTCATTTATCTTTCATCTTGCAGATTAAGAGGAAGCTGCCGAAATGTAATCTGGCTCAGGCAGCCCGCCTTCTTGAGGAGGAGGAGTAGCTGAATGAGATTTAGGGAGCTGATGATGCAGATGTTCAGAAAAAATCAAAGAAAAAGAAAGGTCTTACGATTGAAGTTCTCAAAGATGAGAGGTTTACAGCTATATTTGAAAATAAGGTATTTCATAGAGGTTATGTTTATACAAAAAACTTGCATTTCTTGATTGTTGCTGTCAGTTATGATTTCATTCTTTGTGCATGTAGAAGTCATCACATAAAAACAAGTTCAGAATGCACATTTACCTAATCAAGTCTTCAATATAATGTCATATCTGCAAATTTTCAAAGTGAAGGATAAATGGCAAAAGAAGGATTTTCTAAAAACCCCTCAAAAATGGAGAGGAAAAACCAACAGAAGGCTTAGGGTTTAGTAGTAGTGGCGCAGGGTTTATTACTCCGGTTGATGGAAGCGAAGATGTGTTTCTTTCATCAATCAACACATCCAGGAGAAGCGGCGTTGGAGGTGGATGCGACACAAAAATCCAAGAAAGAAAACCCCACTAGTAAAAACCCTCAAAACTACTGTTCGCTTCCCACCATCAAACCTCATCCATATCCACATGTTTCCACTTCTCAATTTTTTTATATCTTTTATTTAGGGTTTGAAAAGCCAGAGCAGTAGAGAGGAAAGGGAAAGAATAATGGAAAAGAAATTGACTACTATAGGGAATTTGATGGGGGAATTGTTGGTTGCATTGTTTACTTTTACTGTTAATTTTTTTCTTATAATTACTTTGGTAGGATTGATTACCTTGAGAAGAAGAAGATGGTAATGCTAGATGATTTAGTTATGGATCAAAATCCATAAACTTACTATAAGCACTCTCTCCATTGTACGCAGCACTTTAACTTGAATAAAGTTTATGACGTAGTAAAGATTTTGTGTATATACATATATTTATATATTAATGTAATTTCAACTGCCTTATGGCTCATACTAAAATATTGGAACTCATATCATTCTTCCTGTCAAGTGTTGAGAATTCAATTTCATTTATCTTTCATCTTGCAGATTAAGAGGAAGCTGCCGAAATGTAATCTGGCTTAGGCAGCCCGCCTTCTTGAGGAGGAGGAGTAGCTGAATGAGATTTAGGGAGCTGATGATGCAGATGTTCAGAAAAAATCAAAGAAAAAGAAAGGTCTTACGATTGAAGTTCTCAAAGATGAGAGGTTTACAGCTATATTTGAAAATAAGGTATTTCATAGAGGTTATGTTTATACAAAAAACTTGCATTTCTTGATTGTTGCTGTCAGTTATGATTTCATTCTTTGTGCATGTAGAAGTCATCACATAAAAACAAGTTCAGAATGCACATTTACCTAATCAAGTCTTCAATATAATGTCATATCTGCAAATTTTCAAAGTGAAGGATAAATGGCAAAAGAAGGATTTTCTAAAAACCCCTCAAAAATGGAGAGGAAAAACCAACAGAAGGCTTAGGGTTTAGTAGTAGTGGCGCAGGGTTTATTACTCCGGTTGATGAAAGCGAAGATGTGTTTCTTTCATCAATCAACACATCCAGGAGAAGCGGCGTTGGAGGTGGATGCGACACAAAAATCCAAGAAAGAAAACCCCACTAGTAAAAACCCTCAAAACTACTGTTCGCTTCCCACCATCAAACCTCATCCATATCCACATGTTTCCACTTCTCAATTTTTTTATATCTTTTATTTAGGGTTTGAAAAGCCAGAGCAGTAGAGAGGAAAGGGAAAGAAAAATGGAAAAGAAATTGACTACAATAGGGAATTTGATGGGGGAATTGTTGGTTGCATTGTTTACTTTTACTGTTAATTTTTTTCTTATAATTACTTTGGTAGGATTGATTACCTTGAGAAGAAGAAGATGGTAATGCTAGATGATTTAGTTATGGATCAAAATCTATAAACTTACTATAAGCACTCTCTCCATTGTATGCAGCACTTTAACTTGAATAAAGTTTATGACGTAGTAAAGATTTTGTGTATATACATATATTTATATATTAATGTAATTTCAACTGCCTTATGGCTCATACTAAACTATTGGAACTCATATCATTCTTCCTGTCAAGTGTTGAGAATTCAATTTCATTTATCTTTCATCTTGCAGATTAAGAGGAAGCTGCCGAAATGTAATCTGGCTCAGGCAGCCCGCCTTCTTGAGGAGGAGGAGTAGCTGAATGAGATTTAGGGAGCTGATGATGCAGATGTTCAGAAAAAATCAAAGAAAAAGAAAGGTCTTACGATTGAAGTTCTCAAAGATGAGAGGTTTACAGCTATATTTGAAAATAAGGTATTTCATAGAGGTTATGTTTATACAAAAAACTTGCATTTCTTGATTGTTGCTGTCAGTTATGATTTCATTCTTTGTGCATGTAGAAGTCATCACATAAAAACAAGTTCAGAATGCACATTTACCTAATCAAGTCTTCAATATAATGTCATATCTGCAAATTTTCAAAGTGAAGGATAAATGGCAAAAGAAGGATTTTCTAAAAACCCCTCAAAAATGGAGAGGAAAAACCAACAGAAGGCTTAGGGTTTAGTAGTAGTGGCGCAGGGTTTATTACTCCGGTTGATGGAAGCGAAGATGTGTTTCTTTCATCAATCAACACATCCAGGAGAAGCGGCGTTGGAGGTGGATGCGACACAAAAATCCAAGAAAGAAAACCCCACTAGTAAAAACCCTCAAAACTACTGTTCGCTTCCCACCATCAAACCTCATCCATATCCACATGTTTCCACTTCTCAATTTTTTTATATCTTTTATTTAGGGTTTCAAAAGCCAGAGCAGTAGAGAGGAAAGGGAAAGAATAATGGAAAAGAAATTGACTACTATAGGGAATTTGATGGGGGAATTGTTGGTTGCATTGTTTACTTTTACTGTTAATTTTTTTCTTATAATTACTTTGGTAGGATTGATTACCTTGAGAAGAAGAAGATGGTAATGCTAGATGATTTAGTTATGGATCAAAATCTATAAACTTACTATAAGCACTCTCTCCATTGTACGCAGCACTTTAACTTGAATAAAGTTTATGACGTAGTAAAGATTTTGTGTATATACATATATTTATATATTAATGTAATTTCAACTGCCTTATGGCTCATACTAAAATATTGGAACTCATATCATTCTTCCTGTCAAGTGTTGAGAATTCAATTTCATTTATCTTTCATCTTGCAGATTAAGAGGAAGCTGCCGAAATGTAATCTGGCTCAGGCAGCCCGCCTTCTTGAGGAGGAGGAGTAGCTGAATGAGATTTAGGGAGCTGATGATGCAGATGTTCAGAAAAAATCAAAGAAAAAGAAAGGTCTTACGATTGAAGTTCTCAAAGATGAGAGGTTTACAGCTATATTTGAAAATAAGGTATTTCATAGAGGTTATGTTTATACAAAAAACTTGCATTTCTTGATTGTTGCTGTCAGTTATGATTTCATTCTTTGTGCATGTAGAAGTCATCACATAAAAACAAGTTCAGAATGCACATTTACCTAATCAAGTCTTCAATATAATGTCATATCTGCAAATTTTCAAAGTGAAGGATAAATGGCAAAAGAAGGATTTTCTAAAAACCCCTCAAAAATGGAGAGGAAAAACCAACAGAAGGCTTAGGGTTTAGTAGTAGTGGCGCAGGGTTTATTACTCCGGTTGATGAAAGCGAAGATGTGTTTCTTTCATCAATCAACACATCCAGGAGAAGCGGCGTTGGAGGTGGATGCGACACAAAAATCCAAGAAAGAAAACCCCACTAGTAAAAACCCTCAAAACTACTGTTCGCTTCCCACCATCAAACCTCATCCATATCCACATGTTTCCACTTCTCAATTTTTTTATATCTTTTATTTAGGGTTTGAAAAGCCAGAGCAGTAGAGAGGAAAGGGAAAGAAAAATGGAAAAGAAATTGACTACTATAGGGAATTTGATGGGGGAATTGTTGGTTGCATTGTTTACTTTTACTGTTAATTTTTTTCTTATAATTACTTTGGTAGGATTGATTACCTTGAGAAGAAGAAGATGGTAATGCTAGATGATTTAGTTATGGATCAAAATCTATAAACTTACTATAAGCACTCTCTCCATTGTACGCAGCACTTTAACTTGAATAAAGTTTATGACGTAGTAAAGATTTTGTGTATATACATATATTTATATATTAATGTAATTTCAACTGCCTTATGGCTCATACTAAAATATTGGAACTCATATCATTCTTCCTGTCAAGTGTTGAGAATTCAATTTCATTTATCTTTCATCTTGCAGATTAAGAGGAAGCTGCCGAAATGTAATCTGGCTCAGGCAGCCCGCCTTCTTGAGGAGGAGGAGTAGCTGAATGAGATTTAGGGAGCTGATGATGCAGATGTTCAGAAAAAATCAAAGAAAAAGAAAGGTCTTACGATTGAAGTTCTCAAAGATGAGAGGTTTACAGCTATATTTGAAAATAAGGTATTTCATAGAGGTTATGTTTATACAAAAAACTTGCATTTCTTGATTGTTGCTGTCAGTTATGATTTCATTCTTTGTGCATGTAGAAGTCATCACATAAAAACAAGTTCAGAATGCACATTTACCTAATCAAGTCTTCAATATAATGTCATATCTGCAAATTTTCAAAGTGAAGGATAAATGGCAAAAGAAGGATTTTCTAAAAACCCCTCAAAAATGGAGAGGAAAAACCAACAGAAGGCTTAGGGTTTAGTAGTAGTGGCGCAGGGTTTATTACTCCGGTTGATGGAAGCGAAGATGTGTTTCTTTCATCAATCAACACATCCAGGAGAAGCGGCGTTGGAGGTGGATGCGACACAAAAATCCAAGAAAGAAAACCCCACTAGTAAAAACCCTCAAAACTACTGTTCGCTTCCCACCATCAAACCTCATCCATATCCACATGTTTCCACTTCTCAATTTTTTTATATCTTTTATTTAGGGTTTGAAAAGCCAGAGCAGTAGAGAGGAAAGGGAAAGAAAAATGGAAAAGAAATTGACTACTATAGGGAATTTGATGGGGGAATTGTTGGTTGCATTGTTTACTTTTACTGTTAATTTTTTTCTTATAATTACTTTGGTAGGATTGATTACCTTGAGAAGAAGAAGATGGTAATGCTAGATGATTTAGTTATGGATCAAAATCTATAAACTTACTATAAGCACTCTCTCCATTGTACGCAGCACTTTAACTTGAATAAAGTTTATGACGTAGTAAAGATTTTGTGTATATACATATATTTATATATTAATGTAATTTCAACTGCCTTATGGCTCATACTAAAATATTGGAACTCATATCATTCTTCCTGTCAAGTGTTGAGAATTCAATTTCATTTATCTTTCATCTTGCAGATTAAGAGGAAGCTGCCGAAATGTAATCTGGCTCAGGCAGCCCGCCTTCTTGAGGAGGAGGAGTAGCTGAATGAGATTTAGGGAGCTGATGATGCAGATGTTCAGAAAAAATCAAAGAAAAAGAAAGGTCTTACGATTGAAGTTCTCAAAGATGAGAGGTTTACAGCTATATTTGAAAATAAGGTATTTCATAGAGGTTATGTTTATACAAAAAACTTGCATTTCTTGATTGTTGCTGTCAGTTATGATTTCATTCTTTGTGCATGTAGAAGTCATCACATAAAAACAAGTTCAGAATGCACATTTACCTAATCAAGTCTTCGATATAATGTCATATCTGCAAATTTTCAAAGTGAAGGATAAATGGCAAAAGAAGGATTTTCTAAAAACCCCTCAAAAATGGAGAGGAAAAACCAACAGAAGGCTTAGGGTTTAGTAGTAGTGGCGCAGGGTTTATTACTCCGGTTGATGGAAGCGAAGATGTGTTTCTTTCATCAATCAACACATCCAGGAGAAGCGGCGTTGGAGGTGGATGCGACACAAAAATCCAAGAAAGAAAACCCCACTAGTAAAAACCCTCAAAACTACTGTTCGCTTCCCACCATCAAACCTCATCCATATCCACATGTTTCCACTTCTCAATTTTTTTATATCTTTTATTTAGGGTTTGAAAAGCCAGAGCAGTAGAGAGGAAAGGGAAAGAATAATGGAAAAGAAATTGACTACTATAGGGAATTTGATGGGGGAATTGTTGGTTGCATTGTTTACTTTTACTGTTAATTTTTTTCTTATAATTACTTTGGTAGGATTGATTACCTTGAGAAGAAGAAGATGGTAATGCTAGATGATTTAGTTATGGATCAAAATCTATAAACTTACTATAAGCACTCTCTCCATTGTACGCAGCACTTTAACTTGAATAAAGTTTATGACGTAGTAAAGATTTTGTGTATATACATATATTTATATATTAATGTAATTTCAACTGCCTTATGGCTCATACTAAAATATTGGAACTCATATCATTCTTCCTGTCAAGTGTTGAGAATTCAATTTCATTTATCTTTCATCTTGCAGATTAAGAGGAAGCTGCCGAAATGTAATCTGGCTCAGGCAGCCCGCCTTCTTGAGGAGGAGTAGCTGAATGAGATTTAGGGAGCTGATGATGCAGATGTTCAGAAAAAATCAAAGAAAAAGAAAGGTCTTACGATTGAAGTTCTCAGAGATGAGAGGTTTACAGCTATATTTGAAAATAAGGTATTTCATAGAGGTTATGTTTATACAAAAAACTTGCATTTCTTGATTGTTGCTGTCAGTTATGATCAACCATGTAGTACCTTGTTCCCAGGGATTTTTGAAATAGTTGGAACTTTAATAACCCATGGACATTAAGTAATATAGAGACATGTGAAAATGCACAAGAAATGATAATCATTATTTATATCTTTAGCGCAAAGAATCAATTTTGAGCGCAATGAGATAGAGATATATCGGCTGGTGATGGGATTGAGTATCAACCACCTTTATCCTCTGAAATTTAGGCTATATCATTGGGATATCTCTCAAACTAGCGTTACAACCTTTTGAATAGGACACGAATGTAGTGGGTGGATCTTGTTTGATGATTAGTGTAGAAAGATTCATTAATGACAATGGCATCATTGTTGGACTCATAGTGACAACATATGTATAGGAATTTGTTTACGTCCAAACAATAGCCAAATTACGTATCGTTTCTTGACACCGCATGCAGGACTTTGAGGTTGATGAATTCTCAAATGAATACCTAGCTTTGGACCCAATGCATCAACAACAAAAAAAGGCATCTTTGCTGGAGGAGCATTTTGAAGCTGTTAAGCTGTTATATCATTCTTCCTGTCAAGTGTAAAGAATTCGATTTCATCTATCTTGCATCTTGCATATTAAGAGGAAGCTGCCGAAAGTTAATCGGGCTCTGGTAGCCCGACTTCTTCAGGAGGAGGAAGAGCTGAATCAGAATAAGGGAGGTGATGATGCAGATGTTCAGAAAATATCAAACAAAAAGAAAGGTCTCACGAGTGAAGTTCTCAAAGATGAGAGGTTTACAGCAATGTTTGAAAATAAGGCATTTCATAGAGGTTGTGTTTATGCAAAAAACTTGCTTTTCTTCATTGCTCCTGTTAGTTATGATCAACCATGTAGTACCTTGTTCCCAGGGATTTGTGAAATAGTTGGAACTTTAATAACCCCTCGACAGTAAGTAATATAGAGACATGTGAAAATGCACAAGAACTAATAATCATTATACATATCTTTAGCGCAAAGAATCAATGTTGAGAGCAATGAGATAGAGATATAACGGCTGGTCACGGGCTTGAGTATTAACCACCTTTATCCTCTTAAATTTAGGAGACATCATTGGAATATCTCTCAAATTAGCGTAACAACATTTTGAATAGGACAAGAATGTAGTGGGTGGATTTTGCATGATGTTTAGTATAGAAAGATTCATGGATGATGATGGCATCACTGTTCGACTCGTACTGACAACATATATATTGGAATTTGTGTACATCCAAACAGCAGCCAAATTACGTATCATTTCTTGACACAGCTTCCAGGACTTTGAGGTTGATGAATTCTCAAACAAATACCTGGCTTTGCACCCAATGCCATCAACAACAAAAAAAGGCATCTTTGCTGGAGGAGCATTTTGAAGCTATTGAAGAAGAGGATGAAAAGGCTATTGGTGGTTCTGATGCATCATCACCGAGTGAATTGTGAGAAGATGAGCATGAAAACATAAAGGCCAAATCCAACAAGAAAGTACAAGCTCCTAGCTGAGACACATGTTTTCATTTGCAGAGCAAGAACAAAATTTCGTTCTTTGTGCATGTAGAAGTCATCACATAAAAACAAGTTCAGAATGCACATTTACCTAATCAAGTCTTCAATATAATGTTATATCTGCAGATTTTTCAAAGTGAAGGATAAATGGCAAAAGAAGGATTTTCTAAAAACCCCTCAAAAACGGAGAGGAAAAACCAACAGACGGGTTAGGGTTTAGTAGTAGTGCCGGAGGGTTTATTACTCCGGTTGATGGAAGCGAAGATGTGTTTCTTTCATCAATCAACACATCCAGGAGAAGCGGCGTTGAAAACCCAAACCAGTAGAGATGCCTTTTTTACTGTTCGCCACTCGTAAAGAAAGAAACCCCACTCGTAAAAAACCTCAAAACTACTGTTCGCCTCCCACCATCAAACCCCATCCATACCCACTTGTTTCCACTTCTCTATTTTTTCATTTTTTTTATTTAGGGTTTGAAAAGCCAAAGCAGTGGAGAGGAAAGGGCAAGAAAAAAGGAAAAGAAATTGACTGTTATAGGGTACTTGAGGGGGGAATTGTTGGTTGCTTGGTTTATTGTTACTGCTAATTTTTTTCTGATAATTACTTTGGTAGGATTGATTACCTTCAGAAGAACAAGATGGTAATGCTAGTTGATTTAGTTATTGATGAAAATCGATAAACTTACTATAAGCACCCTCTCCATTGTACGCTGCACTTTGACTTGAATAAAGTTTATGACGTAGTAAAGATTTTGTGTATATACATATATGTATATATTTATGTAATTTCAACTATCTTATGACTAAAACTCAATTATTGAAACTCATACCATTCTTCCTATCAAGTGTTGAGAATTCAATTTCATTTATATTTCATCTTGCAGATTAAGTGGAAGCTGTCAAAAGTTAATTGGGCTCTGGCAACCTGACGTCTTGAGGAGGAGGAAGAGATGAATGAGAATAAGGGAGCTGATGATGTAGATGTTCAGAAAACATGAAAGAAAAAAAAGGTCTCACGAGTGAAGTTCTCAAAGATGAGAGGTTTACAGCTATTTTTGAAAATAACGTATTTCGTAGAGGTTTTGTTTATGCAAAAAAATGCTTCTCTTGATTGCTGCTGTCAGTTATGATCAACCATGTAGTACCTTGTTCCCAGGGATTTGTGAAATTGTTGGAACTTTAATAACCCCTGGACATTAAGTAATATAGAGACATGTGAAAATGCACAAGAAATGATAATCATTATACATATCTTTAGCGCAAAGAATCAATTTTGAGAGCAATGAGATACAGATATATCGGCTGGTCACGGGCTTGAGTATTAACCACCTTTATCCTCTGAAATTTAGGCTACATCATTGGGATATCTCTCAAACTAGCGTTACAACCTTTTGAATAGTACACAAATATATTGGGTGGATTTTGTTTGGTGATTAGTGTATAAAGATTCATTAATGATGATGGCATCACTGTCCGACTCGTACTGACAACATATGTATTCGAATTTGTTTACATTCAAACTTTAACCAAATTCTGTATCATTTCTTGACACTGCTTGCAGGACTTTGACGTTGATGAATTCTCAAATGAATACCTGGCTTTGCACTCAATGCCATCAACAACAAAAAAAGGCATCTTTGCTGGAGGAGCATTTTGAAGCTGTTGAAGAAGAGGATGAAAAGGCTATTGGTGGTTCTGATGCATCATCAGCGAGTGAATTGTGAGAAGATGAGCATGAAACACAAAGGCCAAATCCAAGAAGAAAGTACAAGCTCCTAGGTGAGACAAGTTTTCATTTGGACAGTAGGAACAATATTTCGTTCCTTGTTCATGTAGAAGTATCACATAAAAACATGTTCAGAATGCACATTTACCTAATCAAGTCTACAATATCATGTCATATCTGCAGATTTTTCAAAGTGAAGGATAAATGACAAAAGAAGAATTTTCTAAAAACCCCTCAAAAATAGAGAGGAAAACCAACAGAGGGGTTAGAGTTTAGTACCACTGGCGGAGGGTTTATTACTCCGATTGATGGAAGCGAAGATGTGTTTCTTTCATCAATCAGCACACCGAGGAGAAGCGCCGTTGGAGGTGGATGCGACACAAAAATCCATGAAAGAAAACCCCACTGGCAAAAACCCTCAAAACTACTGTTCGCCTCCCATGATCAAACCCCATTCACACCTAGAGGTTTCCACTCCTCGATTTTTTATTTCTTTTATTTAGGATGTGAAAAGCCAGAGCAGTAGAGACGAAAGGGCAAGAAAAAAGGAAAAGAAATTGACTGTTACACTGAACTCGAGGGGGTAATTGTTGGTTGCTTGGTTTACTTTTACTGCTAATTTTTTTCTGATAATTACTTTGGTAGAATTGATTACCTTGAGAAGAACAAGATGGTAATGCTAGATGATTTAGTTATTGATCGAAATCGATAAACTTACTATAAGCACTCTCTCCATTGTACGCTGCACTTCAACTTGAATAAAGTTGATGGCGTAGTAAAGATTTTGTGTATATACATATATGTATATATTTATGTAATTTGAACTGGACTCATACTTAAATATTGGAACTCATATCATTCTTCCTAACAAGTGTTGAGAATTCAATCTCATTTATCTTTCATCTTGCATATTAAGAGGAAGCTGCGGAAAGTTAATCAGGCTCTGGCAGCCCGACTTCTTAAGGACGAAGCTGAATGAGAATAAGGGAGCTGATGATACAGATGTTCAGAAAACATCAAAGAAAAAGAAAGGTCTCATGAGTGAAGTTCTCAAATATGAGAGGTTTACAGCTATGTTTGAAAATAAGGCATTTCATAGAGGTTGTGTTTATGGAAAAAACTTGCTTTTCTTGATCGCTACTGTTAGTTATGATCAACCATGTAGTACCTTGTTCCCAGGGATTTGTGTAATAGTTGGAAATTTAATAACCCCTGGACAGTAAGTAATATAGAGACATGTGAAAATGCACAAGAACTGATAATCATTATTCATATCTTTAGCGCAAGGAATCAATTTTGAGAGCAATGAGATACAGATATATCGGCTGGTCACGGGCTTGAGTATTAACCACCGTTATCCTCTGAAATTTCGGCTACATCATTGGAATATCTCTCATATTAGCGTGACAACCTTTAACAAGAGATTGGAGCCCAATATTCATTATGACAATAGTCTTTGATTAGTCAGGGAATTAATTTGTTGGAATGTGGATGTGTGGAGACTGAAAATTATTCTTTGGGGGTTGACAATTTTTAATGAACACGTAAACTTGTGAACGAAGTTAGTGTCTTTAGAAAAATATGCGAATTATCCTGTGGTAGCACTTGAATTTTCTGATTGTTGTCTTGTCTTATCCCTTAGATTAATAGGAATTTTTGGTATAAGCGAGATAAGTAGGAGAAACTAGCACTACTGGCATATTATAAATAAATAAAATTATGTGAAGTGTGTTCCATTGACCGCATCAAATAAGCAATGTTCAAGAATCAGCACAAAACCCTTTGTGTGAGCTTTTGGGCCAAAGCAATTTCATCTAAATAGTGCTCCTACATTTCTTTTGATTGAGGGCATCAAACTTAGTGTGTCCATTCTAGAACTTGCTTGTGTAATACATTTTGAGTTCACATTCTTGTAAGATTTAGTGCCTGAAAGTGATAAGGGCACTTAGGAATACCCCATTGACCTCAAAAGAGCCTACCTTGAATTCACCCACAACAAAACTCATTTGAGCCTGGGCTTTTCCTTTGTAGGTTAAACTACGTTATAAGCTTAATCATCCCCTTCTTGATTATCTCCTGAAATGATTTTGAACCCATTCAAGGGGGTTGTGTTGGCTTGGTTGTTTGTAGATTGACATGAAAATGAGTGAATGAAATGAGGTTGCATACAAGCGATACACTGCTAGTCCCAAAGAAAAGAAAAGAAAATAAAATGGGACGAGGAAATGAAAAACAAATGATGAAACAGAAAGAATAAAAAGAAAAGGGAAAAAAACACAAAGGCCAAATCCAAGAAGAAAGTACAAGCTCCTAGGTGAGACAAGTTTTCATTTGGACAGTAGGAACAATATTTCGTTCCTTGTTCATGTAGAAGTATCACATAAAAACATGTTCAGAATGCACATTTACCTAATCAAGTCTACAATATCATGTCATATCTGCAGATTTTTCAAAGTGAAGGATAAATGACAAAAGAAGGATTTTCTAAAAACCCCTCAAAAATAGAGAGGAAAACCAACAGAGGGGTTAGAGTTTAGTACCACTGGCGGAGGGTTTATTACTCCGATTGATGGAAGCGAAGATGTGTTTCTTTCATCAATCAGCACACCGAGGAGAAGCGCCGTTGGAGGTGGATGCGACACAAAAATCCATGAAAGAAAACCCCACTAGCAAAAATCCTCAAAACTACTGTTCGCCTCCCATGATCAAACCCCATTCACACCTAGAGGTTTCCACTCCTCGATTTTTTATTTCTTTTATTTAGGATGTGAAAAGCCAGAGCAGTAGAGACGAAAGGGCAAGAAAAAAGGAAAAGAAATTGACTGTTACACTGAACTCGAGGGGGTAATTGTTGGTTGCTTGGTTTACTTTTACTGCTAATTTTTTTCTGATAATTACTTTGGTAGAATTGATTACCTTGAGAAGAACAAGATGGTAATGCTAGATGATTTAGTTATTGATCGAAATCGATAAACTTACTATAAGCACACTCTCCATTGTACGCTGCACTTCAACTTGAATAAAGTTGATGGCGTAGTAAAGATTTTGTGTATATACATATATGTATATATTTATGTAATTTGAACTGGACTCATACTTAAATATTGGAACTCATATCATTCTTCCTAACAAGTGTTGAGAATTCAATCTCATTTATCTTTCATCTTGCATATTAAGAGGAAGCTGCGGAAAGTTAATCAGGCTCTGGCAGCCCGACTTCTTAAGGACGAAGCTGAATGAGAATAAGGGAGCTGATGATACAGATGTTCAGAAAACATCAAAGAAAAAGAAAGGTCTCATGAGTGAAGTTCTCAAATATGAGAGGTTTACAGCTATGTTTGAAAATAAGGCATTTCATAGAGGTTGTGTTTATGGAAAAAACTTGCTTTTCTTGATCGCTACTGTTAGTTATGATCAACCATGTAGTACCTTGTTCCCAGGGATTTGTGTAATAGTTGGAAATTTAATAACCCCTGGACAGTAAGTAATATAGAGACATGTGAAAATGCACAAGAACTGATAATCATTATTCATATCTTTAGCGCAAGGAATCAATTTTGAGAGCAATGAGATACAGATATATCGGCTGGTCACGGGCTTGAGTATTAACCACCTTTATCCTCTGAAATTTCGGCTACATCATTGGAATATCTCTCATATTAGCGTGACAACCTTTAACAAGAGATTGGAGCCCAATATTCATTATGACAATAGTCTTTGATTAGTCAGGGAATTAATTTGTTGGAATGTGGATGTGTGGAGACTGAAAATTATTCTTTGGGGGTTGACAATTTTTAATGAACACGTAAACTTGTGAACGAAGTTAGTGTCTTTAGAAAAATATGCGAATTATCCTGTGGTAGCACTTGAATTTTCTGATTGTTGTCTTGTCTTATCCCTTAGATTAATAGAAATTTTTGGTATAAGCGAGATAAGTAGGAGAAACTAGCACTACTGGCATATTATAAATAAATAAAATTATGTGAAGTGTGTTCCATTGACCGCATCAAATAAGCAATGTTCAAGAATCAGCACAAAACCCTTTGTGTGAGCTTTTGGGCCAAAGCAATTTCATCTAAATAGTGCTCCTACATTTCTTTTGATTGAGGGCATCAAACTTAGTGTGTCCATTCTAGAACTTGCTTGTGTAATACATTTTGAGTTCACATTCTTGTAAGATTTAGTGCCTGAAAGTGATAAGGGCACTTAGGAATACCCCATTGACCTCAAAAGAGCCTACCTTGAATTCACCCACAACAAAACTCATTTGAGCCTGGGCTTTTCCTTTGTAGGTTAAACTACGTTATAAGCTTAATCATCCCCTTCTTGATTATCTCCTGAAATGATTTTGAACCCATTCAAGGGGGTTGTGTTGGCTTGGTTGTTTGTAGATTGACATGAAAATGAGTGAATGAAATGAGGTTGCATACAAGCGATACACTGCTAGTCCCAAAGAAAAGAAAAGAAAAAAAAATGGGACGAGGAAATGAAAAACAAATGATGAAACAGAAAGAATAAAAAGAAAAGGGAAAAGAACTAGTCAATTGGATAATGATCTAAGGACATACTGAGAAGCGACGTCGATCATCGATTCAGATAAGTGGCTTGAGGCCATGAAATCTGAAATGGACTCAATAGGTTCAATAAAGTTTTAACCCTCGTACACCCACCTAAAGGTGTTAAACCTGTTGGGTGCAAATTAGTCTACGAATACAAGTTTGGAGCTGACAGAAAGATTACAACCTTCAAGGTTGGGCTCGTGGAAAATGATACACTCAACGACCCAGGGTTGATTTCAAGGAAACCTATTCGCCCGTAGACATGACCAAGTCCATTCAGATTTTGCTTGCCATAGGAACAAGGTCTGACTATGAAATATGGAACATGGACGTGAAAACGACATTTCACAATGGTTTCGTTGAGGAAGAGATCTACATTGTTCAGCTAAAGGGTTTCACTTCCCATGAGAAGAACAGAAGACCTATCGTCTCCAAATGTCCATCTATGGCCTCAAATAAGCTTTCTAAAGCTGGAACACACGTTTTGATGAAGTCATACGGGGTTATGATTTCATCAAGAATGAATTTGATCCTTGTGTATTCAAGAAGATCAGTAGGAGCGCGGTTGCGTACGTTGTGTTTTATGTATATGATATCTTACTAATTGGGAATGGTGTTAAGATGTTAGGCAACATTAAAGCATGGTTGTCCACATAATTTTCCATAAATGATATGGGTGATCCTCTTAGATTCTTGGCATCAAGAGTTATAGGGATAGATCTAGAAGGATGTTAGGACTAACCCAATCCTCATATATTGAGAAATCTTGAAGAGATTCAAGATGCAAAACTCAAAACAAGGATTCCTTCCCATGAGGCATGGGATTAAGATGTCCAAGAAGCAGTCTCCCAAAACTGATGAGGAACTTAAAAGGATGTCGGACATCCCTTATATTTCAACCGTAGGAAGCATTCAGTATGTTGTCCAGTACACCAGGCCAGATGTCGCGTATGCTTTGAGCGTGACGAGCAGATATCTGACATGCGCCAGGGAGGAGCAGTCAAGATAATACTTAAGTAACTGAAAAGGACTAAAGATGTGTTCTTGATTTACGGTAGTGGAGAATTGATATTGGAAGGCTACAATGATGCTAGCTTGCAATCGGACAATGATGATGCCAAGTCTCAATCAGGTTTTGTATTCAAGCTGAATGGTGGTGTGGTTGCTTAGAAAAAGTACCAAGTAGGTTACCACAACGTATTCCACCATGAAAACTGAATACATAGTAATTTCAGAAGCAGTTGAGGAAGCGATTTCGATGAAAAAATACATCTAAGAGTCGGGTGTGGTATCTAGAATTGTTGAGCCCGTAGTTATCTTTTGGGATACCAACCGGGTAATAGCAGAAGCAAAGAAACCAAGATCTCATCACCGTTCCAAACATATTCTTAAACGCTACCATCTGCTTAGAGAGATGGTGAGCAGAGGTGACGTCAGGATAGACTGAGTTTGCTCAATAGAAAACACAGAGGATCAACTTATTAAGCCAATGTCTCAAATTGCCCATGCTCGGCATTTGGATAAGACGGGTTTGAGGTCGATAGTTTATTGGATTTAGGTTAAGTGGGACACTGTTAGAATATATGACCTGAAAGCTAAATAGATTGGAATGTTTGTAATCTATTCCGGTAATAACTCGATTTTATGTAATATTATTCAATGAATAAAATGAGTATTTGCTATTGGCATTTCTTTTGTTTTGCCCATTACATTTATGTTTGCACTTCTTTCAAACATCACAACAAAGCCCACAGACCACATTGAACAACCGTGCAATAGTTAGAAATGTGCATTAGATGGCGGTCATGAAACCAACTTTTAGGGTTTGGTTAGAAATATTCCGAATCAAGTACCTCGAGAATGGGCATCGAAGTGTCCAATGGAGACTTGCATTATGATTCACATTCATTTGATGAGTTCCGTGTTTCATCAGAGGCAGATGTGTTAATGGTTATCTAAATAGGTCAATTGACTCGTGGGGATCGTCATATGGATGACTTGGAGGCTTGGTCGGTATGACATGAGTCCGCTCCAATAGTACGGGACCAATCCTCAGACTTGATGAATCACGGCAGTCACGTGCATGCGGATGACTGTATCATAGATTTGTGTAAGAGGTGATCATATCACAGAAATGGTCATCATAGGACTTGTCTTGTGCTTTCAAAGTATGTAGAGAAGGCTAGTTCCAAGAAGAGGATCCATCTCCTGTCAAAACGTGACAGAGGCATCTCCTATGCACATGGATATGCATTAACGCTCTAGAAACTTGTGGCCACAGTCATTGGTCGAGTAGAAAAAATAGGTTCCTTGTTCGAGCAATTTGGCGTGACGCGACCTTAAGTATTAAGCATAGACGCCTACTCTAGGATGGGAACTGACACCTAAATCCATGGTGTAGACTATGGCCAGGAGACGGTAGATGAAACAACCGTACTAGTATATACTCGGGGCCTAAAAGTTCACATGGATTTGCATCTAGTCTCTAGTGCCATGGACCGTTGCTAGAAGGTGACCATAATGATAGGCTTTCTTGCTCAAGGATTAATCAATAATTATTAATTAAATTTGATTTAATTAATAATAGTGGTGGACACTAGCTCAAGTCTAGCTAAAAGGTGAACCTATACAGTCACACATAAATCACTAATAAGGGACGAGTAATTATTTAAGAATTAATTTTATAGGTAATTGGAATACTTATATATGAGAGGGATCCATTGGATGGATACGCCCAAGGATAAATTGTTTGGATTAATTTAAATTAGGCTTGCCCTTTGTATTTAATAATTTAAATTAGGCTTGCCCTTTGTATTTAATGAGTTGGACTTATTATTTATTGGGTTCATATATTTAAATGGATTAACTTTATGATGGACTTAATTAAGTAGGATTTAATTAAGATTGATTGGGCCTTGCAATTTAATTAATTAAAATAAGCCCAAGCCCATTAATTAAGTTGGTGGAGATGATTCGGAAAGGAAAATATTGAGTAACAAATTCACTTTTGTAAAGTGTCATGTTAGTGATTCATTATTTCGAATAAAGCATTTTATTAACGTATGGATGGTTAAATGAACCTCAACATATTTTATTTCATCCATAAAAGGTATATGTATATTATTTATTTGGAATAACTAATGAATATATAAAAAAGCAAGAAAATAATTTTCTTCTCTCCAATTCCACCTCTCGGCCTAACCACCTCTTGTACATACTTGGTGTATTTTTTCTCGTCAATTCTTTTCTAGCAAATTAAGTTGAGGAATCTCAAGTTCCGGTGTGGTGTGGGCGAAGCTTTAGAAGGTTTCTACGCTGAAGCCTTGCGTGAACGGATTAAACGAACCAGGTTCAAAATAAACAAATGAAAGGTTATTCTTGATTTACATTTTTGTACCTCACGTTTTCATTCAACCAATACCTCTGTTCATTTTAATATTGTCGTTTATTTTATTAACTACATCGAACTCCCTGCAACTCCAAGGGTACACCCCTTGGACTTATGGTCTCATTGTGATTTCGTTTTAGTTACGCAATTTATTTTAACCGTTTCCACTTGCGCATTCCCAGGCAGATCCACTCGCAGTTTCGGCTGCCCTTTCACCACTACCCAAATATGGTCTCGCGAGTCGTGGCACATTTTGGATTAGAAGGCAAGCTGCATTATTGTTATGAACAAAGGAACACGGTCGTTGTTTCCCTATCTCACGAGTCATGGGGGGTCACAATTCATGTGTGATTTGGTAGATGGGTCGGGCTTAACACCAGGTAGTATGGTTCATTTGGAGTCCTCGGGATCATGTAAAGAGGTGAGACAAATTATTTTGGGAATCTCATAGAATGAGAATCGCATTGGTTGCCTCCCAGATGGCTTTTTCCATGTGAATAATAAAAGTAGGCATGGTAAATTATTCTTGTGGATCCCAAGCCTACTAGGAAGGGATGTACCAAAACCCCACTCGAGAGTGGTGGGATTTTGTTGAAATAGTAGGAGAATTGAATGACTAAAAGACCAACTCATAACACAAAATAATATTGGAATAATCTACTTATGCTTTCTACTCTTCGTTTAGAACGCATGTCAGAAACGTTTTCCAATTTATTTTTTGACATTTATTTCTTAAATGGAATGCAAAGAATTAAATTGGCTGAAAAAATCGAAGGATTGTCCTCAATTTTCAAACCTGGCTTATGTCATGATTAAGCCACTTCCACCAGGCTTGTGAATGGATTCCTTACTAAAAAAGAACATTGACTAAAGGACCATACCAGTATGGACTCGAAAATCTGAATTGTCATACGGAAATTCAGCTAGTCTCTAATGCCATGGATCGTTGCTACACGACCACCTATAGCGACGGGCTTTCTTGATTATGGGTTAATCAAGAAATACTAATTAATATTAGTGTTAGATCCCAAGTCTAATTGAAAGGTGAACCTAAACAATCACACACAAATCCCTGAAAATGAACATAGAAATAATTTAGAATTAATTCCATAAATAAATTGATTACTTACAAAGAGGGATCCATTGAATCGAAAAGGGCACAAGAATAAATTAATGGCATTAATATATATTTAGTTTGTCCTTATAATTTAATAAGTTGGATCTTATTAAAGAATAAGGATAATATGGGTATAAGTATTTAATTAGATTAGATAGAATTTGAGCTCAATTAAATTGGATTTTTATTAAAGATTTAATAAAAATTCATTGGCTTGTATTTTTATAAGGGTAAGAATTGTTCGAGCTCAATTATTTTGAGCCAAGAAAAATTCCATGGAAGGAATAAATGGCTACCAAATTGCAGTTTTGGAAAGTTCAATTCTAGCCATTTTTGGGGATGTTTTTATTTGGAATAAAGAGAAATATACCTTGTAAATAGTAGAATATATTTAGAAATATTCTTAATTATCTAAACAAGATATATATATATATATATGAAATATAGTTATCTGGGAAATAATTATGATGATCATTACACAAAAAAAAAAAAATTCTCCTCCTTCCCCAAAAAATCATTTGGCCACCCCCTTCTTTCTTTGTGCACTTGGTATAATTTTCTTCTCTCATTCTTATCTAGAAAGAGGACGTAGAGATCTCGACTGCAGTGTGATGTGGAAGAATTAGAGGGTCCCTATGTTGAAGACTCAAATGAGAAGCATTTCATGGTATCATTTTTCACCCTTTCAGTTTTTTTAGTTTTGGTAATCCAACATCAACCCTATGTACGTTTTATTTTTAGTACATCGAACGCCCAGGAACTGCAAGGGTACACCCCTGAACTCATTTATTTTTTGTATTTCATTTTTGCTATTATGCATTTTATTTATCGCTTCCACTTGCACGTTCTCGGGCCGTACCACGCGATCCTCTTCAAGACCATGTCTTGAGCTTATCAATAATATTACTATCGTCTGCATATTTCTATTTAATTCTATCATGTAGAAAATGTCTAAGAATCCCTTAACCCTGATAATGGAGACGAAATGGTCCTAAGGCTTGGTCATGGCAAGGCCGTAGCAGCTGAAACTGTGGGATCGCTCAACTTAGTTATTAGTAATCGTATTCGGATAGAATTAAAGAACTGTTATTATATATTGAGCACAATAAAGAACATTCTTTTTTTTCCTGTTTTATACAATGGTTATGCGTTTAAGATCAATAAAAATAGTTTTTATTTGATGATTGATGATAACCTTCATATGCTTAATACATTGACAAACAGTCTTTATATTCTCCACTAGTTAAATTGAATTATTATTGCCCAACACAAATGAAAATTAGATAATCATGAATACACACAGATTTGGCTTGCAAGGGTAGGTCATATCTCCATAGAAAGGATGAGGAAGTTGGCAGAATTAAGGAGTCTAGAGGAAGAGGACTTGGATAAAAACAAACTTTCGAATCTTGTCCAAAAGAGGAAATGACCAAGAAACCTTTTGTTGGACAAAGTACGCTTGCCACTGGTCTATTGGACTTAATCTACACAGATGTCTGTGCACCACTAAATACTCCGCTAAAGGTGGATACTCGTATTTCATAACCTTTACTAATGATCACTCACTGCATGGTTATGCTTACCTCATGAGGTTCAAGTTTGAGCCCTTTGGAAGATATAAGGAATTCAGACATGAAGTAGAGAATCAAACAAGTCGTAAGATCAAAACGCTTATGTTAGACCGAGGTGGGGAATATTTAAGTAATGAGTTCATGGATTACCTAAAAGAGAATGAAAGTATCTATCAGTGGACTCCTCTTGGAACGCTGCGTGGCCGAAAAGAGAGATCGATCCCTATTGGACATGGTTCGATCAAAATGAGTTTTAGCCAACTACCGTTGTCTTTTTGGGAATACGCTCTAGAGACAGCGGCCAAGTTGCTCAACATGGCGCCATCTAAAGTTTTGCCCCCAAATGCCATATGAGATATGGCACGGCAAACCGGCATTCTACAAGTACTTGGGAGTATATGGTAGCCCAACATACATCAAGAGACTAGTAGGAGACAAGCTAGAATCAAGATCTAGTCTGTCCAGGTTTGTCGGTTATCCAAAAAAAGCTACTGGGTATTATTTCTATGACCCATCAAGACAAAAGATTTTTGTCTCGTTAAACGCAATATTCTTGTAAAAGGGTTTTCCAATGGAGAGCCAATGTGATGACGAACTGCTTGAAGATTCATGTGAGATAGCTCATCAAGATAACGCAACACCTTCTGTACCTACGATCCTAATACTAGTGCTCTAGTTCTCTGTAGGTCAACTAGAATATTTCAACGTCCTGATAGGTATGGATTCTTAGGCTTGACTAGCCAATAGACGGTGATCCAACAACATACAGAGAAGCGATGTATGACATCAACTCGGATAAGTGGCTTGAGGCCATGAAATCGGAAATGGACTCGATGGTTCGAATCAAGTTTGGACCCTCATGCACCCACCTAAAGGTGTTAAGCCAGTTGGTTGCAAATGAGTTTACAAACATAAGCTTGGATCTAGCGGGGAGGTACCTTCAAGGCTAGGTTCGTGGCAAAAAGATACACTCAATGACCCGAGGTTAACTTTGAGAAAACTGATTCGCCCGTGGCAATGACTAAGTCCGTTAGGATACTGCTAACCATAGCAGCGTGGTATGACTATGAAATATGGCAGATGGATGTTAAAACGACCTTCATGAACAATTTCACTGAGTAAGTGTTCTACATGGATCAGCCAGAAAGTTTTTTCTATAGAAAAATAGATAGTTTGTCATCTCTAGAGGTCCATCTCTAGCCTCAAACAAGCTTCCCGTTGCTGGAACACGAAGATCAGAGGGAGCTCGGTTACGTACGCTCTACTTTATGTTGACAATTTGTTGCTCATTGGGAACGATGTCAAGATATTAGGAAACATAAAAGCATAGTTGTCCACTCAATTTCCCATGAAGCATATGGATGAGGCTTCCTACATCTTGGCATCATCTATAGGGATAGATCCAAAAGGATGTTAGGATTAACTCAATCCTTATACATTGAGAAAGTCTTGTAGAGATTCAAGATGGAAAACTCAAAATGAGGATTCCCTCCAATGAAGCATGGGATTAAGCTGTCCAAGAAACAGTCTCCCAATACTGATGAGGAACTTAAATGGATGTCAGACATTCTCTATGATTCAGCTTTGGGCAGTATTCATTATGATGTTTAATGCAGTAGGCCCGATTCGCATACGCTTTAAGCGTAAGTACCAAATATCAGGTGTGTGCTGGTGAAGCACACTGGAGTGCGGTCAAGACCATACTTATGTACCTGAAAAGCACTAAAGATATGTTCTTGATATATAAAGTGGTGGATAATTTACAATGGAATACTACAGCGATGCTAACTTTCAGTCAGACATAATGATGCTAACTCTCAATCAAGTTTTGTAATCAAGCTAAATGGTGGTGTGGTTACTTGAAAAGTTACAAGCAAGCTACCACAGCAGATTCCTATTGGAACAAGTGACCAAAAAGCCAATTAGATTGGTTGTTTTCAGAACCATTCAAGCAATATTTATTTAAACAATGTTATCCCGACAAATATGAAAAGTATTCATTATGGCGTATGTATCTGTTGTGCTTACCAAATTACATCAAGTACTACTTTCACATCACAACAGATGCTCACATACCACTTTGTAACCCCTGTAGTTGGCGTATATGAAATTTCTATGGGTTAGTTGACAAGGTCGTCATATGAAAGCCTTAGAGGCTTAGTCGGTATGACTTCAGTCCCTGTCTTCGATAGTATGGGAGTAGTCCTCAAACTTGAGGAATCACAATAGACAGGTACAGGCGATGACTGTATCTTTAATTTGTGCGAGAGGTGATCGTGTTAGACGCATGGTCATCACAAGCCATGTCCAGTGCAGTCAAAGCATGTAGAGAGGACGGTGAGGTCTAAGAAGAGGATTTGTCACCTATCAAAACGTGACAGAGGTATCTCCGATGCACTTGGAGATGTGTGTATGTTCTAAAAACCTGTGATCATAGTCACTGGCTGAATAGGAAACGAGGTTCCTATGTCGAGCAATTTGGCATAACAAATGAAGAATTAAGCGTAGACGCCTAGTCCAGAATTGGAGCCGACACCCAATTTTATGCCCTGGACTAGGGCCAGGAGATGGTAGACAGAAGGACAGTACCCGTATAGACTCGAGTTTTCTAGATCAAGGATTGTCGAAAATTAATAATTAAATTTTGTTAGTAATAGTGTTTGACACTAGCCCAAGTCTAGTTGAAAGGTGAACCTAAAGAGTCAAACACAAATCATCGAGAAGGGACGAGAAAGTAATTGTGAATTAATTTGATAATTAAGTGGATAACTTATAAATGAGAGGGATCCATTGGTTGGAGGAGCCTAAAAATAAATTAATAAGATTAATTTATATTGGGCTTGCCCTTATTATTTAATAAGTTGGACTTATTAATTAATAAAAGCTTCTTGGGCTCATGTATTTAATTAGATTAAATATATGATGGGCTTAATTAGGTGAATTTTAATTAAATTAGATTTAATAAAAAATAATTGATCTTGGTATTTTATTTTTAATAAAATCAGCCATTGCAACCCTAATTAAGTTGTTGGAAAATCCAGAAAAGGAAATTATTGACTAACAATTTCACTTTTAAAAAGTGCTATGTTAGTAATCCTTTATTTGGAATAAATGATTTATCACCTTATGAATTATACAATTAACCTAGACACATACTAGTACATCAATACGAGCTATATATCTATATATTAATTATTTGGAAAAAAAAAATCCTACCCTAGAAGCTCCTAATTCGGCCGACTCTCTAACAAGCAAACTTGGTGTGTTTTTTCTGCTTAATTTTCTTCTAGCAAAGAGAAATGAGGGATCCCATATTTCGGTGTGGTGTGGACGTGTCTTTAGACAGCTTCTACCTTGAATCTCATGTGAATGGATCAATGAAATGGAGTTCGAAACAAATCAAGAAAAAGGTAATCCCTGGAATCATGATTTTATTACATTAAGATTTTAATTTACGAATTTTATAGTATCGCTTCCACTTGTTGGTTTCCAGGCCAATCCACTCTCATTTTTTTGCTTTCAAGTGGTATCATAGCCCGCTTCGATGTAGGGGCTATATATTTATGTGAATAAGCATGATAATATGATTTTATTGTTTTTAAAGCATGATATTTATTTATGCTTATACTTGAATGATTATATGAGAAAATCAACATGTTTAGTCTTTGCAATTTTGAATGATTTAAGTATTTTAAGAAAATTGAATTTTGTGGTAAAAATACTTGGTTTTAGTTTTAGTTTAATGTGTGAAAAGAAATATAGTGTTGTAGCAGTGCACTGCAGACCGATAGTGCATAGCGCGTGCGCGCGGGCAAGAGCTTGCACGTAGCCTGGAAGCGCAGGCCCTGCATGCAGGCAATGCGGCTGTTGTTCCAGTTGACGGCCGACGTCTGGGGCATTTTTCGTAGTTTTTCTAATTTCTGCACATTTTCTGAAAAATATTATTTTTTGCTAATTTAATTTTGGAAAAACTTTGATTTTTTTTAATTAAATTGCTTTAATTAATATGGTTGATTTGCGTGCATTGGATGCATGGGTCTCTATCATCCCTTTGAATTAAAACTTTTAAATTTTTTTTCTGCATATAATTTTTTATCATGATATTAGATATCACGGTATTTTCTTGAGATTTTCATTTTCTTATCTAGCATGCTTAATTGATATTATGTGCTAGTTGAATATGGTGGATGATCACGGAGTCCTAGACCACATTTATGTCTTATAATTTTATTGGTTGGGCCCTTGTGATTTATTTTCTCCCTCCTTTTCGTTTTTAGTCTTGAAATAATAAAACATGATATCTCCATCCTAATGTACTCCCTCCTACGTCTGATCGGAGTTTCTTGTTAAATTGTAATAAGAGTAGTATGGATTATTTTGGTGAGGTTTTTATTTTAATTCAGCCCATGGAAGAAGGTCCACGGAGGAGGAGGCTTATGGAGAAGGCGGCCCACGAAGATATTACAAGGCACATCTACATGTTGAAAGGTAAAATATATTTTGTAAAGCATAGGGCTACCTTAGACAGTCCATAGACTAACTGCGGGCTCAGTGGTTGCATAGGCTGGGCTAGTGATCATCCAACAGGGGTATGCTAGGTTTCATTGCATGCGATGTTTACCTAATGCTTTAAATATTTGATATTTATGCATTCAAAGCTATTCTTTGATTAGGTCTCGATCAAACAACTCAATATTAACTCTCACTTGGTTGAACGAAGTTAAAGTTTTAGGGGCCAAAATGGACTTGCATCAAAATTATTTGATCTGTCCAACATTTCCATCCACAATAATGTGGTGAGGAAGCTGCCACTATCTAAGTGTGCTCTCACAAGTCGTGGCACATTTGAACTAGACGCAAGCTGCACCATTATTGTGAACAAAGGAGCACGGTCACTATTTTCCTGTCTCATTAGTCGTGGGGGGCGACAGTTGAGGTGTGACTTGATTGATGGGTTGAAACTAACACGAATTAAAATATTATGCCCGTAAATGGACTTCGATCAAAATGGCATTTTGATCTGTCCAATCCATCCATAGCAATATCATGAAGAAGCTACCACTATCCAAATATGGTCTCATAAGTCGTGACACATTTGGAATATATGGCAAGCTATATTATTATTATGAACAAAGGAATACGCTGGTTGTTTCCCTGTCCCACGAGTCGTGGAGGGCGATAATTGAGGTATGATTTGGTTTATGGGTCGGGTTTAACACAAAATAATATGATTCGTTTGGAGTCCTCAGGATCATGTAAAGAGCTGAGAAAAAATATCTTGGGAATCTCATGTAATTAGAATGGCCTCGGTTGCCTCCCACAAGGCTTTTTCCATGTGAATTATAAAAGCGGGGCATGGTAAATTATTCTTGTGGATCCCAAGCCCAGTACGAAAGGGGATTGTTAGAATAAATGACAAAAAATCCAATTAGATTGGCCTAAATGTATTTTATTCTAACAATAAATTGACATTATGTAATATTATTTTCAAGGAAATAAAATGAGTATTCGCTTATTTTGGCATCTAATTTTTTGTTCTCATTTTGTATGTTTGCATTTTCTTGAACATCACGATAAAAATCCCATAGACCACTTGACAACCATGTTAACGTGCATTTTCTTGAACATCATGTTAACGTGCTTTCACGACTTTTGAAGTATGTCTTAACGCATTTCGATAAGTAATTGTATGATGAAAATAGCTCGTTTGATTTTTGAAATTAATTCAATGATTCAAGCATGTGAAAAGTTGAAATTTTTTATATTTATGCTTTTTTTTGTTGTTTTATGTTAAAACAAACAAAATATAGGAAAAAAATGGCAGCAGCACTGCCGCTGTTGGGGCACAGTGTTCACCCGACTAGACTTGAGCAAGCAAGGGAGCCTGCATATGCGGAATCTGGCAGAGAGCAAGTGCGCATGTGAACAACCTGCAATGCAGCCACGTGCACGAATGCTGGGAGAGGGCCAGAGCGCACGTGCAGGCAACAACAATAGTGCATGCTACAGGGCTGAGAGCCAACGGCTGGGATATTTTTTGCCCGTAATTGGAAGATTTGATTTTCTAGAATTTTCTTCAGTTTTAGTTAACTGTTTTAATTTTTTGGGATAAAATTGAATTTTTTCTAAAATTAAAATTGCATAATTAATTGGCCAATGCACCTATTTTTTTTTCATCCTTTTGATTGCAAATTTCCAGCTTGTGTTTTCTTCGTAAAATTAATTTTTGTTATATTGGATATCCTGGTGCATAATATTATATGGGATGTATATTATGTGATGTATGGATGACTGATCTCGGAGCCCACGACCTCTTGTAAGTTTAAGTTTATGGTTTGGCACGTATGCCCTTGTAATGTTTCTTCTATCTCCCTCTCGTTTTTAGCCTTGGAACAATGAAGCCTGCTATCTCCCTCCTTATGCATTCCCCCCAACTTCTGATTGGGATTTCTTTTCAGTTGTAATGAGAGTAGTATAGGAATTTTTTTTATGAGGTTTTTTATTTTAAAGCTAGCTCAAGGAGAAGAAGGTCAAAGGATAAGGAGGCCGACGAAGAAATTACAAGGCCCATCTACATTTTGATGGGTAAATTACTTTGTAATAGCATAGGGCCACCTTAGACTGACCATAGACTCATTCTGTGCACAATAAAGTCGCATAGGTACCGCTTGTGATCATCCCACAGGGGTATGCTTAATTATGTTGCATGCAGTGATTTCTTTATTACTTTAGCATTTGATGTTTTGCATGCAATAAAATTCTGTGATGAGGTTTCGATCAAACATCGAAACATTAACTTTTACTTGGTTGGACCAAGTTAAATATTAGGCCCAAAATGGACTTAGATCGAGATTGTCTTGATTTGACAAAGCCTTCCATCCAGAAAAATATGGTGAGGAAGCAACCGTTATCCATGTGTGGTCTCACTAGTCTTGGCACAGTTGGAATAAAGTAAAGCTACACCATTATTCTGAACAAAGAACACATTCAACATCTTCCTATCTCATAAGTCATGGGGGGCGACGACTGAGGTGTGATTTGGTTGATGGGTTGAGCCTCACATTAAGTAACATGATTCTCTTGCAGTCCTCAGGATCATGTGATGAGGTGAGGTAAAATATCTTGGGAATCACATGGAATGAGAATAGCATCGATTGCCTCCCACGGGACTTTTTCCATGTGAATCTATGATCACTTAAGACAATAGAGAAGGTCTCCACAAGTGTACTTGTCTTCAAGATAATGCCCTAAGGTGTAGTAAACTGTTCTTATGGATCCCAAGCTCACTAGGAAATGACTTCCCAAAACCCCACTTGAGAGTGGTGGGCTTTTATATAAATAGTTAGAGAGTTAAAGCCTAAAAGAACATGTCGTGAACTTATCAATAATATTACTATCATATGTTGAAATCTGTTTAATTCTATATTTTAGAAGATGTCTAAGAACCCCTTAACCCTGATAATGGAGATTAATAGATTCAATGGCACGAACTACAACAACTAGTTGCAAAATCTAATGATTATCAGAGGTTTCAAGAACCAGGCTATGTCTTGGACAAGCCGCTCCCGGTGATTTTATTAGAAGGGTTTTCGCCCGAAGAAAGTCTGATGTTCGAGAAGTAGCATGAGGACAACAACAAGGTCGCAGTATCATATTAGCTTCAATGACCAATGACATCCAAAAGCAATATGATAGGCTGGAAAACGTTCCCTCAATAATGCTTCACATGATCGAAGTTTGTACGATTCTTGATAGGAATATTAGATATACTTGTACAAAAATATTTTTTAGGACAAAGATGACTAAAAGATCTTCTATGCAAAGTCATGCGATCAAGATGCTATCCCTCGTGCAGAAGACCTCAAAGATGGGCTTCATAATGAAACATACATCGATGTCATCCTCCAATCACTTCCTCCCTCCTATGACCCATTTATCATAAACTACAACATGAATTCACTTAAAAAGTCTATTCATGAGTTAATTAATATGCTGGTCTAATACGAGGTAATGACATACAAGTCTGCACCTATATTACTAATAGGAGAGGCTTCAACCTCCAAGGTGAAAGGCAAGAGGGCCGGGCGCTAGAAGAGGAAGAAGGAAACGGAAAAGGTGTCGCAACCACTACTAGCGCTCCAAGCACCCCTGTTGCTCAAGTGGAAAGGGAAAAGGGAAAGGGAAGAACGGCAGTTCAGAGCGGTCGAGGGCAAATGATGTTTGCATTCATTGCTGTGAAAAGGGGCATTGGAAGAGGGAGTACCCACAACTTCTCTCCAACCCATGTACATTTGTATTGAAGTAAATATGATTAGTAATTCTTCTTCTTGGGTATTGGATACTGGCTATAGAGCTCACATTGGCAATGATTTGTAGGTATTGGAAAGAAGCAGAAGTGTGACGTCCGTAGAATTTTTTTATGTAATTGGGAGATTAATTGGTAATTATTAGAAATTTAGATGTAATTAGTAAATAAATTATAGATTGAATTTGGGATATAATAAAACTTGAATGCATTAAATTGGAGTTCGTAATAATATTTGAAAGTAAATTATAGTAATTAAGAAAATTAGAAAGAACGTAAAAATAATTATTTAAAAAGATTTATTAAAAAAAAAAAAGAAAATAGGATGGTGGGCCGTGGCATGTGCTGCCACCGCCTCACCAACCATTAAATATATATATGAATGTTAATTGCACACATACACATACATTCACAAAAAACACACACACTCATACACACACAGCAACGCACACACATTTCGGAAAAAAACAGAGGTATGGATGTTGAATTTTAATTTTTAATAATTTATATAATTATATTATTTAATTACTCCATTTATTAAATATTGATTATATTGAGCGGTGAATTATTTAACCGGAGTATTTTATGATTTTGGCTATTTAAATTAGTGTCGTATTAAATATCACAATTTCTATAAAAATGATATAGTTGGGTAATTAAAATATTAGATTTGTTTGATTTAATTATTACTATAGCTAATTTACACAATTCCATCGGAATGATTAATCAAATATGTAATTCTATGTATTATTGCTTAATTAAATTGTATAGCAACGGTAAATTGACAGAAAATTCGTAGAAATACTTCGAAAGTTATATTTTAGAAATATTATGTTATTAAAGAGGAAAATGAGGTTTCAATGGTAATATAATTTACGAATGTAATTAAAAATGATAGTTATAAATACATAAGGGGTTTGATTAAGTAAATTCTTATGAATTATTTGGTAAATTAAATATATTGATTATACGTATTATAATTTATTATAGTACGTGACAACAAGGTAGAGGGTTGAGCAGTCCCTCGTAAAATAGAAGCATTTTGGGATATAAGGTAAGTATAGCTAATTGGATTTATATATAATATATATCTATATGTGTAGTATTGTATATATTATATATGTTGATTTTTTGGATGCGAACGTGGATTTGGCTTTATATTATGATGCGTGGCTTTCGTATATGGATTGTTTATATAATTAGTTGTGGATTATTTGCTAGATTATCATAATATTGGTGAAATTGTTACTATGTGATATGTAATGGTAATGTAGAGATATGCGGGATATGATTATGTGATAATCATATAATTGATTGTTGATGAAATCAAATTGGGAGTTGTTGTTGAGGAAGTGATTATTATAAAGAAAAGAATGATGATCGTGAATTGAAATAAAAGATGATGCTTACCTAGTTGGAAACACAGTCAATTGTTTATGAAAATGTGATTGATATAGAGATATGAAAAGTATGTGAATTAAGCTAGGTACCATGGCGCGTAGGGTACCGGGGTATTCCGGGGCAGCAGGGAATATCCTGTGCTTGTTAGCTACACACTGGGGTGGTGTGGGGGTACCATGTTTGTTGTGATGTCCTGTGCTATATTGCTTCACAGCTGAAGTAAAAGAGTGTGGGGATATCACACAACGGGTATCCTGTGCTGTATATGATATGATGATGGCCGGTGAAACCATTGACTGATGTATACCAATTAGAGTAAGTGGGGCCCTTAACTAATAAACGATAATGTTGAATATTTTGTCATAGATTGATTTATAATTATGAGTAGGTATTACTGCTTATATTTGTTGTTGCTATTGATAATGACTGTTAGTCGATGTGACTGCATGTACGTGAAATTGTTGCCTGTGTATATATATAAACTGATCAGCTATACTTATTGAGTAGGCAGCTCATTCCTTGCCACGTACTTTTCAGGAGATAGGTCACACTGACTAGCCACATTGACTTTGAGCGGTGCCATCGTCTTTATTAGGTGGGTCAGCCGTGACTTCTGAAGCCAAAGTTTTTTATTGTGGGTTGTTATATATTCTGGTCTTTTATCGGGATTTGTATTTAAAGTTGTGGTATGATTTTCTTGAGGTTATGTACACGAGGACATCTAATGAGGGTAAATATGAACTTTTGGTGATATCTAATACCTTTTGTGATATATGTATTGCTGATAAATTAGAATTTATTTTACGAGTTGAAAGAGAATTACTTATAGAATGAGTTTTGATTAAAGAGAGGATGAAATAGAAATATTTAGATGTAGCGAGTAGGGGGTGCTACATTGGGTGGTATCAGAGCAGGTCTACGTTTCTAGGGTAATGATTGTGAGATGTCTTTAATGATTAAATTGTTTAATGTAGGATGGCTTCTCAAGGTACACGTGCTAACCCAGTAGCTAATAGGGAAGAGTCAGCGGAGTCCATAGAGGGCTCAGTGGCACCTGCAAGTGCAGATGAGGTTGAAGTAGGTCAAGAGGGTGTTGGTGCTAAGGCTCCTATTCCTCCCGGTGGTGTTCTAGTGGTTGGATTACCACCAGAGTATGCACAGATATTTCAAATGGCTTTTCAAGCCCAAGCACAAGCCCAAGCGCAGTTACTTGCACAGGCGCGCGTATCCACTCCAGTGCCAGCACCAGTAGTTCCTACCATTGATCGTAACTATGAAAGAATCAGAAAGATGGGGGCTACAGAATTTGAGGGTACACTAGACCCAGAGGATGCTGAGAGATGGTGGGAAAAAGTCGAAGATGTGATGAACTTAATAAATTGCACTCCAGAGAATCGACTTAAGTACGTTGTTTCTTTGTTCGTGGGTAACGCCTTCATTTGGTGGAGGTCTGTAAAGAGGGGATATGAGCCAAGGGAAATAACTTGGGCTGAGTTTCAAAAAGAGTTTGATGACAAATACAGACCCAAGATGTACCGGGACAAGAAGAGGATGGAGTTTCTGAATTTAGTGCAAGGGGATGATCAGACGGTGGCAGAATATGAACTCCGTTTTGCGGCACTAGCAAAGTATGCACCAGAAGCAATAGCGACGCAGGAGGATCGTTGTTACCGTTTTGAACAGGGGCTACGACCGGAGATCAAAAGAGGCCTCGTAGTCAGAATTACAAATTTTAAAACTCTTGTTGAATCGGCGGTTCGGATGGAAGAAGCAGTAATGGAGGACAAGAAGAAGGGGGAAGAGAAGAGGAAATCAACATATGCGATAGGGGAATCGAGTAGGTTGACCAAGAGGGGAACCGGTCGCTCATTCTCAGCGGGAAGTGGGAGTTTTACACGTGGTGGTCCCATTTTTTGAGGAAGTAGTGGACAGAGGTTCGGGGGATCCACGGGCTATAACAGAGGTTCATTTGAACGCAGTTCATTTGCTACGTCTTCTACTGGATCAGGAAGGGGATTTGGACCGAGTTATGGTCGAGGACCAGTTTTTCCTTCGAGCTGTTCTGCCTGTGGAAGACAACATCAAGGGCCATGTTGGCGACGGGAGGATATACCGAAGATTTGTTATCGCTGTGGAGGTAGAGGACACATTGCCAGGAATTGTTCCAGTCAGACTATAGGCGGGGTTGAAAGTGTTGCTAGCGGGACCCAGAGCCAAAGCAGTGTTGGGAGTAGTGACAGGGGAACTAGGAGAGGCAGAGGCAGAGGTAGAAGCGCGGGTAACAGAGATAGTAGCCACGCTATTAGCAGCAGTATGAGGGGGCCTGGAGCACAAGTTACTCAGGGACAGACCCAGGCAAGGATATATAACATTACTAGAGAGGAAGCCCCAGCATCGAATGACGTGATATAGGTACGATATTGTTATATGACATTGCGGCTTATGTTTTGATTGATCCTAGCTCTACACATTCATATATTTCATCCGAATTTGCATCTAAAATGCCGGGAGAGAATAGTCCGTTGGGATGTAATTTGATGGTTTATTTGCCCGTGGGAGGGGGTGTGATAGTGAACAATGTTAGAAAAGGGAGTTTAGTGAGAATCGGAGATGTAAATTTACCTGTAGACCTTATAGTGCTGGATCTGAAGGAGTTTGATGTGGTTTTGGGGATGGATTGGTTAGCGCAACATAAAGCAATAGCTGACTGCTATAAAAAGGAAGTGATGATCGAATGTTCTGGCGAATCAAAAGTAATATTGGTGGGGGATCGTCAGGTAGTACCAGTTTGTGTAATATCAACCATGGAGGCAAGACGATTGATGTTAGAGGGTTGTGAAGCATATCTAGCCCATGTGGTAGATACCGAAAAGGTTAATCCCACGTTGGAAGAAATCCCGGTAGTGAGAGACTTCCCTGAAGTATTTCCTGATGACTTACCAGGATTGCCACCGCATAGGGAAGTAGATTTTGCCATAGAAACTCTTCCGAGAGTTGCCCCAATTTCTATTGCGCCGTACAGAATGGCCCCAGTGGAATTACATGAGCTCAAAAAGCAAATCGAAGAATTATTGGGGAAAGGGTTTATCAGGCCGAGTACTTCGCCGTGGGGAGCACCAGTGCTGTTTGTGAAGAAGAAAGATGGGAGCATGAGGTTATGCGTCGACTATCGGCAATTAAACAGAGTAACAGTGAAGAATAAATATCCATTGCCGAGGATTGATGACCTCCTAGACCAGCTGAAGGGAGCCACAATATTTTCAAAGATCGATTTGAGGTCTGGGTATTGGCAGTTGAGGATTGCAGAGAATGACATACCGAAGACAGCTTTCCGTACTCGTTATGGTCATTATGAGTTTCTGGTGATGCCTTTTGGGTTAACAAATGCACCAGCGGCATTCATGGCATTGATGAACCGTACATTTCAGGAATATCTGGATCACTTCGTTATTGTGTTCATAGATGACATTTTGGTATACTCGAAGGATAGAGATGAGCATGAGTGACATTTGAGGATAGTCTTACAGATTTTGAAAGAGAATGAGTTATACGCTAAGTTAAGCAAATGTGAATTTTGGGTAAATCAGATGGTTTTCCTTGGGCATGTAGTATCTGGTGATGGGGTTATGCCTGACCCTTCAAAAGTAAAGGCTATTATGGAATGGAGAGTGCCAAAGAATGCCACTGAAGTCCGAAGCTTCTTAGGGTTGGCTGGATATTACAGGAGATTTGTTGAGGGTTTCTCTATAATTGCCGGTCCTTTGACCAAGTTGCTAAGAAAGGGGGTAGAATTTCAGTGGACGGAACAGTGTCAACAAAGTTTTGATGAGTTGAAGAAGAGACTGACCTCCAATCCAATTTTGGTGTTGCCATCTGGTAGCGGTGGATATATAGTGTATACAGATGCTTCTAAACGGGGTTTGGGATGTGTGTTGATGCAAAACGGAAAGGTAATTGCTTATGCGTCCCGTCAATTGAGGAACCATGAATTAAATTATCCTACACATGACTTGGAGTTAGCCGCGATTGTGCATGCACTGATGATCTGGAGACATTACTTGTACGGAGAAAAATTTCAGATCCTTACTGACCATAAAAGTTTGAAATATATCTTGACGCAAAAGGAATTGAATTTGAGACAGAGAAGATGGATAGAATTGCTGAAGGATTATGATTGCACTATTGATTTCCATCCAGGGAAAGCGAACGTGGTAGCAGATGCCTTGAGTAGAAAGAGTTCAAGTACATTAGCCAATCTGGGGAGTCACAATCGGACATTGCTACTGGAGATGAGGTCTATGAATACGAAACTAGAGGTTGATCAGGTAGCGGGTTTATTGGCAGCCTTGCAAATTAAGCCAAACTTTGTGGATCAGATCAAAGAAGCACAGACTCGAGATGCTTTCTTATTACGAATGTTGGAAAGAATAAAACTTGGTAAGAAAACAAATTTTTCAATAAGAGGTGATGGAGTAATAGTGAATGGGGGACGAGTTTGTGTGCCTGATACAGATGGGTTACGCGAAGCAATTTTGCAGGAAGCTCACAATTCACCATATGCGATGCACCCTGGTACTACAAAAATGTACCGAAATTTAAGACCTTACTACTGGTGGCAGACAATGAAGAAGGATGTGGCTGAATTTGTGGCTAAATGTATGACATGTCAGCAAGTAAAGGCAGAACATCAGGCACCAGCAGGTAAACTGCGACCTCTATCAATACCAGAATGGAAGTGGGAGAAGATCACTATGGATTTTGTCGTGGGGTTGCCACGAACATTCAGAAAGCACGACGCTATTTGGGTAATTATGGATAGATTGACAAAATCTGCTCATTTCTTGCCGGTACGAATAACTGATTCTCTGGATAAGTTAGCTGGATTATATATTTCTGAGATAGTGAGATTACATGGAGTCCCTATATCAATTGTGTCAGACAGAGATCCCCGATTTACGTCACGCTTTTGGAAAGGTTTACAAAGGGCATTGGGCACAATTGCATTTCAGTACCGCATTTCATCCTCAAACAGATGGGCAGTCAGAAAGAACGATCCAAACCCTTGAAGATATGATGAGAGCTTGTACAATGGAGTTTAAGGGCAACTGGGATGATCATCTACCTCTAATGGAGTTTGCATATAATAACAGTTTCCACTCTAGTATCGGTATGGCTCCATATGAAGCTTTATATGGAAGAAGGTGTCGCATTCCGATTTGTTGGGATATAGAAGGACTAAGACAACTAGAAGGTCCTGAACTGGTGCAGGAAACAGTGGAAAAGGTACAGGTAGTTAAGAAGTGTTTGAAGGATGCACAAGATCGACAAAAAAGTTATGTTGATCAACACCGAAGAGAGATGGAGTACGAAGTAGGTGATAAGGTTTTCCTGAAAATATCTCCTTGGAGGGGAATTCTGAGGTTTGGCAAGCAAGGAAAGCTGAGTCCGAGATACATTGGGCCGTATGAAATTATTGAAAGAATCGGACCACTGGCATATCGACTGGCATTACAAGCAGAGTTGTCACAAATACATGATGTTTTTCATGTTTCGATGCTGCAACGCAATCGGTCTGATCCTAGTCACATTATTCATGAGCCGGAGATAGAGATTTATGAGGAGTTAACATATGTGGAGGAGCCTGCAGAGATCTTGGATAGAAATGTAAGGAAATTAAGAAATAAAGATATACCGATGGTAAAAGTGAGATGGAGTCATCATTCCCCAAGGGAGGCGACTTGGGAGGTTGAGGAGCATATGAAAGAGAAATATCCCTATTTATTCCATTGAGCGGGTAAGTTACTTAAATTTCGGGGACGAAATTTTTATTAGGAGGGGAGAATTGTGACGTCCGTAGAATTATTTTATGTAATTGGGAGACTAATTGGTAATTATTAGAAATTTAGATGTAATTAGTAAATAAATTATAGATTGAATTTGGGATATAATAAAACTTGAATGGATTAAATTGGAGTTCGTAATAATATTTGAAAGCAAATTTTAGTAATTAAGAAAATTAGGAAGAATGTAAAAATAATTATTTAAAAAGATTTATTAAAAAAAAAAGAAAATAGGATGGTGGGCCGTGGCATGTGCTGCCACCGCCTCACCAACCATTAAATATATATATGAATGTTAATTGCACACATACACATACATTCACAAAAACACACACACTCATACACACACAGCAACGCACACACATTTCGGAAAAAAACAGAGGTATGGATGTTGAATTTTAATTTTTAATAATTTATATAATTATATTATTTAATTACTCCATTTATTAAATGTTGATTATATTGAGCGGTGAATTATTTAACCGGAGTATTTTATGATTTTGGCTATTTAAATTAGTGACGTATTAAATATCACAATTTCTATAAAAATGATATAGTTGGGTAATTAAAATATTAGATTTGTTAGATTTAATTATTACTATAGCTAATTTACACAATTCCATCGGAATGATTAATCAAATATGTAATTCTATGTATTATTGCTTAATTAAATTGTATAGCAACGGTAAATTGACAGAAAATTCGTAGAAATACTTCGAAAGTTATATTTTTTAGAAATATTATGTTATTAAAGAGGAAAATGAGGTTTCAATGGTAATATAATTCACGAATGTTATTAAAAATGATAGTTATAAATACATAAGGGGTTTGATTAAGTGAATTCTTATGAATTATTTGGTAAATTAAATATATTGATTATACATATTATAATTTATTATAGGACGTGACGACAAGGTAGAGGGTTGAGCAGTCCCTCGTAAAATAGAAGCATTTTGGGATATAAGGTATGTATAGCTAATTGGATTTATATATAATATATATCTATATGTGTAGTATTTTATATATTATATATGTTGATTTCTTGGATGCGAACGTGGATTTGGCTTTATATTATTATGCGTGGCTTTCGTATATTGATTGTTTATATAATTAGTTGTGGATTATTTGCTAGATTATCATAATATTGGTGAAATTGTTACTATGTGATATGTAATGGTAATGTAGAGATATGCGGGATATGATTATGTGATAATCATATAATTGATTGTTGATGAAATTAAATTGGGAGTTGTTGTTGAGGAAGTGATTATTATAAAGAAAAGAATGATGATCGTGAATTGAAATAAAAGATGATGCTTACCTAGATGGAAACACAGTCAATGGTTTATGAAAATGTGATTGATATTGAGATATGAAAAATATGTGAATTAAGCTAGGTACCATGGCGCGTAGGGTACCGGGGTATTCCGGGGCAGCAGGGAATATCCTGTGCTTGTTAGCTACACACTGGAGTGGTGTGGGGGTACCATGTTTGTTGTGATGTCCTGTGCTATATTGCTACACAGCTGAAGTAAAAGAGTGTGGGGATATCACACAATGGGTATCCTGTGCTGTATATGATATGATGATGGCCGGCGAAACCATTGACTGATGTATACCAATTAGAGTAAGTGGGGCCCTTAACTAATAAACGATAATGTTGAATATTGTGTCATAGATTGATTTATAATTATGAGTAGGTATTACTGCTTATATTTGTTGTTGCTATTGATAATGACTGTTAGTCGATGTGACTGCATGTATGTGAAATTGTTGCCTGTGTATATATATAAACTGATCAGCTATACTTATTGAGTAGGCAGCTCATTCCTTGCCACGTACTTTTCAGGAGATAGGTCACACTGACTAGCCACATTGAATTTGAGCGGTGCCGTCGTCTTTATTAAGTGGGTCAGCCATGACTTCTGAAGCCAAAGTTTTTGATTGTGGGTTGTTAAATATTCTGGTGTTTTATCGGAATTTGTATTTAAAGTTGTGGTATGATTTTCTTGAGGTTATGTACACGAGGACATCTAATGAGGGTAAATATGAACTTTGGGTGATATCTAATACCTTTTGTGATATATGTATTGCTGATAAATTAGAATTTATTTTACGAGTTGAAAGAGAATTACTTATAGAATGAGTTTTGATCAAAGAGAGGATGAAATAGAAATGATTAGATGTAGCGAGTAGGGGGTGCTACAAGAAGGCTAAGTAAAGACAAGATGATCCAAGGCTTGGTGATGACAAGGTCGTTGCTGTGGAATCGGTGGGATCTCTCATCTTAGGTATTAGTGATCATATTTGAATAGTATTAAAGAACTATTAGTATGTACCAATCATGATCAAAAATATTATTTCCATTCCTTATTGAGACAATGATGGTTATGCATTTAAGATTAATAAAAATAGTTTTTATTTGATGATTGATAATAACCTTCATCGACTTGGTACATTAACGAATGGTTTTTATATTTTTCAATAGTCAAATTGGATTATAACTACCCAACACAAACAAAAATTAGATAATTATAAAAATGCATAAATCATAAATCAAGGAGTTGGTATCTCCATAGAAAGGATGAGGAAGTTGGTAGAATCAAGGAGTCTAGAGGTAGATGACTTGGGTAAACTATCAACTTGCGAGTCCTGTCTAAAAGGAAAAACGATCAAGAAACTTTTTGTTTGTCACGCTTGTCCCTAGTCTGTTAGGCTTAATCCACACAGACGTTTGTGGACCACTAAATACTCAAGTTAAAAGAGGATATTCATACTTCATAACCTTTATCTAAAATCACTCATGGTATGGTTATGTTAAGCTCATGAGGTACAAGTTTAAGGCATTTGGAATATTTAAGGACTTCAAACATGAAGTAGAAATCAAACTAGCCATAAGATCAAAGGCTTTCAGTCAGATCGAGGTGGGGAATATTTAAGTGGTGAGTTCATGGATTACTTAATAAAGAATAGAATTCTCTCTCAATGGACTCCTCCTAGAACGCCACAACTTAACGGCGTGGCCGAATGGAGAAGTCAAACCATGTTGGACATGGTTCAATCCATGAAGTGGTTTACTGAATTGCCCCTGTCCTTCTGGGGTTACACTCTTAAGACAACGGCCAAGTTCCTCAACATGGCACCGTCCAAAGCTATACTCCTAACGCTATACATGATATGGCATGGTCATGGTAAGAAAATATATCAAAACATAAGGTTAAACAAAAAAAGACAAGTTTTAATGAGCATGATTTCTACTGCCTCAACAAGGAGTTCCGCATGAATTTATTTTAAAATATTTATCAAATAAATAAAGTTGGATTTCTTGTTGAACCCTAATTACGGAAAAAAAATTCTTAACATATTCAAATTTAAATATTTATATTTTAAAACTTTGATAGGAAAGAAAATTAATTTAAAACAAATTGGAGAAATGAAAAGAAAAATAATTAAATATGTACCTGAGGCTCCATTAAACTTGCCCGCAGCGCACAAGAGATGGGATCCGACGATAGCACACCGAAATCTTCACAAGATGAATTTGAATTTGGGTCGGATGAAATAATCCGGCCAAAATCTATAGTGTATGTTCTTGAAGAATTCTGTTGGCAAATTATATACGATGACGAATTAACAAACCGATTCAGAAAAAGGAATTAAACAAGGAAAAAGAAAGAATCAAATGCTTGAGAAAAGGAATAATGGAGTTTCCTACATAGAAATCATCTTAGATTTCTGGAGTTTTCTGCCATTTCTGGGATACCGAAGGAATCAAATGTAACGTTCCTACAGCTCTTGAGCGTAGTACTTTATGGATTTGAACAGTGATTGCAGTGAGTGTGTTGAGGGAAAAAAGGCGTGAGCAAATGTGAAGTGTGAGTGGTTGAGCGAGAGAGTGCGAGTAAATGTTGTATGTGTTTGTGTGAGTGTTTCAAATAACAAAGCTCGATTGGGGGTAGCAGAAGCCTTGGAATTAACGTTCTGTCTTTTTCTCGTAATATTTTCCTGCTAATTTCTTCTTTTTAGGTTTGTCTTTATTTAATATTATTGTAATAATTAGACAAGAATCATTTTTGGAACGAAAATATATATTCATGGTATCTATGAATGCAATACAATAAATTATATTCTACATCAGATTCCTCCAGAAATGGCCAAAAAAATGAGAGACAACATCTACGAAAATTAATTAGAGAGTTCATCAATCTGTACGTATTGTTGTATTGTAATCAACCATTTATCTTTACAAAATTCTTTATATACAACTCAAGTTTTTAGTAAGATTGAAAAACCTAAAGTAGTGATGAAGTTCAAATCGATACTCAGAAATGAAAAATTAATCATGTATACCTTTCTTTATATACAACTCAAGTTTTTAGTAAGATTGAAATTCGACAATATTTTTATCTAAGGATCTTTTGAAATTCAATTTGAAAGGATGAAAATTTTGAAAGAAATATATGTGGTAGGTGTGTTTGAATCTGAAAATATAATTAATGGTTTGGTATATAAAAGGTAGGTATAAATTAATGTCACTTACCTAATTTATAATTTAGTGATTATTACACTTTGAGGATTGGATTTCATTCATGAACTTGATTCAAGAAATTTAACTGCAATTATATTGAAGTTATTTACACCAATGTATTTTGTTCTTTGCCACCATAAAACATATCATTTCAAATATTTTGAAAAGAAAAATCAATCAACACTTTTCAATCCATTAATCACAATATATATATATATATAAAGCTAAAACAATAACGAAGATTCAATTGTTACAATTTTTTTATTGGAACACACAAGAAAAAATTGGGCTAAAATATTTTCAGTCCCCTATGCTAATTAGAAGGGGTGGTATTTCAAAGGGAGTGAGTTTGTAATTTAAAAAGACTCAACTATTAACTTTTATTTTATTGGACAAAGTTACTTTTGATCTTTTTACATTATGAGTTCATATATTTATTGATATTCAATTATATAGTTGATTAGTTATTTTTTATAATATTCATTCATTTGTTGTAAAACTCTTTTACAAAATTTAATTTTTCAACTTTATAAATTTTCAATTTTTTCGTTTGCTCCATCCAATTTAAATTAACTGTTTATATAACTTTTTCGGAAAAAATGTTGAAAGCAATCACTACCATAAAAAAAAAAGTTTCAATGGTTTTGCCCATGGTTTAGATATTGTTCAAATTGCATAGTTTTGTCTTCCAACCTAAAGGTCTACTTTTATAAATATGGGTATTTGGTCTACTTTTATAGTAGTTTCTCGCATTTAGTAAATTTTATTTAATGTTTGCTTTAATTTAAAATTATTTATCTATATATATTGATAATTTAATACTCTATTTTCAATAAAAATAAATTATTTATATTTAGGTTTTCATGAATCACAAGTATTTAATAATTAATGAATGAATTTTAGAATATTGAATCATACTTTTAATATAGTAAAAAAAGATACCCCTTAAAATAACAAAAGAAAAAAAAAGTGGAAGTAGATGTTCGAAATTTTCATTGGACAACCATATCAAAAGCTTTTGGAAAGGAAAAAGATGTTCGAATTTGAAAATTTCTTTTTAATTATAAATATTGACAAAATAATAAAAAAAGAATAAAGAGAAAATCGATTGGCTATAAATCAATTATTGGGTTGTTTAAAGTGCAAGCAAAGATCTCCAGCTCTTGGTCATTATGTTGGTAAGAAATGAATATAATTTAAAGTAGAACATTTTACATACCTTCTATTTTCTTTTCTATCTCAGTAATATTTCTTGTACGACTTCCACTTCCATCCCCAACCTAATGTTGTGGAAGTTTTAATATGCGTCATGAACAAATGACATAATAGTTCATTCATTTTATATAATCTTCTATAGTTGAAAAGTTAAAAAATAAAACATATCCACATAAATTTTAGTCAAAGATAAAATGGATTTATGGATTTTGAGTTTACCTGTTCCAGCACTAGATCACTCCTCCGACAACTATAGAGTATAAAAGTTGCAACCTCCTTTAATGAGTGGAAGTTTTGAGAGACTCTATCACGAATATAGTACTATTGCATGAAAATTTGGTTCAAGAAAGTTAGTTATATTGCATTAGTTTTGCATAACTAAAAAATTTACAGATTATTTATGTAAAGTATTAAAAAATTATTACCTTATCACTTGCATTCGAGGCATTACGCTTTCTCTTTTGTAATATCCAACCCTCTAGTCGTTCCTGTAGGGATAATTTATATCTTGGTTGGACTTTATTTGTCTCAGTAATTTCCGATAGAGGGTCCACATCTTGTTGGAGAGGGACTTTTTTCACTCTTACGTCCAACTTGCCTTCATTATCTTGTACAATTATGTGATATATGTCCCTTTCCCCTACTTCAACCTGCCATACATATGTATGTTAGTAGAATAGATGAGTTTATTTTATAAATTATAATATCATATTTTTTATATAAAGAAACATAACCGTGCATAATCGCAAAAATGCACGTGATTGCACACTAATATCTAATTCTGTTTCCATTTTTTTAGTGGATGAGTAAGTGATTGCATAAGCTTTCTATAGACAAAGTGTTATATGTAGATTAAAAAACAAATAAATAATTACCAAGTAAATAATTAAATTTTGAATAAAAAGTAATAAGATAAGGATTACTTCAGTACTCGAAATCAGTAAATCATAATAGCAAATGGATTTCTTATCTTAATTTGATTTGGATATATAAACCTAGCTTGCATTACGTGGAGTATTTGGGTCAAATATGTATAGATATAAATTCAAATTGATAAGTGGACGTACCTTATGCATTTCGAGAATATATTTGCGGCCTCGTTGATGATGTCGGAAAAGTAGAAAAGAGACCTTCCAAGTGCCTTGAACTACACACCTGTCTCGACTTCTGTTTTGAATTGAATATCTATTGTTTGATTTAGGTTGATCCTGCACCAAAAAACAAGCATACTAGAATAACAAAGAGTATAAATTAAGCCACGAATAAAGTAAACTAAGAATATTATATTAAAGAGATAAACAAACTCCATTAACCAATCAGTCAGAAGTGGCTGTGTATGAAGGAAAGCTTATAAACTTCAACTGAAACTTTTAACAAAAGATCAAAGTGAGACATATTGCCTTATATTTCAAAGTACATACTTTCACCACCAAATTTCAATGGATAAATAATTTTCTTGATGCATTGTTTTGATTTTCTATTACCGGAGCTTCTTTTATATTAGAATACCAAAATTAATGAACAACTCCCTTTTCTCAAGTAGAATTAATGAGATCAAGTAACTACTAAAACATTGGTTTATAATTGAATGTACTTGTATATTTTTCAAAACATTCAAGGGAAAACCAATTTGGAAACAAGATCGCCAAAAATATGCAAAGTAAGAAGCCTTATCATTTAGTTCAATGATAGTTACATGCCACCATTATATGTGCACGTGAAAATTAAGTAAAATAAGTACAATATGCAAAATAGAAGGCATGAAAATATGTAGAAAATATGTTCTCTTAATACTTAGAATTTACAGGACAACAATGCGTAAAGTTGAAAAGAGTAGTGTGTTTTATGCTAGCCCATCCCACATGGACTATGAATTAAAAAGATAAGCAACATATAAGCATTGGCCAAAGAACTCAATTGCATCCATTCGATATCCCTTTTCGATTTGTTGTCATAATCAAATTCTAAAATGCACTTGGTGGGTTTGAGGCAATTCTAGGGACCAACGGTGTTGTGGGCCCAGGGCATGACCAAATAGTATGAAAATCAATCACCAAATTGAGTCGGAAGCTAATTATATGGGAGACAAAGTGGAATGCGCGTGGGGAGCCACCTCTTGAACAAGCGGACAAAATGCTACATACATGGGAATCACCTCTAGAATCTTGATACATAACGACCAATCATGGGATAAGTCACTCCACGTTGAGGATGTCAAATTTTTATGAACGGTGATTGTAATATCACATTCCATAAACATTACAAACTAATAAGATAAGCCACATATAAGCATTGGGTAAAGAAAGATTATAGTGTATCCATTTGGAATCCCTTTTCGGCATATTGCCATAACCGAATTTTAGGATGCACATGGTGAGTTTGGAGGCAATTCTTACATCCAAGGGGCTCACGGGCCCAGGGCGTGACATGTTCCATAGAAATCTTTGATCATTGTGTTTAACAAATTGGAAATGAAGCTTTCAAAAATACGAAAAATGTTTTGTAGAGGTCATAATACAACAAATACATGAAGAGAAGATATTTAAACTTTTCATTATTCATTTGACCATAAGAGGTCGCATAAAAGAAAAATGTATTCAAGTGGAAAATAAATTGATTTATTGTGAATGATGCAAACACTATTTTGACCTCATGAAATTTATAATTCTGAAGCCAGCCAAATATATTGTATGTAACTTATTTTCATTGTGAGAGTCATTTCCATAATCTCAAGGGCAATTGAAATATAAATCACCAGGAGAAGAATCATTATAGAGGAAAAAATCTTAATTTTCTTAATATCTCTTAGATTGTGCTTGCAAATTGGTGATACTGTTGGAAGATCTGTGAAGATTTTTGTGAGTAAAGATTCTAAAGACTCTAATATTTTATTATATTTAAGGTAATAGTAACAAGCTTTATTCACTGAGAAGTGATTGAACACTCAACATTAATTATTAGTGCCTAGGCCACTTCTATCTAGGCAGGGGATTAGGCAAGATCGGTTCCCATTTATTGATGATCGGGAAAAAGATATCAAAACTTTTGAGTGGATAGATCTTTTGAGTGGCATGGATATCTCACTGCCATCAAATATGTAATTTATCTTTCTGTCACACGCTTCATTTGTTAGGAGGTCCACCACATTATCCCTTTATCTGAAAGTGTAAACAAAATTACATTTCAAACTTCTTTTCGTAGCATGAATTTAAGCCAAAATATGTTGCAACAACTAGTTGCCTCTATGTTGTGACTTTGTTAGTAAAGAAATATTTTTAGCATCAATTTCTATCTAGATTCTTTTGAGAGCATATTCTTCGACCAATTTAAAACATTAATGAAATGATCATTTGATAATATAAATACTCAAAACTACAAATACTACATCTCCTTGGTTATTATACACAACTTTGCATGCTCCCACCTCTTAGGATTTTCTTAAGCAGCACTATGGCAGGAAGTTCATATGGGAAGTGAATCCATATGTCATCAACATTTGAATCACTTATCCTTTATTGTCCTTTAAATACACTTGCTTTGGCAACAACTATAACTGGTGATGCACCCTCAAGATGATCGTTCAAGCTCAAAAACAATGACCGAGGTGTTTGGATTGTTTCATGTCGTCCCACCAAATCATAGAACAAACTACGATATAAGGATATGTATATGTCCTTAGTGTGACGCCCCAAACATAATAATATATAATTGGGGGATTAATTGATAATTTTTTTATAAAATTTAGTTAATTAGTAAATAAATTATGGGTCATAATTGGAATATAATAACACTTGAATGAATTAAATTGGAGTTCGTTATAATATTTTGGGACAATTTATATTAATTAAGAACATTAGGAGGGACGTAAATGGTATTTTGAGAAAAGTTTAATTAAATAAATAAAATAATAATAATATTATATATAAAAAAATATATAATATATATATATACATATAGCATGAGAGAGAAAGTGGAGAGTGGGAGGTGGGGGCCACCACCCCACCGCCTCACTCTCTCATTCTTTTCTTTCTTTTTATTATACACATACATTTACACACACATGCACAATTACACACACAACACACACATTTCAAATTGCAATTTCTTCCTTCGGCAGAAAACAGAGGTATGAAATTATAATTATAATTTTATTTAATTTATATAATTAGTCCGTTTATTAAACGTTGTTTATATTGAGTGATGTACCATTTAACCGGAATATTTTACGAGTTTGGCTATTTAAAATAGTGTCGAATTAAATATCAAATCGAATATAAAAATGATATCGTTGGTTAATTAGATTATTAAATTTGAATGTTGCTATAGCCAATTTGTATAATTCCATCGGAATTGTTAACTAAATACGCAATTCTACATATTGTTATTTAATTAAATTATATAATAGCGAGAAATTGATAAGAAATCCGTAGGAATATTCCGAAAACTATACTTAAGAAATAATATATTGTTAAAGAGGAAGAATGAGGTTTTAATGATAATTTAATTTAAGGATGTTATTAAAAAAGATAGTTATAAATGTATAAGGGGTTTAGTTAAATAAATTCCTATGAATCACTTGATAAATTATAAATATTTTTATTGAAGCCTATGGTGTCTAGTTATTGAGAAGGACTAGAATGAAAATTTATATTTCGATAGAAGTGGAATATTAAAGAATTATTGGAAATCCGTACGAATAAGATTTAATATTATATTTAAAAAAAATTACAATATTCTCGATATATTAATTGTATGTGATATAACTCATTTTATAGGATACAGGGTAAGGTGAAAGGACCGACAATTAGCGATTGAGTAAAAAGAAACGTTGTGAGGTTGAGGTAAGTAAATAATTAGTATTATCTATATATGCTTTTTGTATTTGTGGTTTTACTGTTATATGAATTTATGGTTAATGCTGCCATTGATTTGTCTGAAAGTATATAAGTGATGAATGATTTGATTTGATTGTCGATATTGTGTACGTGGAATGAGGAAATACGTTGAAATATTATGTTTGTTGTTTGATGTGTTGTGGGTGTCTGAAAAATGAGAATGTAATGATATATTGTTTTACGTTACTAGTTGCTTACAAGAATGGTGATATGTGGAAATGAGGGAGTGGTGGAAATTGAATATAATTGTGGCGTGAATACCCCTTGATGTGTTGAAAAGCCTATAAGGCGAAATGAAATGAAAAGAGCTTTGATGCGATATGAGAAAGAAATGAAATGAAAAGAGCTTTGATGCTATATGAAAAAGATGTGATGTGAAAAGAGCTATGATGCGAAATAAAAGAGCTATGATGCGAATTGAAAGAGCTATGATGCCAATTGAAAGAGCTATGGTGCGAATTGAAAGAGCTATGATGCGAAATGAGATTGATGAGCCGGCTGTCAAGGGGATTCACTTAAATTTATATGACGGTGAGATTGAGTTGACGGGAAAAACACGATATCACCTTCTGGTAAGCAAACTAGGGAAAAAGAAGTTTAATTGATTATTTTATTGTGAGATAGCTATGTGGTGTACTACAATTGATTATGTTGGAGTTAAATTGACTGTAATCCATGCATGTTGCCGACTTGTCATGTTTGGGTTGTGTTTGATGTACATATATAGATAGGACTGGTTATTTGCTTACTGAGTGGCAGACTCATCCCTCTGCTGACATTTTCTTTCAGGAGTAGACTTTGAGGTGTCTGACTGTTGAAGGCTAGGTCTACGTGTTATACTCAGGCAGGTCGGGCCAGTATGCAGTTTTCTCCTCTTTGTCAGTTAGAGTATAAATTGTATTTTGTTTGTATAAAGAGAACATAGGCGTAGAGATCAATTGTGGTGTTTGATTTGTATATATGTGATGTTGTGGGTTGACTATGTCGTTATGACGTTGTGAATACGTATGTATATTGATCAGATGATTATGTGCATTTATATTTATAAACACAGGGATTGCTATAAGTATGACGTTTAGGGTAGATATAGCCCTTGTAGCGAATAGAGTGCTACATTAGGTGGTATCTGAGCAGGGATTAGATTTCCTTGGGATAGTAGATGAAATGTTATTTTATACTTAAGGTGTATATGTTAGGAATCTACTCACATGTGTGTAATTTATATAGGATGGAAGTGTCAAGAGAAAACGCTGCTGGCCCAGCTTAGTCAATAGAGTCGGTGCAGGGTCATAATTCAGGATCAGAACATCAGGGGTTAGAATCCCAAAATAAAAATGCCCACAACCAGAAATAAACCCTTTTATGCAACAGTTTATGGAAATGATGCAGAGGATGGCTCCATCGCCACAACGACAACTACATGATGTAGTTATTGATAAAAATTATGAAATAGTAAGGAGATAGGGGGCGAAGGTATTTGCCGGTACAACTGATCCTGCTGAAGCAGAGGAATGGCTGAGAAACGCGGAAAGGGTGTTGGACAGGATCGAGTGTATTTCTGAGCAAAAGTTGAGGTATGTTGTGTCCTTACTAGAAAAAGATGTCTTAGATTGGTGGGAAACAGTCCCAGGGAGCAAGAACTGACCAGCCACTTTGACGTGGAATGACTTCTACTCCACCAGTCTTCAGAAACCGTAAAAAAGTTGAATTCCTGGAATTAAAGCAGAATGAGTTATCTGTTCCTGAATATGAACTGCAATTTGTGAGATTGTCAAAATATGCCCCAGAAGAAGTGAGTACCGATGAATTGAGAAGAGACAGATTTGAAAGGGGGTTGAGACTTGAGATTCGGGAAAAAATAGCAATCAAACCTCCAAGTTATGGTGCACTGCTGGAAGCGGCAGTGAGGGCAGAGGAGACGTCCATTGAAAGGAGATTAACTGAAGCTAAACGAAAGAAATTAACAGGTAACCTGAATCCTACGGTGGGACAGAGTGGTGCATTTTCCTTTACGGGCTCTGGCCCGCAGAGGGATTGGTTCAGAGGCCGAGGAGTAGGTCAGACTAGCAGGTCTTCTTCAGTATTTTCGAGTAGAGGTGGGCCTACTTCGGTTAGATCTGGAATAAGACAGGGTCCAGCTAGATCGTTTAGTGGAAGATCTATTCCCTCTTGTGCTAACTGCGGTAGGAGACATACTGGTGAATGTTGGGGAGTTCAACCAATTGTATGTTATCGTTGCCATCAACCAGGACACATTATCAGGGACTGCCCTACATGGAGGGATAATTCCAGAAGACCTCAGACTTCAGAGTTTAGCAATGTGGGGGAAAACTCACAACGGGCGGGTACGAGCAGAGGACGAGGTAGAGGTGGTCGAGGTAGCGGGAATCTTTCTATGACGTCAACAGGACAAAGTAGTCAGCCTCAACCACAAGCCAGGGTGTATGCAATCACAAAAGAGCAAGCTCCTACGGCACCCGAGGTTATCACTGGTTCCTTTTCTATTTGCGATTTTAGTACACATGTATTGATTGATCCAGGATCTACTTGTTCATTTATATCACGTGATTTTGCATCTCATGTACATGCTAAAATAGAACCATTTGGACATGATTTACATGTTTCTATGCCTGTTGGTGGGTTTGTATTAGTGAATACGGTGGTGAGATCTTGTCCAATAGTGGTGGAGGGTGTTACTTTATATGCAGATCTGGTTGTAATAGACCTTAGGGAGTTTGATGTCATTCTGGGGATGGACTGTTAGCTAGTAATCATGCTTTGGTGGATTGTCAAACAAAAGAGGTGATTGTTGAAGTCAATGGGCAGATGAAGACGGTTATAGTGGGGGAAAGAAAAGTGATACCTAACTGCTTAATTTCTGTTGTGACAGAATTAAAGAAGGGTGTGAGGCGTACCTAGCTAGTGTGCACGATACCATGAAAGTTAGTCCGGGTGTATTAGACGTTCCAGTGGTGAAGGAATTTCCTGATGTTTTTCCTGATGAATTACCTGGACTACCACCTCATCGAGAAGTAGACTTTGAAATAGATACTATTCCTGGAGCGGCACCTATTTCAATTGCACCGTATAGAATGGCTCCGTCAGAATGGAAAGAATTGAAGAAGCAGTTAGAAGAGCTATTGGATAAAGGGTTCATCCGACCTAGTATTTCACCGTGGGGAGCACCAGTATTATTTGTAAAGAAGAAGGATGGGAGTATGAGATTATGTGTTGATTATAGACAACTGAACCGAATCACAATCAAGAACAAGTATCCTCTGCCACGAATTGACGATCTGCTTGATCAGCTAAAGGGTGCCACTGTGTTCTCTAAAATTGATTTGAGGTCAAGATATTGGCAACTACGGATTGAGGAAGAGTCGATCCCAAAGACAGCTTTCAGGACCAGGTATGGCCACTATGAATTTATCGTTATGCCATTTGGATTGACGAATGCCCCTGCAGCTTTCATGGCTCTGATGAACAAGACGTTACAACCATTCCTTGATCAATTTGTGATTGTGTTTATTGATGATATTTTGATATATTCGAGTAGTCCCGAGGAACATGAACAACATTTACGGACAATTTTACAGATCTTGAGAGAGAAACAGTTGTATGGTAAATTCAGCAAATGTGAGTTTTGGATGGAGGAAATTGCTTTTTTGGGGCACGTTGTTTTCAAAGAAGGAGTACAACCTGATCCAGCAAAAGTTAAGGCTATTTTAGAATGGGAACCACCTAAAAATGTGTCGGAGATCCGGAGTTTTTTGGGATTGGCTGGTTATTATAGAAGATTTGTAAAGGACTTCTCTATAATCGCAAAACCTCTGACGAACTTGTTGAAGAAAAATGCACCATTTAATTAGAATGACAAATGTGCTCAGAGTTTTGAGGAGTTGAAGAAGAGACTCACTTCAGCACCTATCCTTGCTTTGCCGTCTGGGGATGGAGGATATGTGGTATTTACTGACGTGTTTCATGTTTCTATGCTACGGCGATACCAATCCGATCCTAGTCATATTTTGCATGAGTCAGAGATAGAGATATCAGAGGAATTGACATATGTGGAAGAGCCAATGAAAATTCTGGATCGGAGTATAAAGAAGTTAAGAAATAAATAAATACCAATGGTGAAGGTCAAGTGGAGTCATCACTCTCCAAGGGAAGCCACTTGGGAAGTTGAGGAGAACATGAGAGAAAAATACCCATATTTATTCCCTGAGCCGGTAAGTTAGTTAAATTTCGAGGACGAAATTTTTATTAGGAGGGGAGAATTGTGACGCCCCAAACATAATAATATATAATTGGGGGATTAATTGATAATTTTTTTATAAAATTTAGTTAATTAGTAAATAAATTATGGGTCATAATTGGAATATAATAACACTTGAATGAATGAAATTGGAGTTCGTTATAATATTTTGGGACAATTTATATTAATTAAGAACATTAGGAGGGACGTAAATGGTATTTTGAGAAAAGTTTAATTAAATAAATAAAATAATAATAATATTATATATAAAAAAAAATATAATATATATATATACATATAGCATGAGAGAGAAAGTGGAGAGTGGGAGGTGGGGGCCACCACCCCACCGCCTCACTCTCTCATTCTTTTCTTTCTTTTTATTATACACATACATTTACACACACATGCACAATTACACACACAACACACACATTTCAAATTGCAATTTCTTCCTTCGGCAGAAAACAGAGGTATGAAATTATAATTATAATTTTATTTAATTTATATAATTATATTATTTAATTAGTCCGTTTATTAAACGTTATTTATATTGAGTGATGTACCATTTAACCGGAATATTTTACGAGTTTGGCTATTTAAAATAGTGTCGAATTAAATATCAAATCGAATATAAAAATGATATCGTTGGTTAATTAGATTATTAAATTTATTAAATTTGAATGTTGCTATAGCCAATTTGTATAATTCCATCGGAATTGTTAACTAAATACGCAATTCTACATATTGTTATTTAATTAAATTATATAATAGCGAGAAATTGATAAGAAATCCGTAGGAATATTCCGAAAACTATACTTAAGAAATAATATATTGTTAAAGAGGAAGAATGAAGTTTTAATGATAATTTAATTTAAGGATGTTATTAAAAAAGATAGTTATAAATGTATAAGGGGTTTAGTTAAATAAATTCCTATGAATCACTTGATAAATTATAAATATTTTTATTGAAGCCTATGGTGTCTAGTTATTGAGAAGGACTAGAATGAAAATTTATATTTCGATAGAAGTGGAATATTAAAGAATTATTGGAAATCCGTACGAATAAGATTTAATATTATATTTAAAAAAAATTACAATATTCTCGATATATTAATTGTATGTGATATAACTCATTTTATAGGATACGGGGTAAGTTGAAAGGACCGACAATTAGCGATTGAGTAAAAAGAAACGTTGTGAGGTTGAGGTAAGTAAATAATTAGTATTATCTATATATGCTTTTTGTATTTGTGGTTTTACTGTTATATGAATTTATGGTTAATGCTGCCATTGATTTGTCTGAAAGTATATAAGTGATGAATGATTTGATTTGATTGTCGATATTGTGTACGTGGAATGAGGAAATACGTTGAAATATTATGTTTGTTGTTTGATGTGTTGTGGGTGTCTGGAAAATGAGAATGTAATGATATATTGTTTTACGTTACTAGTTGCTTACAAGAATGGTGATATGTGGAAATGAGGGAGTGGTGGAAATTGAATATAATTGTGGCGTGAATACCCCTTGATGTGTTGAAAAGCCTATAAGGCGAAATGAAATGAAAAGAGCTTTGATGCGATATGAGAAAGAAATGAAATGAAAAGAGCTTTGATGCGATATGAAAAAGATGTGATGTGAAAAGAGCTATGATGCGAAATAAAAGAGCTATGATGCGAATTGAAAGAGCTATGATGCCAATTGAAAGAGCTATGGTGCGAATTGAAAGAGCTATGATGCGAAATGAGATTGATGAGCCGGCTGTCAAGGGGATTCACTTAAATTTATATGACGGTGAGATTGAGTTGACGGGAAAAACACGATATCACCTTCTGGTAAGCAAACTAGGGAAAAAGAAGTTTAATTGATTATTTTATTGTGAGATAGCTATATGGTGTACTACAATTGATTATGTTGGAGTTAAATTGACTGTAATCCATGCATGTTGCCTACTTGTCATGTTTGGGTTGTGTTTGATGTACATATATAGATAGGACTGGTTATTTGCTTACTGAGTGGCAGGCTCATCCCTCTGCTGACATTTTCTTTCAGGAGTAGACTTTGAGGTGTCTGACTGTTGAAGGCTAGGTCTACGTGTTATACTCAGGCAGGTCGGGCCAGTATGCAGTTTTCTCCTCTTTGTCAGTTAGAGTATAAATTGTATTTTGTTTGTATAAAGAGAACATAGGCGTAGAGATCAATTGTGGTGGATCACTTGTGGTGTTTGATTTGTATATATGTGATGTTGTGGGTTGACTATGTCGTTATGACGTTGTGAATACGTATGTATATTGATCAGATGATTATGTGCATTTATATTTATAAACACAGGGATTGCTATAAGTATGACGTTTAGGGTAGATATAGCCCTTGTAGCGAAGAGGGTGCTACACTTAGTGAAGGAGGCTGTTGTCACCTTCCGTTAATGATGAACTATCATTATCGCCAAATCCGCTATTAGAAGCTACAACTGGAAAAAACTAGCAAGGAATTCCAGCACCTGCGCACTTTAAAACTTCGAAAGAACATATGTGCAATGGTCTTAATATGGGAACAATACTAGCAATTAAATGCCACTGCTATTGTTTGTTGACCTGCAATTAGTCATTCAGCAATTGCAATGAAAATGTTGATATTAAAGGTATAATAGTAGGTTGTTGGAAACTATAATAAATATTGAAGAACCGTTGCATCACAAACTAAATGCAAAGTGACATTAATCAAAAGATCCCCATCATATGAGGGCCGCTAAACCACTTGTCTGTAGAATTCTCATTTAGCATTACCGCGACATAAAATGTTTGTTTTAGAAAAGAGTTTACATCGGTTACCAGTATGTCATTTTTGTATTTATACCATCATCTCAGCAATGGTTATGATTATTAGAATTGACATAGATGACATCACCCTGATTCAAAAATCACTGTACTGCATAGCCCTATGCAAAATCTGCCTGTATTTGGTATATCATGGAACCCACCACCATTAATATGAATTTTTTTGTAGTCATTTAATCGTCTTAGCTTCCCAGAACCACTTTTGTAGTATCTTTACCACCCTATGTGCATGCCCAAATAGAGTTGTTTCAATATTGTCACTCTCTAAGTTGGCCACTTTAGATTTTGGTCACTAACACCTTCATCACAAATTGCATCATCACCATGCTCATGGATATAGCATTGTACTTGACGCATAATGACATGTTGCACCACCATTTGTATCTGCAGGTAGTGATCGATGCATTGCCGCCCTTCTTACCCGATATATTTCATTCCAATTCCACACGAAAACAGCGGTCCTCTACCTAGTATTATAAATGGATCTTTCAACTTGCAACAGCTGTAATCTTGGTCATGGGTTATTTCTTTTTTGACAGACTTCAGTGCTAACTAAACCTTTGTAAAAGTTTGAATTTCTCTTCAACTTGTTATGAAGTGATTAAAAATCAAGCGTATTAAGAAGCTACTTTATCTCATGCTTAGTGTAAAGTATTACTAGCTTATCTACATGAGCAAATTTGAAAGGAAAATAAGTTACATTGATCAAATTTTCTTTTTCGGATTATATTATTTGTATAGAGTAATTTGGATTTATATATCAACAAAATTGATTACATTGAAAGGTTCAAAAATGTAATTACAAGTAAGATATCCTGATTGGGAGTTATTAAAGAAAATATGCTTCGGATATGAAAAAAGTTGGCAAATTGAGAAAGATATATAGAAAACTAAATAGATAGATAGATCAGAGAGCCGAGACCAGAAATATTAAAAGTAACATTTATTGTCCTAAGTATGAAAAACGACATACCAAGAGATCTAATTTTGTGACGCCTTCTAAATCATTGCATGGAAAACCAATGTTGTGAACTAAAAGACTTATTACAAAAAAATAATATATGTATGGTGATGAAGAGAGAATATATAATAGTTGCAACAATTAATACCTTTATGGGGCTTCCAAACATGAAACAATGAGAAATTTTTTTATCAACAAATCATTGTAAATAAGAAAAACTGTAAATAATTATGGAAGATACCCTAATTAATGTCTTCTCCTCTCCATTAATGTAATTAATAGTTAGTACTCTAAGTTGAGGCCGCAATCTTTTCTTGTGGTTTAATTTTCTTTTTCAATTTTAATTATATTTATTTATTTACTATTCTTTTTCCTCCTTTCGTACTCTTTTCACTACCACAAAATATTTCGACATTTGTGATATTCTATTTTCTCCACAATACCCTCAAACGTTTATATTTTCTCGAAAAGAAAGTTGGTCAAGTACATATCCAAATCTGGGATGTTCTCCCCAAGTTTTAAATTTGAATTATTTAATTAATCAAATCTTCAGGTTTCGAGTCAAAGAGAAGCAATAATCATTTGGTTTCTTAATCATATTATCATCATTCAACAATCAATTATAATGGATATAGATGTATGAAATGTGCTCAACTATTTTTTTCCTCTATTTTTGTTTATTGTGCATAGAGAATTCATATTCGTGCTTCCCAAAAATAAAGAATTACTATTATTTTTTTTTATTGGTCATAGGGATCTCACATTATATCTTGTAATTGAGAAACTTCCACCAAACTAATGTTAATTCAATGGTCATGGACTAAACACATGGTTGCTAGTCGCTGATCAAGATGCCTAAACAGTCGGGCTCAAGAGGGACTCAACCTAGGATGTAATTGACCCAATAAAGAAAAGTTGGTTGGTCCAATCTAGGCCAATCTTAGGCTAATTCCAGGTATCAATACTTGGGATAGGCCCAACCCAATGACCTAGGACCTCCTAACCCTGGGTCAAGTTAGCGGGCCGACCTAATCGAGCCACTTCTTTTTTTAAATAATACATGACATATAAGTTTTATTTTATTTTTATAGCTTAACTATTCTATATTTTTTTATACTTTTGAAACTCTAAAAATTTTACCTTTATTCTTCTACTTCTATATTAGTACAACAATTCACTAAAATTCATTGTTATTTTTTTAAAAATGTATTTTAAATCTTTTTTGGTCTTTATGTGGTCTTAGCTACTTCTTTTTGTAGTTTTGATTGTTTGGTTTAATTTATAATTTATTTATTTAAAATAAAAGCATAAATTATTTAAGTTTGTTAAAAAAGTATCTCATCTTCATTGAAAAAAAAAAAACAAAAGAAAACAGGCACAATCAGGTTTGGTTTGAGATTAGGCCAGGTCATCACCACTGCTTTTGCACTTTCTCTTCATCCCCCGTTTTGTGCTTAATATAAGGTAAAATTAGTGAAATAAAAATTACTGTTTTCAAATATGAGTTTAGTCACTAGCTACTGGTCATGGTAAGAAAATATATGAAAAAATAAGGAAAAAGAAAGACAATTTTTTATTGAGCATTTGAGTAAAACTGAAAAATTTAAAGTAGTGATGAAGTTAAAATTGACACTCAAAAGTTGACACTCAAAAATGAAGTACACCTTTCTTGCAAGTTCAATCATTTTGCGTTTATTGAATTTGACAGTACTTTTAACGAAGGATCTATTGAAATTCGGTTTCAAAGGATGGATATTTTGCAAAAACTATATGTGGTAGGTGTGTTTTAATTTGAAAAATGTAATTAATGATTTGGTATATAAAGATAGGTATAGACTAATGTCACTTGATTCATAATTTTAGTGATTATTACACTTTGATGACTGGATTTGAAATTGAATTGCAATTATGTTAAAGTTATACAGATATACTAATGTGTGTAAGAATTTTTTGCACCGATTTATTTGGTTCTTTGCCACCATAGAACATATTACTTTCAAATATTTTTAAAAGAAAAATCAATTGACACTTTTGAATCCATTAATCCCTATATATATATATTTATATATATAATAGACTCTTATAAAAACAAAAAGAATAACAAAGACTAGAGGGTTGGATGTTACAAAAAATAAAGCACCTTCTAGATTATCCATGTAGCACCCCCTTTGCTACAAGAGTTATATCTACCCTAAACGTTATAGTTATAGTAATCCCTGTGTTCATATATATACTTTTGCACATAATCATCTAATCAATTTGCATACGTAATCACAACATCATAACGACATAGTCAACCCACAACATCATATATATACAAATCAAACACTACAGGTAATCCACCACAGTTGATCAGCGCCTATGTTCTCTTTATACAAACAAAATTAGATTTGTACTCTAGCTGACAAGAGGAGAAAACAGCATACTGGCCCGACCTGCCTGAGTATAGTGCGTAGACCTATTATTCAACAGTCAGACACCTCAAAGTCTACTCCTGAAAGAAAATGTCAACAGAGGGATGAGCCTGCCACTCAATAAGTAAATAATCAGCCCTATCTATATATGTATATCAAACACAGCCCAAACATGACAAGTAGGCAACATGCATGGATTACACTCAATTTAACTCCAACATAATCAATTGTAATACACCACATAGCTATCTCACAATAAAATAATCAATTAAACTTCCTTTTTCCTAGTTTGCTTACTAGAAGGTGATATCGTGTTTTTCCCATCAACTCAATCTCATCGTTATATAAATTTAAGTGAATCCCCTTGACAGCCGGTTCATCAATCTCATTTCGCATCATAGCTCTTTTATTTCGCATCATAGCTCTTTTCACATCACATCTTTTTCATATCGCATCAAAGCTCTTTTCACATCACATCTTTTTCATATCGCATCAAAGCTCTTTTCATTTCTTTTTTTTTTTCTCATATCGCATCAAAGCTCTTTTAATTTCATTTCACCTTATAGGCTTTTCAACACGTCAAGTGGTATTCACGCCACAATATATATTCAACTTCCACAACTCCCTCATTTTCACATATCACCATTCTTGTAAGCAATTAGTAACGTAAAACAGTATATCCATATATTCTCATTTTCAGACATCCACAACACTTCAAATAACAACATAACATTTCAACGTATTTTCCATTCCACGTACACAATACCATCAATCAAATCAAATCATTCACCACTCATATATTTTCAGATAAATCAATGTCAGCACGAACCACAAATTCATATAACAGTAAAACCACAAATACAGAAAGCATATATAGATAATACTAATTATTTGCTTACCTCAACCTCACAACGTTTCTTTCTACTCAATCGCTAATTGTCAGTCATTTCACCTCACCCCCGTATCTATAATGAGTTATACCACATACAATTAATATATCGAGAATATCATAATTTCTTTTAAATACAATATTAAATATTATTCGTACAATTTCTACTAATTCTTTAATATTCCACTTCTATCGAAGTACAAATCTTCGTTTTTTCTCTTTATTAATATACCATTTATTAAATATAATTTCCGGAATATTTCTACGGATTTCTTATCAATTTCTCGCTATTATATAATTTAATTAAATAACAATACGTAGAATTGCGTATTTGGTTAACAATTCCAATTGAATTATATAAATTGGCTATAGCAACATTCAAATCTAATAAATTTAATAATTTAATTAACCAACGACATTATTTTTATATCCGATTCTATATTTAATTAGACACTATTTTAAATAGCCAAACCCGTAAAATATTCCGATTAAATGATACATCGCTTAGTATAAATAATATTTAATAAACGGACTAATTAAATAATATAATTATATCAATTAATAAGAATTAAAATTAAAATTCTTACCTCCCGCGCAAACTGAAGAAGAACAGAAAAATTGCAGAATATGCAGTGAAATGGTTTGACAATATTATATGTATATATATATATTATGTGCTTATCATGGGGGTGGGGCGGTGGGTGATGGCCCACCCCTCCCCCAATTCATTTTTCTTTCTTTTTCTTTTCTATTCCTTTTCTCTCGTCTTTTTCTATTTTTTTTAATTTAATTTAAATTTTTCTCAAAATACCCATTACGTCCTTCTTAAATTTCTTAATTAATATAATTTGTCCCCAAATATTATAACGAACTCCAATTTAATCCGTTCAAGTTTTATTATATTCCAATTAGGGAACATAATTTATTTACTAATTAACTCTAAGATTGACCATCCTCTAAGATTACCAATTAATCCCCCAATTATTTACCAATTAATCCCCCAATTAGATATTATAATCTTTGGGGCTTCACAATCCAACCCTCTAAGATTGACCATCCTCTAGCAGCTTCTGCAACTTCTCCTGCAAAACAAACAAAATTATTAATACTTTTAAGCAAGAATTAATTTTTTTTAAAAAAAATAATATTAATACTGTAGCTACTTACCTCCACCTCCAACGCCCTCGGCCCGCTCCAGGCGCCGTTCACTTTTTTCTTGCAGCACCTCTCCAATAATTCCTTTTGCTTGGGGGGGGGGGGGGGTGATCGAGCTTTGCTTCCTGTAGAAGAAAAAATATTTAGCATCTTATTTATAAAATAATGGTAAAGCATTTAAAATACTATTATTTACTTACCAACTTCCTCTTCTGCATGCCAATAAAGGAAGCCCCCCCCCCCGGATACACAATTGAGGACACCATGGAGTTTGCCGCCCAGTTCGCCTTTTATAAGGACTCCCGCCGGAAGTCAACTCTGGCCTAGTATGTCTGGAGCTGGAGCGAAACCGTGTTGGCCAGTCAGAGTAGCCTAACCAGGCTGGACAGGGCGATGGAAAGTATTTTTCGTATTTACTTATCGGTCAAGATGTGGAACACCCCAGAACATGGACTCATCGTTACATTCCCACCAGTAGGTCATCTATAGTAATAAAATTAAACAAAACGTCAATAAATTTCATTGAATAATTAGATTATTAGATAAAATCAAATTAATTTAAAATTGATTACCTTCATGCTCCCAAACCACAAATACTTGTACTCTTCCAGCACCTGCCTCAGAATTGGCGATGGGTCGGAAAGTGTCCCCGTCACCATTGTATTGATGCGCTCGTGAAATCAGCGGTCAGATCTAAAAGAACATGCTATATTAAACATTTTTAATATAGAATAAAACTAAAAAAATTGATAAACAAATTTACCTTGCGCCATTGAGTCTGATGTATTGGGCGCGCTGATGGTGGGGGGATTGATAATAGTAGTGGAGCAGCCGCTGGGGTAGCAGACTAGTGTATCGTCTCATTAGATGTCAGTGCAGCTCTAGATGCTCCAGCATCATCTGGAGTCTGTGGGGTGGGGGACGGTGCGGTCGTGTCAGGTGGTGTGAGTGGTCGAAGAACTGCTTTCGTAACTTGGAAAGCATCCGACACACTGGTAGAAGTGGCAGGCCACGACCATGACCTCTTCCTTGACCACGTGGTATACGAGGCGTACCACTAAACATGATCTAAAAAATTATTGAGAAGTATTAGTCTAAATTTTACAATTATTCACATTAATATGTAAATAAAAAAGAATATATTAATTCTTACACATCGAAAAAATTATCATGAAGTTATGATTATTGTACTCATTAATTATTTAAAAATGTATAATTTTCTTGTGCACATATACAAACTAGCCAAGTATTGCTTTAAGTTTATTTAGCTTATCACATGAACGTTTTATTGTAGTATTCGATATATTTATCCATTTTAATCTATCAATATTATCTTTTGCTAATAGATGAAGATGGATAAACGTAACAAGTTCTACTGGCAAAATTCAATGTATGGGCTAAACAAGATTAAAGGCATGCGTGATCTGTTTGTACGCTGTTACCAAAGAAATATACATTTTTGAATAATTATTAATTATTGGTAATATTGTTCTCAATTTGTTTTCCATTTCTAATGATTATGTAATTGTACTTTAATTCGAAATACAACCTTAATATTGTTATTGTTGACATTATTTTATAAATAATATTATTATTGGGATTATTTGTCTAAGTTTTGTGATTATTGACTTTATTATGTAAAAATGTTATTTTTGGGAATATTTTATAATTTTGCGATAATTGACATTGTTACGAAAATAATGTTATTACTGGGAATATTAGCTGTCTTTTGTAATTGTTGACATTATTATGTAAAAATGTTATTATTGGAAAATTTTGTCTAATTTTTTATTATTGACATTATTATGTAAAAATGTTATTATTATTAGGAATATTGGTGTAATTTTTGTGATTATTTATGTTACTATTTAAAAAGATTATTATTGGAAATATTGATCTAATTTTTTTATTATTTACAATATTATTTAAATAATGTTATTACTGGGATTTACTATTGGTCTAATTTTTGTGATTGTTTACATTATGATGTAAAAATTATTTTATTGGAAATATTAGTCCAATATTTTTTATTATTTACATTATTATTTAAATAACTTTACTACAGGGATTATATATTTGTCCAATAAATTTGGTTATTTACATTATGATGTAAAAAATTAGTGTATTTATAAAATAAATTGCACATGTATAGAATAAATATGGCAAAAATTAAGCAATATAATATAATACACATAAGAATTGCATAAAAGGAAAAATAGGCCTCATTTGACTTGAATTTTCAAATTCGAAGGAGACTAGTAATTAATCTCTTTCTTTCATATCATTTGACTAATTGTAACTTCTTGATTTGAATATTTGAAGTATTTAACAACAAAGAAAAAGTAAAAAGAACGAAAAATTCAAAAATTCTATTAATTGAAATTAGTCAATGCATATCTTCATATAGAATATTACAGTAAATTGCACAAATAATTACACTATACAATTACTAAATTACACAATAATTGCATAAATTACACAACTATACAATTAGTTTTGAAAAATTACACAAAAATTCTATAATTGCAGAAATTACATAAAATAAATTTCTATAATTGCAGAAATTCTTGTACAACTAAATATTTCTATATTTGCAAAACTTACATAAAATAACCTTTTTACAGAATTGTTTTGAAAATAAAAAAAAATGACAGAGAATTTTTAAAAATCACCCAAAATTAAGAGAAAATTATTAAAATAACAAAAAATATACAAAAATTTGGAGAATTACATAAAATTTACAAAAGAAATTTAAGATTTTCAAAAATTTATAGAAAAATGTATATTACATAAATGTACAAAATTTATATACATAAATGATTTCATAAATGTATAAAATTTTTTAAAAATTACAGAAAAATTAAGTAATTATTTTTAAATTGCCGAAAGTTTTTTAAATGTTTTATTTTACACCAAAAAATTAAGAAAATAAAAAATATAGGATGAATTATCCCAAACATGTTAATGATCAGAAAAAGTAGACTATAAATTAATTATGGTCATTGAAAACATATAATGCTACGAATTAAATTGATACATGTTCAAAAGATCAAATATATTTGTATATATAAGATTGCTAGTATTACGTAGATGTAAGTAGCATCTTATACTGTTGTATTGGATCGTCTACTCAGACCGTTAATATTTTTATCAAACCATTGGATAGTATTAAATCGATATAATGCTACATTCTATGAAGTTTTTGACATTTTTGTTATACGGATACTAAGATATCGTATCCGATACACAATCAATGACGTTGAAAAAATGATGGAAGTGACCATCAAACAATTTGATTTTAGATAAGACCACTAGATATGTTCACATATGAAAAGTATTGTTATCAGTTTAAATTTGGTGTTAATCAGGGTCCTGGATATTGAGACATTGTAATCGGGAAGTGAACGAGCAATCTATGGGCATATTTAGGGATGGTTTTGGAACACATTTAGAAACATTTTTTTAATAATTTCAGAAAAAGATATTTTATACATTTACGAACGGTTTTATTTAAATTTCATATTTCACAACGGTCAAATATTAAATAACCGTTCCTAGGTTTCATTTTTCCTCCAGTTTTCTTTTGGTGCGAAACTCAATTTGTTGGAACTTATTGTGGAACGTCAAAATAAATTAACAGTTCCTATATTTTAATTTTTCCTCCTTTTTATTTAGGACATTGTAATATATTGAACGGTTTATTTTATTAATGTCGGTTCAAAGTTGGAAAGGGCTTTGGGTCGACTTCCTAATTTATTGACAGTTCCTAAATACAAAAAAAATGTGTTTTGTTTTTTTTTTTAAAAAAAAAATAGTGGTATGGACAAATAGTTTGCAAATTGTGCATCTAAATTAGCTGGTAAACTATTATTGGTAATTTTTTAATTTATACAGAAAACGGTAAATGTCAATCGTAATTATTGTCTTCCTCAGTCTTGTAATCCTCATCAAAGTTATCTTCGTCAGACTCGTCATCAAACCTAGTCTACGATCAAAGTTCCCCGATCGGGCCAACATGAGTACATACGACCGTACTGCCAGTGCGTTGCGAGCCCATCCGTGCACAAACCTAGTCTACCACTACGGAGCTCTACTGCAAAATGATGATATGTCCGGTCAAAATACCTCGATGCATCTGAATCAGACGGATGGCACATGGATCCCTCTTCCGTTCGATTGTTGGCATGCCATGTTATTTGCTTGGCAGTCTCTTCTGAAACAGACAACCTTTGCAGGCGAGCGGTATCTGACAGGTAACTAAGAATGCTATACGATGTCTTCTTGTGATTAGGATTTTGCTACCTGGTTGACTTGTACGTAGCTTCTCCGCAAAACTTGCAGTAATCTAAATCAATGTTGTCCTTCTTATACAACATGCAGCCATTTTTACACACATCAATCTTCTCAATAGGTAACCCAAGTTTCTTAATAATTTCTTCGTACTATAGTAATCTTGGGGCAGAGTGTGGTTGCGGGTCACTATATGATTAGCCCATTGGGATATTTGGTCACATATATGCTGAGAAAATGGCCAACGACCTTGATATTCAACAACTTGGCAACAACCTCAATTGAGATTGGGTGCAACCATTCCACATCGACTGCTCAACTGCATGCACTACATTGTAAAACCGATCCGCCAGTCTAGACACATAATCGTATCATCTACAATAATATAAACTACACCTTATATTAGTAGGACACGACCTTGTACCATTATCAGGAACACCATCCCGATTATACTTAGAAGACCAGACAGCTAGCCTGGCGGCATCAAAAACCATTCTCTGTGTAGAATCCATCTGCACCGCATCACCCGAAGGCGTGCCCTCCATAACATTAGAAATGGGAGTTTGCTCCTCCTACAATTGGGCCACGGTGATGGCGTCAAAATACTCCTACACCCTCTCCTAGCCATGAGAAGTCCAATTATAATACTCTGGCATAAAACCTTTCATAAATAAGTAAAAAGTTACCTCGTCCGTGGTTTTGAAAAACTTCATTTTTGCACTTCCGAAAAGGATACTTAATTTTCTCACCATCCATACATGCATGTTGAGACTTGGGTCATTCTATAAATGTAGCAACACATCCTCAACGACGTAAGACCCGACCTATTTGAAAGGTTCTTCTCATACATTCATCTACTCAACCATCTTAACATTAATATAGTCCTATACAAACACAGAAACACACACACACACACACATATATATATTATAACATTAAATTTAATTGATAAAATTATGACAAATATAATCAATTGACAATAAAGGGTTAAAGTTGTTTTCTGATCAAAATAACTTCAATTATCAATAAAAATTTGAGATAGGTTGACGAACAAGAGTAGAAAAATATTTGTGAGATAGTGGAGATCAAAAAAATTCGAGAGAGATTGAGGAAATAGAGAGAAAATAAGAATCGAATAAGATAGTGACATTAAATGGAAAGAGCACACATATTTGGCTATTAAAAAATAGCCGTTGATTTAGATTTTGAAATGGTCCTTTCTATCAGTTTAGGAACATTTTTTTTTTATCGTTGAAATATAGCCATTGTATTTCATTTGGAATAGTCTCAGTAATACTAAATAAATAATACAAAAAAAAGTTTCAATTTGCACCAAATTTTGGAACGATTGTTGAAACACTTACTTCTTAAATAAAATTAATAATTTTGAACGGTTTTTCGCATAATTGATTAAGTGTATTCCAAAATCGTTCCAAATTGTACCTTATTTTTTAATATATTTTCTAACTGTCATCTTTTCGACATCCTTTGTCACACATATAGGAATGGTCAACTCAAGGCAGTCCCTAATTCTAATATTATGTTCCAAACAGAGTTCCAACCATCTAGTTTTACTATTTTGTAATGGGATTTGGATCGGATTTTATAACTGTTTGTTCAGAACTCATGTTGGAATGGCGTGCCTGTTCCAAAATTATAAGAAAAAAAAAGGTAGATCATGACATCATCTTTCAATATCCGTTCATTATGTGTTCCAAAGATCGTTCAAAGATGAAATGGGTTTAGGAACGGTTGCCCTGACCATGTCAAAATCCCACCTTTTTTATAGGGTGGTGTTGTGCTCTAGCAAAATCCCATCCATAAAAGTGGTTGGCGGAGCACAAGATCTAGGATCCGATCATAGCACAAGAAATGGGGTCCGCAAGTTTTTTAGTTTTACAAGCTAGCTTAAGGTAGTATCACTACAAAAAAAAGCGGAACTTGAAGCGAGATTAGGAACGGTTTTTTTGGCATTTGGAACAGTTTGCAAGAAATCGAACTTATTTGGGGTGATTTTTGAAACGGTTGGAAATTCATCCTTACAAATGACGTTACAAAATTTTAGGAACGGTTCTGGCAAGACCATTTCTATTTGGGATGGGAACTGTAACATACTACGAAAACCATTTCTAATATTAAATTTGTCAAGAAAAATTTATTTTTTCAATTGGAACGGTTTTAGGAATTGTCAGTCGTATTTAAGAACACATGTATAAAACCGTTTTAGTAATGGTATTAGCAACGGTCTTTCTGAGAACACATACTTAAAATTGAAATAGCAATGGTATTAGGAACGGTCAACCAATATTTAGGAACACCTATTAGAAATGATTTTAGCAATGGTATTTGAAACAGTCAATGTAGTTCAAGAATAGTGGTTTGGAACTATTTTAGTAATGGTATTCGGAACGGTCATTTATTTAAATTTATAATATTTTTTTACCATTACTAAAACCGTTCCTAATTTTTTAATTCTACAATTTATTTTATATTTTATAATTTATTCATATATTTAATAAATTGTAATAAATAAATAAATTTATATATTTTAATATATAATAAATTAATTTAATAAATTTTTTATTAATTATATTTATGAATTTAATTAAATAACTAAAATTGAAATAATAAAATTTAATAAATATTATGAAACATGAATAATTAAGAAAAAATATTATATTAATATAAAAAATTATCTAAATAAAAAAATGAAAAAAAATTAAAATCAAATCTAAGCCCTCCTCTTCAGCGACATCAATATCGTCCTGGTTTGAGGCTGGGGGGTCTATTGAAGGCAATTCTGGAACGTCTCTTGCAAAACATACAAAATTATTAGTACTTTTAACCAAGAATTATTGTTTCTAAAACAAAGAATATCAATAATCTACTTACCGCCACCTCAGCCGCTCTCAGCCCACTCCAGCCGTCGTCCTCCTTTTTCGTGTAGCACCTTTCAAATAACTCCATCCGCTTGGGCACTGATCGAGCTCTGCCTCTCGTAAAAGAAACAAATAGTTAACATCTTATTTATCAACATTATTTTCCATTGACAAATGAAGATGGATAAACCTAAATAGTTATACTGACAAAATTCACTTGATGGGCTAAAACTTAAAGGCATGTGTGATCTGTTTTTACATGGTTACAAAGGAACTATATATTTTTAAATAATTATTAATTGTTAATTGTATTTTAATTTAAAATATTACCTCAATATTGTTATTGTTGATATTATTTTCAAAATAATATTATTATTGGAATTATTGATCTAATTTTATGATTATTGACATTATTATGTAAAAATATTATTATTAGGAATATTTTCTAATTTTGGATTATTGACATTGTTATGTAAATAATGATATTATTGGGAATATTAGCCTAATTTATGTTAATGTGATTATTATGTAAAAAATTATTACTGGAAATATTGGTCCATTTTTATTATTATTTACATTTGTTATGTAAATATGTTAGTATGGGGGAAATTGGTCAAAAAAATTTTATTAATGTGATTATTATGTAAAAATTTATTAATTGGAATAAATTCTCAGTTTTTTTAATTATTTATATTTATTATGTAAAAATGTAATATTGGTGAAATTGGTCAAATATTTTGTATAAATTAAATATAAATTGCATAAATAACACAATGAAATAAACATAAATTGAATAAATTACTCAAAAAATTATACATAAATTGCATAAATTACACAATAAATTACCCAAATTGTAGAAATGACCAAAAATTAGAAATAAATAACAAAAAAAAATCAAAATTAACAAAAGTTTTCTGTCAATTTTTTAAAAATAAAAAAATTTTAAAAAAGTACCAAAAATTTACAGAAAATTTTTAAAAATTACCAAAAAAATTTTCAAAAAATTAGAAAAATTACAAAAACATTACAGAAAATTAGGAAGATAAAAAAATTCAAAAAGATCAGAAAAATTTTAAAAAACCGTAATTAGTTTTTTTAAAAAAATTTTAGAAAATTTTTTCAAAAAACAGAAATTTTATATAGATAAGTGGCCGATTTTTTTTTCGAAAACTAGCCAAAATGTTTTAAAAAAATTGGTGTTTTATTTTATACGAAAGTGGGGGAAAAAAGGAAGAAAAGTGTGGTGAAAAAAAAGAAGAAAAATGGTGGGGGGGGGGGGGGTATCAAAGAAAAAAGTTGGAGGGTCCACAAAATGAAAAAGGAAACACAACCATTTGATTCCACTTACCTCTGGACGGCGGCGGCGGCTGACGGTAGTGGAGCTAAGTACCAGTGAGGGAGAGAGTGAGGGAGGGAGAGTGAAGGAGGAAGAGGGAGGGAGAAATAAAAAAATCTTCTATGTTTTGTATATATACCAATTTTTGGAGCGGGCTTGAAACCGGCAATTTTTAAAAAACCATTCCAAGACCTCTCCTAGCAAAAAAAAATATCGTTTTTGTTGACAAGCAATATTTAAAAAGTCGTTCCTATTGTTTAGCAATTCCAATTAACCGTTCCCAAAAAAACAATGTCACTTGTTTCGAAATGACGTCATTTTGGTGTAATATTAATACGACCACTCCTAATGCTTACTAATAGTTCCTAATTATGTCTCAAAATTATTTTCCCAAAAAATTCAAAAAAATAAAAAATAAAAGAAAAACTATCCTAGACATGTTAATGATCATAAAAAAATAGACCATAAATTAATTAAGGCCATTGGAAAAATATAATGCATTAAATTAAATTGAAATATGTTCGAAGATCAAGTGGATTTGTATATATAAGGTTGTTAGTCTTACATAAATACAAGTAACATCTTATACTATTATATTGAATTGCCTAATTAGACCATTGGATATTATTAAATCGACAAATACTGCATTCGTTGAAGTTTTGGATATTTTTGTTATATAGATACTGAGATATCGTATCTGATGCACAATTAACGATGATAAAAACGACGCAACTGGCCATAAGACCATGTAATTTTACTTAGACAGCTAGGTATGTTCACCTATGGAAAGTATAGGTATGCGTTTAAATTTGGGATTAATCAGGATCACGGATTGAAATATCGTCGTAACCGGGAAGTGAATTAGGAATCTGTCGACATATTTGGGAATTGATAGTTTATAAATTTAGGCACGATTTTATTTAAATTCTTTTTATGAACGGTCAAATATTTGAAAATCGTTCCTAAGTTTGACTTTCCCACCACTTTTCATTTGGCGCGAAATTAAAATTTTTGTACTGATTTTGGAACAATCAAAATAAATTGGCCGTTCTAAAATTTTTATTTTCCCTCTTATTTTATTTAGGGTATTGTAATGTATTTAGGAACGATTTTCTTAAAGCCCGTTCAAAGTTGGAATGACCTTTGGAATAGTTTGTTGGTTTCTGGACAGTTCGTAAACAGGAAAATTTATTTTTTGTTTTCAAACATAATTTTATTTGTGTGAGAACATTATTTTTCAAATTGTGTACAAAATCCACTCCAAAAACCATTCCAATTTGTAGTGGGTTTTGAAAAAGTTTTCCGAAACACAATACTTCTTAAGTAAAACTCATAATTTGGAACTATTTTTCACATAATTCATTAAGTATATACTAAAACCGTTTCAAATTGTACCTCATTTTGAAATACGTTTTTTAACTATCATCTTCTAGACATTCATTGTCATACATATAGGAACGGTCAATGCAAGACCTTTCATAATTTTAATAATCTATTCCAAACGAGTTTCAAACATTAACCATTACTATTTTTTGAGCTGTCTTTTGAACGGATTTTGTAACGGTTAGTGAACGGTTTTGACACTCCAAAATTATTATCCAAAAAAAAGTGGATCATGACGTCATCTACCAATATCTGTTCCTCATGTGTTCCAAGGCTCGTTCCAATATGGAATGGGTTTTGGAACGATACCCTTACCCGTGCCAAATCCCGCCTTTTTTTGTAGTGTATATAGGGCCTTTACCAATTTCTTCCCATTTGTTACGGTCTTCTCATACTGTATCTCATTAGATGAAAATATTATTTAATTTTTGTCCTCACATCTATTTGCCATCAAATAATGAATTTAGCCTTTAGCGATCTCACGTGCATTTTCATTTATATTTGAACTAAGACTCTGGTAACAATTCATGAAGTTCGGAAGATGGATTATTAACTGACGTATTATCTCCATAGGGTGAGAACTTGATGACACCATCAAACACTTGTTGCGGTGATTTAGATATTCCAACAGATAGTAACAAATGAATTAGCTTCTAAACGCCGAAGTGACATATAGGAATTTGATACTAGTAGGCCAAGATTAGATAAGGGGCTAAAATAATTCGATTAGGAATAAGTGACAATGCCTAGATTTGCCTGAAAAATGTGTACTTTAAGAGTCATAGTTGAGTGTTCGTCCTCCGCTTTACACAGGGCAAGCTTTACAGACTTCAACCTTATGCTTTACCCAATTGCTCAATGTGGATAATGCATTATCGCAAAATGCACAAAGTGTTCTACGATACCCAATGCTCTCTTCTTTCACCTTTCTTGTCCCACCAGAAGTTAGACATCATTCCTTCAATCTCATGAATAGGTGATGAGGGAAATTTTAAGCATGATATAGGATACATTAGGATAGGTTGAATAATTGCCTTTAGGAGAATCTCCTTACCCGCTTGGGAGAGCACCTTCTTCTTCCAGCCTTGTACTCTTTGTCAAATGTTATCCTTAATTCTAGTACATTAATATTTCTTTCTTCAAGCCCCACCGTCGGTTACCCCAAGTGTTGACTTTCGCTATAGCCAAGTGGTGTTCATAGCATATGTTCTTTCTAAACCCCGTGCTTGATTTTTTAAGATTAATAATCTACCCCAATGCTTGTGTGTATCAGTATAGTATGGTACCATGGAAAGATGAGGATGTGGCCTTGCAAAAAACACAAGGGTATCTTCAACCAAGAATAGGTGAGATATTCGGGGTGCCAAGGTTGCCATTCAAACACCCTGGATCAAACTCAGTGATTTAGCTGCTTTTAACATTCCACTGAGAACATCTCCACAAAGTAAGAATAGGTAAGGCGAAAGGGGGTCTCCTTGTACAATTCCCCTAGACAGCTTTACTAGTCCAAAATTCTCACCATTAAGAACAAAAGAATAACTAACAGTACAAAACAAGCACCAAAAGGAGATGGACAAAAGAGTACTCAAACCCTAGTCTAATAAGATAGACTCCAAGAATAGCCACTCAACTAGGTCCTAGACGTTGCCCATGTCAAGCTTCATTATTAAATAGCCTTTCTTTCCTCCTGTCTCAGATTTCAAGAAGTGATTAGCATCATAAGTAAGAAAAATATTAACAGATATTAATCGACCTGGAATAAAGGCCAATTGAGATAATTTAAACACAAAAGGTTTAATCTAGCTATGGTTTTTTATGCACTCTATAAATGACATTGCAAAAGCTAATAGGTTGAATACATTAAACTGAATCAATCTTATCACATTTTGGAATTAGAAGTATATGAGTAAGATTCAGCGAAGGATCAAACCATTGATTATGCAACAAGTTAAGAATGATAAAAGAGATATTTTTTTCTTATGATATGCTAAAATTTGTTACAAAAGATTGGGGCATACCATTTGGTTTGTGTGATTTCAAAAAGAGACATTTGATAGCTTCTACAATCTCCTTCTCTTTGTAGGGTTGTTTGAACGACCATTTCATCTCCTTTGATACCTTAAATTCACCTGTGTTTGCTACCTCGTCAGTGATCGTTGGAGAGGGGTATGCCAAGGTGAATAATTCATCAAAAAATTGATAATGATGCTCACAATCTACTCTTTTTCTTGACACCACGTACACTCATCATTTTGCAGTTCATCAATCTTGTTCAGCTGATGCTTGTGAGATGCTTTCAAATGAAATAGCTTTGAGTCTCAATCATCCTCTTTTAACCAATCTTCTTTTGCCTCTTTGTTTCTAGATGATCTCATCTTCCATAAAACATCTCTCAATTTCCTCTCGACATTTTTTCAGCATTTTCAATCAATGGTCAAGACTCTAGAAATTAATCCTTTCTTCAAGCTCTTTAATCATCCATTTCAAGTGTCCAAATGTGCACTTGCTCTATCTAGCCAGTTATATCCTACAGCTTTAGACTCGCTAAGTAGATGTTTAATGTTAAAAGAGGTACAAACAACCTTCCCAGTATCAAAAATGATCTTCACACACTCGTCTACCTTCAACCACATTGCCCCAAAGCGCTACACCTTAGAACAGTTGTCGTGAAAATTGTTGATTTAGAGTCATACTTATAATTAAAGGAGCATAGTCAGACAATTGAATCGGGATGACGTCTACTTTTGCATTTGATCAGGTAGACCACTTTGAGTTTCCACATGTACTATCCAAACGAGCCATGACATTGTTGGAATGAATGACAAAAAGCCAGTTAGATTGGTTGTTAATCATTCTCCAATCTTTATCGAATAATATTAGATTGATGAATACGGTAAGAGTTCATCAAGTTGGCAGTGTGTTTTATTTTGTTACCACTTATATTGAACGGGGTTTTCAATACCATAACAAAATGTGCACAGATCGAAAGGTGAAACTCGTGCAGTTGGGCTACGCATAGATTTGGCAGTTATGAAACCAACTCATAAGGGTCTCGGGCTGATCCGTTCCAAGTCGAGAACCTGGAAATAGGGCATCAAAGGTCCTATAGAGTCTTGCACTAAGTATCACAACCGTGTTTCGTCGACAGGAGACGTAGGTCTTCTTTGCTATTTTAGTGGATTAGTTCAGAAGGTAGTTGACTGACTGAACTGACTTGCAGGAATCGTCATATGGAAACTATTAAGGACTGATCAATATGACTGGGATTTTTTGGTTTTGATAGTATGAGATTAGTCCTCGGACTTGAGTAATCATGCTAGTCACGTGCATATGAAGACTGTATCTTCGATATGGCGAGCAGTGAATGTGTCGTGAGACATGATCGTCATAAGCCTTATCTAGTGCATTCTGAGTATGTAGTAAGGACGGTGGATTTCAATAGAGGATCTATCCCCTATCAGTATATGGCAGTGAGTTCTCCTATGCATACTAAGATAGTTTAGACTCTAAAAGTATTTAGCCAAAATGATAGATCGATTAGGCATAGTTTTTAAGATCAGGTTAGTAGAGTAAATGCGTCTCGAGTATTAAGCATTGTTGCCTAGTCAAGGATGGGAACCGACACCCAATTCGATGCCCAATTCTAAGACCGGTTGATGGGTGACAGTAGGACCGTACTCGTACAGATTCGAAGCCTACATGTTCACGCTGATATTCACCTAGTTTCTAGTACCATGAACCGTTGTTACACGACCACCCATGGTAATGAGCTATTTCTGATTATGGGATAATTTAGAATAATTAATTAAATTAGATTTATTTAATTTTATTTGTCACACATGCCCAAGTCTAGCTGAGGGTGAACTTAAAGAGTCACACCCTACCACTATCATGGGATGAAATTAATTTCAAAGAGTCAGATTAATTTAATTGAATTAAATTAAATCTTGGAGAGAATGAATGATTGGATCATTTATTTAGACCAATTCATTCGATGGATTAATTGGATTAATTTTACTGGGCTTGGTTGGATTTATGAATTGAATTTATAAGTTAAAAGCGAGAAAATAGAAGGCTTGGATCCTTTAATTGGATCAAAGTATATTTTAATATTGGATTTATAAATTAAAATAGGTTCGATTTAAAGTCCATTAGATGTGGGCTTGATTTAGTTTTAATTAATCAAGCTCGGTCCATTAAAATGCAAGCCCAAGTCCTTTGTGAGACCATGGCTAGGTTAAAGAGTCAAAACTCCTCCTTGGGTGAGGTGTGGCATAGAGGTGTTAGATGGTTGAAGAAATCTTTCTAGGTTAAAGCTCCTTGGTATCTTGTGACTAGGTCACATATAAAGTTTCTAAAATACTCACAGCCGACCAGTAGCTGCAGCAAAAACATATCCATAAAATTTCACTCCTATTTTCTCTCCAAAAATCCTATTAACATCGTAGAGATCCAAAGAGGAATAAAGGATCAAATGTTAAACAATAACGTTGTTGATTCTTTGCACATGTGATGAGTTTTTGCTAGTACAAAATCTCCACATCCTTTAGTGGTGGTGTGTTAGTCTTTGAAGAGTCTCTAAATCGAGATCTAACAGTGAACGGTACAAAATGAGGAATCAACGCTTGTAGTCGAACATAATGTGGATTTTTGTCCCTCTTGTTTATTTTTTCTCCGAATTATTGGCCTTCTTTGTTTTATTTTTACACCGAAGGTCGGGGAAAAGATTAAGGGTACATCCATTAGTCCAGATTTAATTTTTCATTTAATTTTGGGCTCGAGAATTTTTCTTAAATTTTGGAATATATAAAATATAATTGATTCTTGGAAAAGTAGAAAAAAACCAAAAAGTTTCGGAAAAAGAAAAAAAATGGTAGTAGATGTGCCAACAAGCGCACGGTCGGGCGCGCACTCCTGCGGGCATGCGTGCTAGGAAGAGCGCATGCATGTCTGCGTTGGCACGCGTGGGCGTGCACTGGAAACAGATCCACGACGGTGTGCGCGCATTGTTTGCTCTTGTCTGCTTTATGTTTTTTCAAAATTTTTATTTTTTCTGAAAAAGTAAATTTTGGGGAATTTAATTTTTGGTTGAGATGTGGTATTTTCTAAAGTTAAATTACTAAAATTAATTTGAATGGGTTCTCCAACAAGAATTAATTTTTTGTATCGATAGCACTTATGTCCATAAATAAGTTGCATTATTTTTAATAGAAAAACCCTTGGATTGGATATGTGATTAATATATGACATTGGATATTATTATTATAATGCATGGTTTGCGTTATATTTTTTGTGCATGTTTATTTTTAAAATAAATGTGTTTTTTTGTTAATTTGATTAACATGGATGATCACAAAACTCATTGGATGGTTTATTTTCTGTTGGGTTATGGCATGCGTGCCACTTATTTTCTTATCTATCTGTTTTTACCCTAATATTATTTAAGGCATGTTTCTCCCTATTTATGTACTTTCCGCTACTTCTTTTTGGGGTTTGTTTTTGGTTGTAATAAGTGTAGTAGGTTAGGGAGATTTAGTTTTATTTTTTATAACAATTGAAAAAACTAGCTCAGACAATAGAGGCCTATGGAGGAGCTATGGGTTGGCACATAGAGAAGAGGTCCAAAGGATGGAGCCCAAGAAGGAGATGAAGAAATAAAGTGAGATTACAAAGTCCATAGTATGTTAATGGGCCTACCCTAGACTGACCATAGATCTACTATGACCTTAGTAGATCACATAGGCGGCTTTTGATTATCCAATAGTGGCGTGGTAGACTTTTAGTTTTGCGTTCCATGCATTTTAATTAATATTTTTAATAATTAGAATATTATGAATGAAAAATATTAAATGTGATGAGGTCTCGGTCATATAAATAACAAAAAACCCTCACTTAGTTGGACCAAGTTAAAATATTAGACCCAAAAATAGAAATAAACATCGAGAATTTTGCTTGTGGACCCTAAGCCCACTAAGTAAAGGTTTTCCAAAAACCCATTTGAGAGTGATGGTTTTTATAGAAATAGTGGGAGGTTAATAACTGAAGTCCAAATCCTTAACTTGAATATCATTTTATAATAATTTAGTAATTTTTGTATTTATTATAGATGTCTAAGAATCTACTTGAGGATAATAAATTTGATGGAACAAACTATTCAAATTGGCTAAGAAATCGGAGGATAATCCAAGATTTCAAGAACTAAACTTATGTTCTAGATAAGTCTACCTCGTACTTTGCCAGAAGGGTTCTTGCTAGGAAAACATTTGACGCTCAAGAAATTTACTCAGTGGCATGAGGACAACTGGAAAGTTCGCAGTATCGTACTGGGTATGATGAGTAACAAGATCCAAAAATAGTACGAGAGGTGCAAAGATGTATAGTCAATAATGCACCGCAAATTGAACATTATGCGATACCGTATGAAGGAATTCTTAGGTGCTAGAATAGTTGAGGGATTGTCCGTATGAGAGCATCGAGTGATGATACTATCCTTAGTAGAAAAGCTGAAAGACCTCCAGGCTGATTTTGAGAATGAACGTGATCTTACAATCACTACAACCCTTTTTCGATCAATTTATTATCAACTAGAAAATGAATGGGATTGAGAAAAACCTTCATGAGTTGATTAATATGTTCGTCCAGTACAAGACGACGGTTGAAAAATTTGCATCCACTACTAGTGGAAGAGGCTTCGATCTGTAAAGCAAAGGGCAAGGGTGCCAAATGGGGGAGAGAAAGAGTGATGAGACTTCTTCTACTGCTTCTAGCACTTCAAGTGATCTTGTTACGCTGTTAGGCGGGGGAAAAGGAAAAAGGAAGATTGTTCGTCAGTCAAGGATACAAAATGATGTTTGCATTTATTGTTGAGATAAGGGCCATTGGAAGAGGGAGTGTCCTGAGCTCCTCTCTGATGAAGGTAAAATCTTTAATTGAGTATTAACATAATCACCATTCTACTCATGGTATTGGATACCACTGAATTCATAATCTGTGAATGGTTTGCATGTGATGATGAGGAATAGAAAAATTGAAACAAGAAGGTCCTAAGGCTTAACGATAAAGGGGCTATTATTGTAATGAGTAGGGACTTAGTTAGGCTTAGTGGTGATCATGTTAGTATAGCGTTTATGTAACCTAGCATGGTCGAAATAGTGATTTCAATTATTGTTGGACAATTTTGACTATGTATATTGGTCGATAAGTCTTTTCTGTAACATTAAATGAGAAATGTCTATTGGGTGAAATATAAAATTTATATTCATAATTGGATTATGCATAATCAAGAATGAAACTTATCGTTCTGGTTGGACAATCTCTTCTAGCTGAGGATGAGAAAGAGTGATGGACTCAAAGAGCATTAGAAATAGGTGATTCGGATCCATTAGCTTTCAAAACCTTTTCTGAGAATGAGAAAGACCACAAAAGCTTTTTGTAGGTCAAAATGAGCTTATTAGTTGCACATTGAATTGGATCTAGTGTGATATTTGTAAGTCACCAAAACACAGAAATTCAGTATGGGGTTCACAAATCTAATTCCATTTGATGGGTTCAAAGAATTAGACTCAAAGTGGTGAACCAAACTGATCACCTTTTGAATGGATCGAGAAGGTATGTATTTAGTGGGAGTTCTTCAATATCGAAAAATGAGAATATGATTCTCCACCCAATGAAAGTCTTCCTGAAAGGGCCACAGTTGACAAGCCTTTGATAAGAAAGAAATTAAAAGACATAACGAAGTAGAGAGAAAGATGCATATATCATCATTCTTTGTTAGCTTTTCTTGATTCTTTTTACTTCCAGTAAGGAACAATTGAACTTTACTGATTCATGATTGTAATGAAATTAATAATGCAGTGAAAATATAGACATTCTACTGTTTTCTTCTTTTACTGAAGATGTTAAAAGAAGGGAAAATTGAAATTAATTTGTTTATATTTTGATGTTCGATCATTGAGATTTTGAATAAATTGATTTATTGAATTTTTAAATAAAATTCGATTTGTTCCACTATTTTAAAAAAATTCTGAACTTCTTATTTGAAAAAAAGGTACTATAAATACGTTATAATGTATGCATATTTTCTATATACGTATATAAAATGCACATAAATTGTTTGAAATTTTGAATTTATAAAGTTGGTACTCAATATTAATAAATAATGTTTTAGGATACGTTAGCATATAAGTAGTTAATGCCGTTATATAATATGAAACTATATTTAACATAATTAATTTAAAATTCAGTAAATTACGTATAGTTGAATTGTAGATTTTTTTGTAGTTCTTTTTAGTTAGATTGTTTTTAATCCAAAATGATCAAATTACTTCTTTTAATTAATAACTTTTTTTTCATAAAAATGGTTAAAAAATTAATGACCCTTTGTTTATAAAATTAAAAGTACTACTAAATAAAACAAAACAAGCCGAAGAGATATAATTGTAATAATTTATCTTCAGTGAAATCATCTTCTATTGTATATGTAATATGAATGCATACATTTCTTAGTATTATCTCATAATATTTAGGGTTAATTACATTTTGTCATTCGAACTATGACTATTTTTATATATTGGTATTTAATTTTTTGTGTCAAGTTACCATTTCAGCTTTACAAAATTTTACATTTAGTCATTTATAACTATTTTTCAACCAATTTTTTTATGAAAAAAACATCACATGCAGTGCACATGTGGTGTTTAATGTAATATGATATTTTTCACATATGCACAATATGTGATGTTTTTTCAGGCAAAAAATCAAGAAAAAGACGATCATATATAGCAAAGTGAAAATTTTTGTAAAGTTGAAATGGTAAGTTGATACAAAAAAAAATTCAATGGCAAAAGTAAAAACGGGCATAGTTTGGATGGAAAAATGTAGTTTGCCTAATGCTTATAACCTTTTGTATCCCCCATGATATTTTGTAATTATATTCTTTAATAGTATAGCTTGTAAGAACAATTTTGGTCGTTTATAAATACCACTACGTAATTTATTTGTAAATATTTTTTTGGAAGAATTATAAGAAAAGAGATTTGCAGAGAATACGTGTATATTGCTTTCTTATATACTATTAGGAGTAATAACCTAAGAAACTTAGAGTTTTTATGAGTTTCTAACATGATAACTACGCAAATTGTCATGATTTTATAGTATTTTAATTCTCCTTTTTGAGCCAAAATACTCTTAATCTTGTGAATTTATTGCTTATTCAGCTGAAAGTGATAATATGATATGAAGATGGCGAAAATAAAGGCAAAAATGGATATTGAGGACATCAAAAAGGGAAAACGAGATTTCAAGGCAATTTGCAGGGTTGACTAAACGTGCCCACGCTTAGTGATTTGGTCAACACGGATGAAGAAAGAAAAGGCGTGATTTCCGCAAGAGAAAAGAAGGAATGATGTGCACAAATTTGGAAAGGACTCCTTTGAATATATTATTTATGATTTATTTACTTTTATAGAACTAATCATGTACTTATTCTCCCCCTACGTCTAAATTCGTAGGAGTCTTTTATTATAAATAGGGGGATCCCTTCATTTGTAACACAAGTTAGAATTGAATAAAATACTTTATTTTCATTATCTTACTTCACTGTTATACTCTCCTTTTTAGTTTTAATTTATTGCCGGAGTTAATGGAATTCCACTTCTTAGTGTGTTCTTCCATTAACATGTCCAGCTAAATTTTTTATTTTATGGTTAAGGTTATGGTAATTACTTGATTGATAACATGTTGTGAGATCTAATCTGCTCTTTTTACACTTGTTAAATGAATATTCATGCTATTCTCTGTGTTTCTATTACAAACGTCTGATTTATGAATAATTCGGTTCGTTGTTCATTATTAAAAAGGTTTGCTTAGCTAATTGGACTTACAAAATTCGTGTAATTATTTGTTTAGTTCAATGTCAAAGTAGTTTGTTATGTTATGGGGAATGTAAGATTTGGTTTAAACGAATTATTCTCGTAGGAATTTATTAATTAGAATCAGGCCTTTCTAATTCTTAATGCTGTTAACAGATTAAATCTTGTGGACGTTACCAGGGTTGTCTGTTCATTAGGGATCTAGCCAACGGTCGTATCTTGGCTGACGAAAAGGTAAAGAAAGGTAAGGTTGTTAGGTCGTACCGACAACCATAACTAATTTATTTGTTTATACAAGTGTTACTTTTGCATCAATGATCAACTCATAAGAATCAAGCATGATCCTGACCTTAACCGGAAAAGCTTTCTCTCATATTCTCACCAGGTAAATTTTAACTATTTTCTAGTTTATTTTAGTTTGTTATTATTCTTCTCTATCATCAAACATCTCCCCCCATTATTTTCTTTTTCTTAAAGAAATCAACTGATAACTAGTCCCTACGGAATCGACCCTTCTCCTACTTTCACAAGTGTCGTAGGAATTATTTTTTGTGGCCTCGACATCCACCATAACACGTTATCAACACGAATTTACGCTCAATCAAGGTAGAACGTTAAATTTTTCTATGTATAATATTGGGAAAATCGTATTTCGGTAACATCAAAAGGTCAGCTTTGTTTTATGTATCACAATTTTGCCAGTTCAGGTTTTGATACTATTAAACCAAAAAATAAGCATTTTTTATACCAACTTAATGGCAAAGCCCATGTGCCGTGCACATGGGCCTTAACAACCGTCATGTAGCACCCCCTTCGCAACAAGGGCTATCTCTACACTAAACGTCATACTTGTAGTAATCCCTGTGTTTATATATATAAATACACATAATAATTTAATCAATATGTACACGTAACCCTAACGTCATAACAACCATAATCAACCTACAACATCATATATGCACATCAAACACCACAAGTAATTCATTACAGGTAATCTCCATTCTTACGTTCTTCCTATACAATCAAAATGTGATTTGTACTCTAACTGACAAAGAGGAGAAAATTGCATACTGGCCCGACCTGCCTGAGTATAACGCGTAGACCTAGTCTTCAATCGTCAAACATCTCAAAGTCTACTCTTGAAAGAAAATGTCAGCAATGGAATGAGTCTGCCACTCAGTAAGTAAATAACCAGCTCTATCTATATATGGATATCAAACACAGCCCAAACAAGATAAGTAGGGAACAAGCATGGAATACAGTCAATTTAATTCCAACATAATCAGCTGTGGTACATCACATAGCTATCTCACAATAAGATAATCAATTAAACTTCCTTTTTCCTAGTTTGCTTACCAGAAGGTGATATTGTATTTTTTCCGTCAACTCAATCTCACCGTTAATAAATTTAAGTGAATTTCCTTGACAGCCGGCTCATCAATCTTATTTCGCACATAGCTCTTTCATATTGCACATAGCTGTTTCATTTCGCACATAGCTCTTTTCATATCACTTCATTTTCATATCGCAGCATCGCTCTTTTCATATCATATTTTCGCCTCATAGGCTTTTCAACACATTAAGGTGTATTCACACCACAATTATATTCAATTTCCACCACTCCCTCCTTTCCACATATCATCATTCTTGTAAGCAACTAGTAACATAAAATAATATATCAACATATTCTCATTTTCAGACATGCACAACACATCAAACAACAAACATAATATTTCAACGTATTTCCTCATTCCACGTACACAATACCGTCAATCAAATTAAATCATTCATCACTCATATACTTTCAGATAAATCAATGTCAGCATGAACCACAAATTCATATAACAGTAAAACCACAAATAAAGGGGACATATATAGATAATACTAATTATTTACTTACCTCGACCTTATAACGCTTTTATCTATCCAATAGGTAGTGGTTCGGTCTTTTCACTTTACCCCCCTATTCTATAATGAGTTATACCACATACGGTTAACATATCGAGAATAGCATAATTTCTTTTAAATATAATACTATTGTTATTCATATAATTTTTAATAATTCTTTAATATTTCATTTCTATCGACATACAAATCTTTATTTTTTCTCTTTATTAATGTACCATTCATTAAATATAATTTTCGGAATATTTCTATGAATTTTCTATTAATATCTTCGGAATACCAACGATATCATTTTTATATCCGGTTTGATATTTAATTCGACACTACTTTAAATAGTCAAACTCATACAATATTCCAGTTAAATAGTGCATCGCTCAATATAAACAATATTTAATAAACGGACTAATTAAATAATATAATTATATAAATTATCAAAAATTAAAATTTCATTTTCGTACTTCGGTTTCTCTATTTTTTTTCCGCGGGGAGAATTGCAAATTCACAATTGAAATGTGTGTGTAATGTGTATGTAAATTGTGTGTATATAAATTAATTAAAATTAAAATTGCATTTTCGTACCTCGGTTTCTCTATTTTTTTTCCGCAGGGAGAATTGCAAATTCACAGTTGAAATGTGTAAGTAAATTGTGTGTACAAAAGAAGAGAGAAGAGAGTGAGGCGGTGGGGGTGGTGGCCCACCAAGCCTACTCTCAACTCTCTCTCTCTCATTCATATATATATATATGTATATATATTATATTACTTACTTAATATATATATATTATTTACATATATATATAATATTATTATTATTTTATTTATTTAATTAAACTTTTCTCAAAATACCAATTACTTCCTTCCTAATTTCTTAATTATTATAATTTGCTCTCAAATATTATCATGACCAATTTAACCCATTCAAGTTTTATTATATTCCAATTATGGAACATAATTTATTTACTAATTAACTAAGTTTCATAAAAATTTATCAATTAATCTCCCAATTATATATTATAATTTTTGGGGCGTCACACTTCAACCCCACAATTTTGGTGGGAAAAGTCACGTGAGTTTGAGAAAAAGGAGGAAAAATTGGTCTTCCAACATTCCATAGTGTTTTGGTACTATGAAACCTAAAAATAAACCTAAAAAAGGCTTATTTTAGGTTTAATGGTACCAAAACACTATGGAATATTGAAAGATCAATTTTTCCTCCTTTTTCTCAAACTCATGTGACTTTTTCAACCAAAATTATGGGTTGACGGCCGTTAAGGCCCATGTGCACGGCACATGGGCTCTGCCGTTAAGTTGGTACCAAAATTGCTTATATTTTGGTTTAATGGTACCAAAACTCGAACTTGCAATATCAAAAACAAAACTGATATTTTTTAAAGTTACCAAAACACGATTTTGCCCTATAATATTTATTCTTTATTGATTTACCTCTACAATATCTTAGTTACTTTTATTCTTGATTATTTAATAATGACATATTAATAATCGTGTTTTATACATTTCAATGTCTCCTGAAGTGAACATATATAAATAAAAAGTTCTATTATAAATGATATTGTCTCCAAAAGTAGGCTCACGATTCTTGATTTAATCCCCTAAAGTTTACATGACCTCCAGTAGTAGATAAACTATTTTATACCAATTATTTTTGATTTTATCCTTGAAATGATGATAAGTATAATATTTGATTTTCTCACCACCTGAAGTATTTTGAGATAATGGCTTGATCAAGAAGCTTAAAGTTTCTTCATTTATTTAATTGATCCATAATAATTTCTTTGATATCATAGTGTAGATATTGTGATTAAAATATAACTAACTTGAAGTTAATTTAATTAATTTACTTTACCAACATAGTTTTCTTTCATATGCCTATGTAGTATTTTGAATGTTTGCTAGCATATTTATATGCAATAAAATTTAATTAGTGACAAAACAAATTGACATGAATACCAATTAATTGCCATTTGTAACAATTTAAGATTTAAGCCAAACTTAAATATATTTAATTCTATGTATGCATGTCATAATAATGCAATTTAATTGCATGGTAACTTATATGTTCCTTATTGCTAGTAATATTTTTATGTCATTTTTACTTTATATTCATGTGTAATACATTTGATTCTACTTAAATGTATATGTTGAATGTTATGCTAAAAGTGCATGTTAACTTGTTGTAGCTTAATGGCCAATCTCACAAAATTGGATTTCAGTACTCTTGATTTTCTTGAAACAAACTATCTATTGTGGGTCTTGATGCCGAATTGCATTTCGCAAGTAGCAAATTGGGGGAAACAATAAAATAAAATACTAATGCTTCCGAGCAAGACTGTGCTAAAGACATAATTTTGCTTTGTCATCATCTCCATGAAGACTGAAGTCTCAATATTTAAGTGTGAAAAGTCCTTTTTAACTCTAGAAGAGTTAAAAGGATCGATTTTAAACATAAAAAATTATAATATTACCACGTGCAATATATGGGTGGATACAATTGCGATTGCAAGATTTTAAGTCAATTGCTGAATATAATTATGAGATGTTTCAAATTGTATCAAAACTGAGATTACGTGGAGATGATGTGACAATAAACAAATGTTAGAAAAAATATTTTCTACTTTTGATGTATCCAACCTTGTACTCTAGCAGCAATAAAGGAAACGTGGGTTCAAAGCCTATTTAGAGTTGATTTCATGTCTACTTGTTTAAAAAGAAAATAATCAGCCTTCTGTTGAATAATAATCACACTTGACCCATTAGTTCGAAACTACTTCCTGAAAATTCAACAATATTTCTTGAAGTAAATGCTACTTCTTCATAAAAGGGGCATGGTCGATACCATGGCTCACCACGTAGCATTCTCATAGATGTGGTCTTAGCCATGGAGGTCATAGTCGTGATCGTGGTAATAGTCGTGGACATCATCATAATGTAAGGATTAATTCCAACATTCAGAAGAACAATGGGAACAAGGCAAAGAATGAACAAGAGAAAACTCTAAATGGAGAGCTTCACCATAGATTTGGACTGTCTGGATATTGGTCCCGTACCTGTAGTATGGCACAACATTAAATCAAGCTCCCTTCTGCCTTTGTACTCGAGGGCCAATCTCCGTCCGGCCCGAGGAAACCTCTGCACGCCTCTGTTACCTTTTGGGAGGCCTATGCCTCATAGAAATTGTCTACCTGAGACTGTCCCTTGGCCCGTAGGCCCTGACACAAGGTTAGAATTCTAGCTCTTCCAGAGTGGTATCTCACTGATGGCTCGGGCCTCCATGGAAGGAGGCCCTTCTTCACCTTCCACCTAAGCTGTGCAGGAAAGGCCCAAACCCAATCCCAGGGAACAATCAAGATTCATAGGGTCTTTCTGTCCAGGTGCAGGTAGTCCGCATCTCAATAGATATGTTTATTTCACCGATCCTCTCTTCGAGACAATGCCCAGATCGTTACGCCTTTTGTGTGGGTCGGAACTTGCCCAACAAGGAATTTCACTACCTTAGGACCGCTATAGTTACGGCCGCCGTTCACCGGGGCTTCGGTTGCTGGCTCCCCAGTCATTAGGTCACCAACTTCCTTCACCTTCCGGCACTAGGCAGGCGTCAGCCCTTATATACCGCTTTTGGGCAACCCTCAACAACTAAGAGATCCATTCAAACAACATGAGGAGTAGTTGAAGTAATGAGCCTACCTATATAAAGCAAAGGTTAAAGAAGTTGAAACTAATTTTGTTGAGGCTGGAATCTCAGATTTTTTTAGTCCATTGAAAATGATGAAAAAGGTCTCCCTGAGCTTCCCTTAAAGTTTGGTGACATTCCTGAGGATTTCAACAAAGCTTGCTGATTAGTTATTTTGAGATTATCTCATATGTTATTAGAATGTTTCCATTATTAAGGTATGTTTACTTTAATCAATAGCGTATTTTTTTTTAAATATTGTAATGTGTTTTATTTTTTTATGAATGAAGTTTTTCCTTCCTTATTATATGTCGATTTCATTTATATTGAATGGATGAAGCCATGAAATTCTCAATGACAAGGAGCATTGTCTTGTTGATGTGCCATTACACAAACCATTCTAAGAAACAAGAGTTTTTCTCAAACTTGTTAATGACTAGAAAAATAGTGAATACTATTTCAGAAGTTAGTAATCTTATTGAATGTTCCGTAACAAGGTTACACATTATATTCTAGTAAATCACAAATCGTGGTAGAACACTTGGCTAAAGAAGCAAATCCTTGAAAGAGAAAGAAGCATGTCGTCTCAACTAATCACAACGCTAATGTGACCACAAGTAATGTCTGTAAGGATAAAATTGTTGGACAGATTTACCCTAAGACTCTAAATGTAATGATCAAGATCTCGAGGATAGTTAAGAGATGTCTACTAATTATGCTCACAAAAGTTTAGATTGGTACGGAAAAGAGGTATATGGCATTTGTTATCCCATAAATGGACCTATTTTTAATTTTAGTCCCATACTGTAGATGATTTGCACATTGCAGCCCATATATGCATTTTTTTTCCAATTTCCCAACATAAAAGGGGGAACCATTAAGTAGCTAACAGCTTTTGATTTTTCTGTTAAGTGGGTGCAAATTTGGAGGGAAAATGTAATGATTTATGAAAATTTGGTGGAAAGGTTTATTTATTCTTCTTCCTCATATAAATAGCTATTTTGTTTTCTTCTCTCTTCCATTTAGTAGGAAATAAGTTTTAAAACACGGCTGCAAATGGAGAATTTCTTTGTCATTGTGGAAGGATTGCAAGTTTGAGAACCCTATGGACTGACGACAACACAGAGAGGAGATTTCTTTGGTGTTAGAAAAAAAGAAGTTAGTGTGCTTTATTTGTCACACATCATCGGTCCCTAAGATTCTAAAACTTGGAACCCTACTATTGTGACAAAAAATTTCTCCACTTGTAGTCGTGTTTTACATGTTTTTTCCTACAAAATGGAAGAGAAAAGAAAACAAATCAGCTATTTATATGAGGAATAGGAAGAAATAAACCTTTTCCATCATATTTTCCTTTATTGGTACATTTTTCCTCCTAATTGGCACCCAGCTAACAAAAAACGCATCCACCGTTGTCCCTTTTGTGCTTTGAAATTCGAAAGAAACACATATAAGATGCAACGTACGAATCATCTACAGTATGGGACTGAAATTGAAAACAGGTCCACTTATGGTGCTAAAAATGCAATTTACCCTCGAATAGAAATTGAAATGATTGAAATTTTTGCCTATTTTGTAGCCATCGAAATGATGGATGAAAATGAAAATGATCCTCAAAGTATGGAGGAATGTTAACACTTAAATGATTGAAAAAAAAGTGAAAATAAGCGAGAAGTATTTGGACTTATAACTTCAACATCAAAAGGAACCAAATTGAAGTTATATCAATGCTCAGGGTTCAATTATATGTAAGTGAAAAACTCAGTAATTAAAATGGAATTTCAACAAAAAATATAAAAGAAAATGTGATGATGAGGATGGGCAGCAACGTGGCTCGTACCTTTTGCATGCAAGTGCCAGTAATGTTATCTATATTATATATAAAGTCTTGGATTCTCTTAAAAAAAGAGAGATCTGGACTTAATAAAAAAAATAATAATTCTCTCCTCTCAGATGAAATATTTTAGGATAAAATTACTAAAACTTCAAGAGACGGTCATGATGACTTCATTGCGTATTTCTTAAAATAAAATATTTATGTAATACTCTTTAAGCCACATTTGGTTAAAGGCTTAAATGTAGTTACTGCCGCGTATCTATAGGGTTGTGGCAAAAGAAGGACCATATAAACAGGATGGCAATTTATGCCCTGTATCTATCAAATTGTGCGCGATTTATGCTCTCTAACCAGATTATGACCATTTTGCCCTTCTAGCTAGAATTTAACCATAGTTCATTCTATGCTTCCCAATTAGGCCCAACATGCTTTCGAAATAAATTAAAACCCCATAAATTCATAACTTGCTTCGACCGCTTGGTTTCGAGGTATTCCAAGTCTTCAGTTTTATGACCTTCCTCCAACCACACTACCGCAACAGATGGTTCACAGACATTTGGCTCCTTCAGCAACAAACAATATAGCCTTATTTCGTTTCCTACCTTAAAGCGTAAACGGGACTCTAATATAGGGACTTAATAGAATTTTGGATAAACAAATTGAACAAAAAACTTGATTTTATTGAAGAAATATAGAGAATATTACATAGATATTATTCCTCCGTTGGAGGAAACAACTATTTAGCCTCTCATATTATAGAGGACTTGACTTGTTTTGGGAAACCCCCATACACTGAAAGATTAAAATACTACAAAAGATTGAAAAGACTGAAAACTCTAATGCTTTGAAGAGTAGGAGAAGTTTTCTGATGATCTCCATCTGCTTCATTGCATCTTTATTTGTAGTCGTCCGTGGACTTCAAACTTGGACTCCAGACTTGTTTTTTGATGACGTCATTGCATTCGTCATCCCCTTGTCTCTTTCGAATGACGTCACTACGTTCGTCATTGTCTCTTCTTTTTCAGCTGTTGGTCATAATGGCATCAGTCATATGATTTCTAGCTGGCTTTCTTGCTTTGCTCACTGTTGGCCTTTATCATTATCTGCCGACAGTCTTATACTCGGTCTTTTACATTCTTTAATTTTTACTTCTTTTGTAAAAAATTTTCTTTTTGCCTTGTCCTGGTCTGGTTAGGGTTTATTTTGTGTGACCCAAATTTTTATTCCAAACATGGGCCTCTCTTGTTTTTCACAGGAAGGGCATAAATGGTTATGCCATTGCCCAACATGCAACATGTTGCACGTCTTCATCCTTGTAGTTTCAGTCGCTGGCAACTTATTCTCCCAAATTAATATTTTCTTCTTCTCAAATAAGCTCTCTATGAAATCATTGCTTTTTCCTGTCATGGAATTTAACAAAAACGATCCATTCACTTTGTTTAAGAAGATATTAAATTAATACTTAACTTTGTCCATCTCGGTAAGACAGGCCCATAAACCCCAAGCTCTTCTGGTAGAGATGCTATCTTCACTGATGGCTGATACTAGAGGAGCTTCTCCTAAGGCAGCTTTGATTTTATTGAAATCCACCATGTCTGCCCTCTGCAACTTCATGAAATGAAATGTTGGATAAGACCCCTTTCGTGCATTTTCTAGAGCTACTGATACGAATTTTATCTCCAGAACGTCGCCTCTCTTTAAGTGTGGGTTGTTTTGTCACGAATCAAAGACAACCCCCACTAATCCATTTCGAAAGTTTTGAAACTTTCAGAAAACTTGGTGACATAGTACGAACTGAAGCAAGAGCTCCAAAATCATACCGTTCTTGGACATCATCTCGTTTTAACCCTACTAACATCAAGACCCTATTATATTTTTCAGATGTTTCCATAATGGTCTTGCCTGTGTTTACTCTTTTGCGAGAAATTAATTTTTCTCAGATGCGTTAGTCCTGCCATTCTATATTTTATATACTTTTGAAACTCTAAAAAGTTTTACCTTTATTCTTCTACTTCTATATTAGTACAACAATTCACTAAAACTCATTGTTAATTTTTTGAAAATGTATTTTAAATCTTTTTTGGGCTTGCCATTATTTAAGTTTATTATTTGTAGCTGGTTGGTTAAATTGTTATTAAGTTCTTTATGAGGTCTTAGCAGCTTTATTTTTTTGAAGTTTTAATTTTTTGTTTGGTTTAATTTATGACTTATTTATTTAAATAAAAGCATCAAAATTAGTGTTTTCAAATATGAGTTTAGTCACTACAGCTACTGGTCATGATAAGAAAATATATCAAAAAATAAGGTAAAAAAGAAAAATACAAGCTTTCTTGAGCATGATTTCTATAGCCTCAAGAATGGGTTCCATATGACTTTATTTTAAAACATTTATCAAATAACAAAGTTGAATTTCTTGTTGAACCCTAATTATGGAAAAAAATTTCTTAATATATTCAAAAATTAAATATTTATTTTTTTAAACTTTGACGCAAAAAGCAATTAATTAAAAACAAATTACAGAAACAAAAAGAAAAATAATTAAAAATCTGTACCTGAGGCTCCATTAATCTTGCTGGTAGAGCACAAGAGATGGGATCTGACGATAGCACATCACCGAAATCTTCACAAGATGAATTTGAATTTGGGTCGGATGAAATAATGTGGCCAAAATCTTTAGTGTGTGTTCTTGAAGAATTTTGTTGGCAAATTATACAACGACGAAGAATTAACAAATCATTCAAAAAAAAGAATTAAAGTAGGAAAAAGAAAGAATCAAATGCTTGAGAAAAGGAATAATTGAGTTGCCCGGATAGAATTCATCTTACAGTTATGGAGTTTTCCGCCATTTCTTGGCTAACGAAGGAATCAGATGTAAAGTTCCTAGGGCTCTCTGAGCGTAGTACTTTATGGACTTGAACAGTTTTCTGCAGTGAGTGTGCTGAGGGAGAAAAGGCGTGAGCGAATATGAAGTGTGAGTGGTTGAGTAAAAGAGTGTGAGTAAATGTTGTGTATGTATATGTGAGTGTTTCAAACAACAAAGATCGAAAAGGGACAGCAGAAGCCTCGAAAGTTACGTTCTGTCTTTTTTTCATAATATTTTCCTATTAATTTCTTCTTTGTTGGTTTGTCTTTACTTAATATTATTGTAATAATTAGACAAAAAGCATTCTTAGAAAGAAATGTATATATTGATGCTATCTATGAATACAATAAAACAATAAATTATTTTCCAAAAAAAACAAAAGAGACATTATTTATGAAATTTAATTATAGAGTTCATCAATGTGTACATATTTTTATATTGTAATCAACCATTTGTCTTTCCAAAATTCTTTATATTAACTCCAGTTTTTTATTGAAATTGAAAAACTTAAAATAGTGATGAAGTTAAAATTGATACTCAAAATTGAAAAATTATTCATGTATACCTTTCTTGCAAGTTCAATCATTTTGCGTTTATTGAAATTTGACAATACTTTTAACTAAGCATCTATTGAAATTCGGTTTCAAAGGCTGGATATTTTGAAAGAAATATATGTGGCAGGTGTGTTTTAATCTGAAAAATGTAATTAATGGTTTGGTATATAAAGATAAGTATAGACTAATGTCACTTACTTGATTCATAATTATAGTGATTATTATACTTTGAGGACTGGATTTCGTTGATGAACTGGAGTCTAGTAATTTAAGTTTGAAATTGAATTGCAATTATATTAAAATTATACAGATATACTAATGTGCGTAAGAATTTTTTGCACCAACTTATTTGGTTCTTTGCCACCACAGAACATATCACTTTCAAATATTTTGAAAACAAAAATTAATTGACACTTTTGAATCCATTAATCCCTATATATATATACACACATATGTATAATAGACCCTTAAAAAAGCTAAAAGAATAACAAAGACTGGAGGGTTGGATATTACAAAAAATAAAGCAGCTTCTAGAATATCGAACCCTCTAAGGTTGACTATCCTCTAGCAACTTTTAGAGCGTCTCTTGCAAAACAAATAAAATTATAAACACATTTAAGCAAGAATTAATTTTTTTAAGAAAATAATATTAATACTACCTACTTACCGCCACCTTCAACGCCCTCGGCCCGCTCCAGCCGCCGTCCACGTATTTCTTGTGTCACATCTCCAATAATTCCATCTACTTGGGGGGCGACCGACCTTTGTCTCCTATAGAAGAAAAAACATTTAGCATCTTATTTATAAAATAATGGTAAAGCATTTAAAATACTATTATTTACTTACCAACTTCCTCTTGTGCATGCTGATATAGGAAGACCCCCCCCAATACACAATTGAGGACACGTAGAGTTCGCCGCACGATTTGTCTTATTCTTTGAAGACTTCCGTTGGAAGTCCACATTCGCCCAGTACGTCTGGAGCTGGTCCAGACCTTGTTGGCCAGCCAGAGTGGCCTGACCAGGCTGGACAGGGCGACAGATAATATCTTCCGAATTTACTTATCGGCCGACATGTGGAAGACCAAGAACATTGACTCATCGTCGCAGTCCCACCAGTAGGTCATCTACTATAATAAAATTAAATAAAACATTAGTAAAATTCATTTGATAATTAAATTATTAGATAAAATCAAATTAATGTATAATTAATTACCTTCATGCTTTGAAACTATAAATGTTGGTACTCTGGCGGAACCTACCTCAAACATGACGACAGGTGGGGAAAATGTCCCCGTCATGACTGCATTGATGCGCTCGTGAAAGTGGCGGTTAGATTAAAGTTACATTCTATATTAGACATTTTCATTATAATATAATACTAAAAACAATTGATAAACAAATTTACCTCGCGTCATCGAGGCTGATGTACTGGGCGCGCTGATGGTGGGGGGGACTGATGCTAGTGGTGGAGCAGCCGCATGGTGGCAGACTGCTATATCATCTGATCAGCTGCCGGTGTACCTCTAGATGCTCTAGCCTCATCCGGAGTCTGCGAGGTGGGGGACGGTGCAGTTGTTCCAGGTGGTGTGGGTGGTCGAAAAACTACTTCCCAACTTAGGAAGCATCCCATGAAACTGGTAGAAGTGGCGGGCCACGACCACGATCACGTGGTACAGGAGGCGTACCGCTAAATATGATCTGAACAAATTACTGAGAAGTATTAGTCTAAATTTTATGATTATTGACACTAATATGTAAATTGAAAAGAATATACTAATTCTTACACATCAAAAATATTATCATGAAGTTATGCTTAAACTCATTAATTATTTAAAAATGTGTAATTCTCTTGTGCACATATATAAACAGGCCAAGTATTTCTTTAAGCTTATTTAGCCTATCACATGAACTTTTTATAATAGTATTCGTTACATTCATCCATTTTAATCTATCAACATTATCTTTTATTGATAGATGAAGATGGATAAACATAGTAAGTTCTAGTAGCAAAATTAAATTAATGGGCTAAATAAGAAAGGCATGCGTGATCTGTTTGTACGCAGTTACCAAAGAACTATACATTTTTAAATAATTATTAATTATTGAAAATATTTTTCTCAATTTCTTTTCTATTTCTATTGATTATGTAATTGTATTTGTGACGCCTGTAGAATTTTGTACGTAATTGGAAGATTAATTGCTAATTATTAGGAATTTAAATTTAATTAGTCAACAAATTATAGATTGAATTTGGGATATAATAAAACTTGAATGGATTAAATTGGAGTTCGTGATAATATTTGGGGGCAAGTTATATTAATTAAGAAAATCAAGAAGGACGTAATAGTAATTATTAAAAGAATTTTTTTTTAAAAAAAAAGAAAAAAAAGGGGTGGGCAGTGGCATGTGCTACCACCGCCTCACCAATTAAACATATATATATGTATGTTAATTGTTTTACACTAACACACACACACTCACATTTAACACACACACTGACGCACACACACATTCGGAAAACAGAGGTACGGATTTTAGATTTTAATCTTTAATAATTTAAATAATTATATTATTTAAATAGTTCATTTATTAAATGTTGATTATAGTGAGCAGTGAATTACTTAATTGGAGTTTTTTATGATTTTGGCTATTTAAATTAGTTTCGAATTAAATATCACATTTGCTATAAAAATAATATAGTTGGGTAATTAAAATATTAGATTTGTTAGATTTAATTATTATTATAGCTAATTTATACAATTCCATCGGAATGATTAACCAAATATGTAATTCTATGTATTATTGCTTAATTAAATTGTAGAGCGACGATAACTTGAAAGAAAATTCATAGAAATTTTTCGAAAGTTATATTTTAGAAATATTATGTTATTAAAGAAGGAAAATGAGGTTTCAGTGGTAATATAATTTACGAATGTTATTAAAAATGATACTTATAAATATATAAGGGGTTTGATTAAGTGAATTCTTATGAATTATTTGGTAAATTAAATATATTGATTATACGTATAATATTCTATTATAGGACGTGACGACAAAGTAGAGGTTTGAGCAGTCCCTCATGAATCGAAGTATTTGAGATTTACGGTAAGTATAGCTAATTGAATTTCTATATATATCTATATGTGTAGTATTGTATATATTATATATATTGGTTTCTTGGATACGAACGTGGACTTGGCTTTATATTATTATGCGTGGCTTTTGTATATTGATTGTTTATATAATTAGTTGTGGATTATTTGTTAGATTACCATAATATTGGTGAAATTGTTACTATGTGATATATGATGGTAATGTAGAGATATGCGGGATATGATTATGTGATAATCATATAATTGATTGTTGATGAGATCAAATTGGGAGCTGTTATTGAGAAAGTGATTATTATAAAGAATAGAATAACGATTGTGAGTTGAAATAAAAGATGATGCTTACCTAGTTGGGAACACAGTCAATGGTTTATGAAAATGTGATTGATGATAATGTGATTGATAATGAGATATGAAAAAAAATATGATTTAAGCTAGGTACCATGGCGCGTAGGGTACCGGGGTATTTCGGGGCAGCGGGGAATATCCTCTGCTGTTAACTACACACTGGGGTGGTGTGGGGGTACCATGTTTGTTGTGATATCCTGTGCTATATTGCTACGCAGCTGAAGTAAACGACTGTGGGCATATCACACAACGGGTATCCTGTGTTGTATATGATATGATGATGGCCGGCGAAACCATTGAGTGATGTACTCCAGCTAGAGTAAGTGGGGCCCTTAACTAATAAACGATAATGCCGAATATTATCTCGTGGATTCATTTATAGTTGTGAGTATGTATTACTGCTTATATCTGAGGTTGCTATATGATGAATGACTATTGTCGATGTGACTGTATGTACGTGAATCATTGCCTGTATATATATATAGAGGCTGATTAGCTATACTTATTGAGTAGGTAGCTCATTCCTTGCCACGTACTTTTCAGGAGATAGGTCACACTGATTAGCCACATTGGACTTTAAGCGGTGCCGTCGTCTTTATTAGGTGGGTCAGCCGTGACATCTGAAGCCAGAGTTTTTGATTGTTGGGTTGTTAAATATTCTGGTCTTTTATCGGGATTTGTGTTTAAAGTTGTGGTATGATTTTCCTTGAAGTTATGTACATAAGAACATGTAGCGAGGGTAAGTATAACTTTTGGTGGTATATATTATCTTTTGTGGTATATAATATTATATTAATAAATTAAAATTTATTTTACGGGTTGAAAGAGAATTACTGATAGAATGAGTTCTGATTAAAGTAAGGATGAAATAGTGATAATTAGATGTAGCGAGTAGGGGGTGCCACATTGGGTGGTATCAGAGCAGGTCTACGTTTCTAGGGTAATGATTGTGAGGTGTCCCTAATAATCGAATTGTTTAATGTATGATGGCTTCTCAAGGTGCACGTGCTGACCAAGTAGCTAGTAGAGAAGAGTTATAGGAGTCCGTAGAGGGCTCAGTGGCACCTGTAAGTGCAGGTGGGGTGGAAGTAGGTCGAGAGGGTGTTGGTGCTGAGGCTCCTATTCCTCCCGGTGGTGCTTTAGTGGCAGGATTACCACCAGAGTATGCACAGATATTTCAAATGGCTTTTCAAGCCTAAGATCAGTTACTTGCACAGGCGCACGCATCCACTCCAGTGCCAGCACCAGTAGCCCCTACAATTGACCGTAATTATGAAAGAATCAGGAATATGCGGGCTATAGAATTTGAAGGTACCCTAGACCCAGAGATTGCTGAAAGATGGTGGGAAAAAGTCGAAGATGTGATGAACTTGGTAAATTGCATTCTAGAGAACCGACTTAAGTATGTTGTTTCTTTGTTCGTGGTTAATGCCTTGATTTGGTGGAGGTCTGTAAAGAGGGGATATGAGCCAAGAGAAATAACATGGGCTGAGTTTCAGAAAGAATTTAATGATAAATATAGACCCAAGATGTACCGAGACAAGAAGAGGATGGAGTTCCTAAATGTGGTGCAAGGGGATGAACAAACGGTGGCAGAATATGAACTCTGCTTTGCGGCATTAGCCAAGTATGATACCAAGGGAGCTTCTCCTGAGGTAGCTTTGATTTTGTTGAAAGCTACCATATCTGGCCTCTGCAGCTTCATGAAATGGAATGTTGGATGAGATCCCTTTCCTGCAGTTTCTGGAGCTACTGAAACGAATTTTATCTCCAGAATGTCGCCTCTCTTTAAGTGGGGGTTGTTTTGCCATGATTCAAAGACCGCCCCACTAATCCACTCCGGAAGTTTTGAGATTTCCGAAAAACTCGGTGACATAGTATGAACTGAAGCAAGAGCTCCAAAATCATACCATTCTCTGACATCTTCTGGTTTATACCCTTCTAACATCCAGACTCTGTTATATCTTCCGAATGTTTCGATAATAGTTTTGCCTGGGTTGACTCCTTTGGGGGAAATTAATTTTTTCCACATACGCTGATAATCCTGCCAAGCAGAAGAAGATATTAATTCGTTAGTATTAGCTTTACAGGTGCCTGTCATTGGCCTAAGGCTAATCTTTCCCTCTTTAACCCCAAAGGTGTTGGGTTGACTTGAACCTACAGGAGTTTGCACTTCCTCTGATTCAATTGTTGCCATTTCACCAGAGTCTGGTGATGGCCTTATGCAATCGGTACTTGAATCCGACGCTACAGGTGTAGAGCTCTGTACTCTAAATGCATGTTTTGGGTCATGCTCCCTCAACTCGTGAGTCATCCCCGAAGGTGACGCCTTCCGAATTGGTTCTCGTAAGTCGTTCCATAGTGAGGTGGATCCTAATAAGAAACTCCTTATTGCGACCTGGACTATGTCTAGATGGGTTGTTTGAATTTGTTCGGCAACTTGGGCATTGACTGCTAGCTCCTCAAGGTTTTCCCGAAGGTGCTTGAGTCTCAAAATGATGGAGTTTGCTTCAGACGCCTCCATCTCTCGTTAGGAAATCTGCAAGAACATTTTCATTAGATTTTATAACGACAATATTGTAACAATAATATTGGCATTCTGCTTACCATCTGATAATACGAGCTTTCTCTATTTTTAATTCTAATTTATTCTTTAAGAAAGCTTTGACATTAGTATTATCAACCTTTAAAGTAAATTCTTTAGTAAGTAAAAATAAAGGCCATTTTTTAAAAGCCTTGCAAACCGCAATGAATTCTTTCTCGTTGATGTGCCAAACTTTGGCTTGTTGTTCTGAGAACAACCCTCCTGTATATCTACAAGGTTCTTCCCCTGTAATTGTCTTCTTCATGAGCACTGCTGCCCATCTGTAATCATTAGCATCTGTATAGACTACCAATTCATCCTCGTCCTGCGGTATAGCAAGTTTTGGCAGGTTACTGTAAACCTGTTTCAACTCACGAACCCTTTTTGTGTGGATTTCTTCCCATTTTCACTTTGAACTCTCCGTTTCTTTCAAGAGTGGTCGAAAATCCTTTCTATATCTTGCAAGATCCTTAATGAAGATACCTGCAAAATTAACAACTCCCAAGAAGCTCTGTAGATGCTTCTTTTCTTTGAGCACGTCTGGAAAATTGCGAATTTTCTGCACAATATGCTCCTGTAACTCAATCCCTGTTTCGTCAATAAGAATTCCTAGAAATTCAATTCTATTGACAACAATAGTAGCTTTATGGCATGCATCGAAAAATATTTCAAGATGTTTAATATGTTCTTTCATATTTTTGGATGCAATTAGTATGTCGTTAATATAGACAAACATGAACTCAAAATAATTTTTGAAAAGATTATCCATTTTTCTTTGAAATATCTGAGGTGCATGAGCTAAACCCATTGGAAGCACATTCCAGATATACTGTCCCTCTGGTGTGGAGAATGCAGTAAATTTCTTTGATTGAATGATTTACAATCGAATTTAGAAAACACTTTTGCCCCTTTAATGCAATCGATTAAGTGTTCTCTACTAGGAATGTAATAACCATCAAATTCTAATATCTTATTAATACCTTCATAGTTAATAAACAACCTGGGTTTACCTCTTTTAATCTCACCATGGTTTCTTACCAGAAATCCAGGGCTACTGTAGGTAGAGATTCCGGGTTCAATGAGTCCAAAACTGATATGCTCTTTGATTATCATCTGCATATCCTTCTTATATTCTATGTTCATCTGGATAGGTTTGTATCGAACATACTCGTATTTGCATTCATCTTTGACCTTCAGAGTAGCTTCGATCTTGTTCCTATCCCACCAAGCCAGAGGATTTTCACTGAAGTTCCTCTGGATAAGCCTCTTGACATTATCAAGAGAAAGCCTGCTCTCTTCGCTAATGTCTAGTGCTTTCATTTCCAGTAGTGCTTCTTTAAGCTTCAAAATTTCCTCATCGGATTCCTTATAGAAGCTATCGCTGTCTATGAGTCCCAGCTGCCTGAAAGACAAAAGAACCTTACCAAATTTTCTCTTATCCTGCATTTTTTGATGAGTTAATTTGGCATCAAAATCACCACGTTTGCTGTGAAAATTTACTGGCATTATCCTGTTAAATGCCTTTTCTCTTTGCAACACCTGTATCTCATTACCACGATTAGTAGTAAAGATTAACATATTCCTTTAATTATCCTGCATATATCTTACAAATATTTGGATGAAATTGTTACCTATCAAGATATCAGCACATGTATTATGAAAGTACATAGGAGGTGTTTTTACCCTAAACCAGGGTGATCCAAATGCTCCTCCAATCATGATTTTGGCTTCTCGTATTCCTTTATTAAGTATCAGGATTTTTTATGAAAAATCCCTTCCTGCAATAACGAGTAAGGTTTTCCTTGCTTCCTTAGGGAAAGCTCCTGATTTTGCCGTTCAATTTTCTGATCCTGAATCAATATAAGCTGCAAAATACTCTGTCTTATATTGATCATACAACATACCAACATATATGTATATCGAAAAGGGACTCGTCATTCAATCCTTATGGTAACACCATCAAGACTAAATTCCATTCCGTTATCTTTTCTTCCCCATGGTTTATGATCATCGAGGAAACTTAATCCCAAAGTCATACTCCCATTTCTCTTCCTGTAACATCTCAACTAAAATTTCATGGCCTACTATTTCTAGCATGCCTTCATATTTTCCAACAACAGGTTGCTGTAAATGATATAAGTCATCACAAGGGAAATAATTCTCTTTCTTAGTGATGTCGAATATAACTTGTATTTCTTTCCATCTTTCAGGGCATCTAACTTTACGTTATCTAACCTAATCTCTTGAGGAGTTAAAGCTTTTAATAACTCTCTTTCCTTTCCTTTGTTGCCTATAATCTAGAGCTAGGTGTCCGATCTAAGACTGGGTGATCTTTTATAACAATATCGACACCACCTATTCTAGGTATCCTAATAGCATCTGGTGTCATTACCTTGGCAAATTCCTTGAAAATTCTAGGAATCTCAATATACTCTTTCCTAAGAAATAAATCTGAATGATGCGTGTTGGAAAGGGCATAAGCTATTCTATAAGTTATAGAATATGGTCTATTACTTTCTTTCGTTAAATCTTTCCTTTTGAAATCTTGATGAAGGGTTAAGACTCTACTAAAATCTTGGTCTGCTAGGTTTTATGCAATCATAGGATGAATGTCAAATATCAGTTTTCCTGCATACAAATTTCCTATAATTGTTCCAAGACAACCATCTCTTAAGTTATTGATTCTTCTATCCATTATCGATAAATGTATTTCTGAATCAATTTCTTCCTTAAAAGTTGCTTTTATCACTACTTCAATAGTTCCTATGTGGATCCATTTCATAGTAATAGCTACTTCTTCTTTAAGCTTACTTAATTCTTATAGAATTTCTTCTTTAGGAATCAATTGCATCTCCATCACATTACCAGTAAGCTCCATAGGTATAGCAAACTCACCTGAACTCACTTTGTAGATTATGTGATGCTTCCTTTGGTTTAATTCTATCTGGTTCAGGACATTCTCAATTTCTCCAATCCTAAATCCATCGTATGCGCTAAGGTTGGAACCTTGTCGCATGATTCTCTCCATGATTTTGTTTGACACCGTCATTCTGGAAAAGAATCCTGATAGGCTTTCAGAAGTTTGAAGCCTATCTTACTCATTGTAATTATTCTGACTCGGTTGAAGATCCATCTGAATCAGTCTCTATTTATTCTTCATAGACACTTTCGTCTGAAGGAAGATCTTCGAATTGGTAGATGGGTACCAAATCGCCATATTATACTACATCAAGGATATCATCCGTGGCTTCATATTTTCTCAATTCACCATGTTTTTGCGGGCAGTCGGGAGATATATGTCCTTTTGCTCCGCAAGTCCAGCAATTGCAGTCTTTAAAACTTTCATTGGCTCGGGTATGGGCCCATCTGAAAGTTCTTCTTGTAGGGGTTCTTCGAGTGGATCTGGCATCTGCTCGTCTAGATCCTTGGGATGAAACCCTTGTTGGTCCTGTTCTCTGTCCAGATTTGCATGTTCTGGCCTTGGACTTGAACCACCATGATCTCCGCCCGGAAAAGTTTCTTCTGGAACTCCTAGGGTAGGAGTCACTATTCTGCTTCCCCCATTTCCTTGGCTCACTTGATTCTCCTATAATAGTTGGGAAATCATTATTATCACAATAGAGAGGGGTTCGTTTGATTTTACCTCTCAGTCTTTTCATATTGTTTTGGATGGATGCTTGATAACACCAATCCTTCAGTTTGTCTTTAAGGAAAGACATTCTTCGCGCCACTGAATCTAGCTGTCCTTCAGGTACTTTGTATGACTGGATCAGCATTTACCTCCATGGACTGCATATTTTTGCGAGGAACATTGGAGCTGCTACTTCCGTTGCTACTCCACTCTGAAAGAAATATTTGCGAAACCAATAGATGTATTCATCTACTTCGCAAATACTCCTAAGTTCAAGGCTGAAGAGAGCTTGTGCATATTCTCTAGCCTTTTTTGCTCTACTTCCTTCGAAGTATCCATCTCCGATGAAGTGTATCTTGATAAGTCTTCCTAGCCGGTCCGCTATTGCGCCTTTTGAGTCTCCGGCAAGGATGCTGGCTTTGGTATCTTCTGGCGTATTATCCTATCTGATCTTCACAGATCCCTTGCCCAAGGTGTATTTTCCGGCACTCTTTTTGGATTTCTTCCTGGATTTTCCTTTAGCCTGGTTCCCACAAACGTTGCAGTGCATTAGTATGGAAATCCACACTTTCTCTCATTGATTGATCCTGCGGAGGATCATTAGAGCATCTACTTCCCTCCGGCGGTGGTAGTGTTGGAGCGATCTCATTTATTTGGACATTGACTAAATCCACGATCCCGAGTTGGGAAAAGGATTTCGCCAATTCTTGTAGATCTGATAGATCCGCTCTTGTTACTTCCATTATTTTATAGATCTAATAGAAGCAATAATCAGATCTTCTCTTGACTTCGGCTTTGGAATCTCAGTGGCCTTCCCCTTTTTGTGTAGAAGAGGTACTATTCCAAGGGCGTCCCTGATTCGCTCCTATCTAGATCTGGATGTCTTAGGGCTCTCTCGTTGATTTCTCTTCAGATCTTTAATTTCTGCCTTTCGATCTGTAAGACCCTTGTGTAGATCGGGAAGGATCTTGGGAACCTCGTCCACCTTTTGGCTCAGAGATTCTATTTTCATAGGTATATGGATTAACCTATATCCATAGTCTTGAACCATCTTTTGTATCTCCCTCAGATCTTGAGAGATCTTTGATGTATCCGACTCGAGTTCCTTCCAATCAGTCATAATTTTTAGAACTGAAATTATGTAGGAATTTACCCGTTCCGCTTCTCCTGGTTGGGATTCTACCATGGACTTCAGTGGAGTGTAGACGCCTCACTGCATTCCCTGATAGCACTTGTCGGACTTCAAAGTTTCTCAGCCACTCTTGTTTTTCTTTCGACGTAAGAAATTTTGGGTTAATCCTCTTGGGACCGTTGTCACACTTGTCAAGAATTTCCGTAAGAAATTCTCTTCTCTGTATTTTCAGAATCTGGAAATATTCCCTGTTTTCAGAATAACTCGAACCTTCGTTCGGTTCCATTTTCTCTCAAATAGTCTCCTCCATTAGTGGATAATATCAAAATGTATAATCATATATTTATTCAATAAACCTAGGCTCTGATACCATTTTTCACAAGCTGGGTGTTTTCATGCCATTTAGAGATGAAATGGGACTAAATGTCTCAATTTCATAAAACTAATGGACTAAGACTGTTGACCCCGAAAAGCAAGGAACCGAAAGTGAGAACTACCTTATCCTACGGGACTAAATCTGTCATTTCCCCTAATTAAGCTCATCATATATTTAATCCAATTAAATACATGAGCCCAATAAGCTTTTATTAATTAATAAGTTTAACTTATTAAATAATAAGGGCAAGCCCAATATAAATTAATCCTATTAATTTATTTTTAGGCTCCTCCATTCAATGGATCCCTCTCATTTATAAGTTATCCAATTAATTATGAAATTAATTCTCAATTAATTTCTTGTCCCTTCTAGGGGATTTGTGTTTGACTCTTTAGGTTTACCTTTCAGCTAGACTTGGGCTAGTGTCAAACACTATTACTAACCAAATTTAATTAATACTTTTCGATCAATCTTTGATCTAGAAAGCCCGTCACCGTAGGTTGTCGTCTAGCAATGGCCCATAACACTAGAGACTAGGCGAATATCCATGTGAACTTTTAGGCGCTCGACTCCATATGGGTACTGTCCTTCCGTCTACCATCTCCTAGCCTTAGTCTAGCGCATGAAATTGGGTATCAGCTCCAATTGTGGACTAGGCATCCATGCTTAATTCTTCAATTTCGTTAGCCCAAATTGCTCGATATAGAAACCTCGTTTCCTATTCGACCAATGACTATGATCACAGGTTTATAGAACATAAACACATCTCCAAGTTCATCGGAGATACCTCTATCACGTTTTGACAGGTGACAAATCCTCTTGTTATACCTCACCATCCTCTCTACATGCTTTGACTGCACTGCACATGGCTTGTGATGACCATGCCTCTGACACGATCACCTCTCGCACAAATCAAAGATACAGCATCGCCTGTACGTGACTATTGTGATTCCTCAAGTCTGAGGACTATTTTGATACTATCGAAGCCAGGGACTCAAGTCATACCGACCAACCCTCTAAGGCTTTCATATGACGACCTTGTCAACTAACCCACAAAAATTTCATATACGCCAACTACAAGGGTTACAAAGTGGTATGTGAGCATCTGTTGTGATGTGAAAGTAATGCTTGATGTAATTTTGTAAACACAACAGATACATACACCAGGACGAATACTTTTCATATTCGTCGGGACAACATTATTTAAATAAATATTGCTTGAATGGTTCTGAAAACAACCAATCTAATTGGCTTTTTGGTCACTTGTTCCAACATGAATCTGTTGTGGTGGCTTGTTTGTAACTTTTCAAGTAATCACACCACCATTTAGCTTGATTACAAAACCTGATTGATAGTTGGCATCATTATGTCCGCCTGAAAGTTAGCATCGTTATAGTATTCCATTATAAATTATCCACCACTGTATATATCAAGACATATCTTAAGTCCTTTTCAGGTACATAAGTATGGTCTTGATCGCACTCCAGTGCGCTTCACCATTGCACACCTGATATTTGGTAGTTACGCTTAAAGGGTATGCGAATCAGGTCTACTGCATTAAACATCATACTGAATACTGCCCACAGCTCAATCATAGAGAATGTCTGACATCAGTCTTGGGAGATAGTTTCTTGGACAGCTTAATCCCATGCCTCATTGGAAGGAATCCTAATTATGAGTTTTCCATCTTGAATCTCTTCAAGACATTCTCAATGTACAAGGATTGAGTTAATCCTAACATCCTTTTGGATCTATCCTTGTAGATCTCGAAGCCAAGATGTAGGAAGCCTCATCCATATGCTTTATGGAAAATTGAGTGCACAACCATGCTTTTATGTTTCCTAATTTCTTGACATCGTCCCCAATTAGCAACAAAATGTCAACATAAAGTAGAGGGTACATAACCGAGCTCCCTCTGATCTTCGTGTTCCAGCAACGGGAAGCTTGTTTGAGGCCAGAGATGGACCTCTAGAGATGACAAACTTTATATTTTTCTATAGAAAAAACCTTCTGGCTGATCCATGTAGAACACTTACTCGGTGAAATGGTTCAAGAAGGTCGTTTTAACGTCCATCTGTCATATTTCATAGTCATACCATGCTGCTATGGCAAGCAGTATCCTAACAGACTTAGTCATTACCACGGGCGAATCAGTTTTCTCAAAGTTGACCTCGGGTCGTTGAGTGTATCTTTTTGCCACGAACCTAGCCTTGAAGGTACCTCCCCGCTAGCTCCAAGCTTATGTTTGTAAACCCATTTGCAACCAACTGGCTTAACACCTTTAGGTGGGTGCACGAGGGTCCAAACTTGATTCGAACCATCGAGTCTATTTCGGATTTCATGGCCTGAAGCCACTTATCCGAGTTGATGTCATACATCGCTTCTCTGTATGTTGTTGGATCACCGTCTAATTGGCTAGTCAAGCCTAAGAATCCATACCTATCAGAACGTTAAGATATTCTAGTTGACCTACAAAGAACTACAGCACTAATACTCGAAATCGTAGGTACAGATGGTGTTACATTATCTTGATGATGTATCTCACATGAATCTTCAAGCAGTTCCTCATCACATTGGCCATCCATTGGAAAACCCTTTTCCAAGAATATTGCGTTTCTTGAGACAAAAATGTGTGGTCTTGATGGGTCATATAAATAATACCTAGTAGCTTTTTTTGGATAACCGACAAACCTGGACAGACTAGACCTTGATTCTAGTTTATCTCCTACTAGCCTCTATATGTATGTTGGGCTACCATATACTCTCAAATACTTGTAGAATGCTAGCTTGCCTTGCCATATCCCATATGGCGTTTGGGGGTACAGCTTTACATGGCGCCTGTTTAGCAACATGGCCGCTTTCTCTAGAGCGTATTCCCAAAAAGACAAGGGTAGTTGGCTAAAACTCATTTGGATCGAACCATGTCCAATAGGGATCGATTTCTCTTTTCGGCCACACCATTAAGCTGCAGCGTTCCAGGAGGAGTCCATTGATAGATAATTTCCTTCTCTTTTAAGTAATCAATGAACTCACTATTTAAATATTCCCCACCTTGGTTTGATATAAGGGTTTTGATCTTACAACTAGTTTGATTCTCTACTACGAGTCTTAATTCTTTAAATCTTCCAAAGGGCTCAAACTTGAACCTGATGAGGTAAACATAACCATACAGTGAGTGATCATCACTAAAGGTTATGAAAGACGAGTATCCTTCTTTAGCTGGAATATTTAGTGGTCCACAGACATCTGTGTAGATTAAGTCTAACAGACGAGTGGCAAGCGTACTTTGTCCAACAAAAGGTTTCTTTGTCATTTTCTCTTTTGGACAAGATTTGAAAGTTTATTTTAATCTAAGTCCTCTACCTCTAAACTCCTTAATTATGCCAACTTCCTTATCCTTTCTATGGATATATGACTTAACCTTGCATGCCAAATCTGTGTGTTCTCATGATTATCTAATTTTCATTTGTGTTGGGCAATAATAATTCAATTTAACTGTTGGAGAATATATAGACCGTTTGTTAATGTATTAAGCAGATGAAGGTTATCATCAATCATCAAATAAAAACTATTTTTATTGATCTTAAACGCATAACCATTGTCTAAAATAGGAATGAAAATAATGTTTTTTATTGTGCTCAAGGGAACGTTTTCCAACCTATCATATTGCTTTTGGAAGTCATTGATCATCAAAGCTAATATGACACTGCGGACCTTGCAGTTGTTCTCATGCCACCTCTCAAACGTCAAATGTTCTTCGGGCAAGGAGCTTTTTAGTAATGTCTCTAGGAGCGACTTTTTGAAGACATATCCCTAATTTTCAAAATTTAGGACAATCTTTAGATTTTGCAGCCAATCGTTGTAGTTTGTGCCATTAAATTTATTAGTTTCCATTATCGGGGTTAAGGGGTTCTTAGACATTTTCTACATTATAGAATTAAACAGAAATATGCAGACGATAGTAATATTATTGATAAGCTCAAGACATGGTCTTGAAGGGGATCGCGTGGTACGGCCCGGGAACGTACTACCGAAAGTGATAAATAAAACACATAATAGAAAAAATTAAATACGGAAAATAAATGAGTTCAAGAGGTGTACCCTTGGAGTTCCTGGGCGTTTGATGTACTAAATATAAAACGTAGATAGGGTTGATGTTGGATTACCAAAACCGAAAAAACTAAAAGGGTGAAAAATGATACCTTGAAATTCTCCTCATTTGAGTCTTCAACATAGGAACCCTCTAATTCTTTCACATCACAAAGCAGTCCGAATCTCTACGACCTCTTTCTAGATGAGAATGAGAGAAGAAAATTACACCAAGTGCACAAAGAGAGAAGGGGGTGGCCAAATGGTTTTTGGGGGAAGGAGGAGATTTTTTTTTTGTGTGTGTAATGATCATCATAATTATTTCTCAAATAACTATATTTCATATATATATATATCTCGTTTAGATAATTAAGAATATTTCCAAATATATTCTATTATTTATAAGGTATATTTCTCTTTATTCCAAATAAAAAGATCCCAAAAAATGGCTAGAATTGAACTTTCCAAAACTGCAATTTGCTAGCCATTTGTTTCCTTCCATGGAATTTTCCTTGGCTCAAAATAATTGAGCTTGAACAATTCTTACCCTTATAAAAATACAAGCCAATGAATTTTTATTAAATCTTTAATAAAAGTCCAATTTGATTAAGTTCAACTTCTATTTAATATAATTAAATAATTATACCCAAATTATCCTTATTCTTTAATAAGATCCAACTTATTAAATTATGAGGAGAAACTAAATATATATTAATGCCATTAATTTATTATTAGGCCTTTTTCCATTCAATGGATCCCTCTTTGTAAGTAATCAAATTATTTATGGAATTAATTCTATGTTCATTTTCAGTGATTTGTGTGTGATTCTTTAGGTTCACCTTTCAGTTAGACTTGGGATAGTGTCTAACACTATTATTAATTAGTATTTCTTGATTAACCTTTAATCAGGAAAAGTTAATCAAGAAAGCCCGTCACCATAGGTGGTCGTGTAGCAATGGTCCATGGAATTAGAGACTAGCTGAATTTCCGTATGAGCATTTAGATTTATGAGTCCATGTTGTACGGTCCTTCAGTCAACGTTCTTTTTTAGTAAGGACTCCATTCACAAGTCTGATGGAAGTGGCTTAACCATGCCTTTAAGCCAGATTTGAAAATCGAGGACAATCCTTCGATTTTTTCAGCTAATTTAATTCTTTACATTCCAGTTAATGATAAAAATCTCAAAAAAATGAATTGGAAAACGTTTCTAAGACATGTGTTCTAAACGCAGTGTAGAAAGAATAAGTAGATTATTCCAATATTATTTTGTGTTAAGACTTGGTCTTTTACTCATTCAATTCTCCCACTATTTGAACAAAATCCCACCACTCTCGAGTGGGGTTTTGCTACATCCCTTCCTAGTGGGTTTGGGATCCACAAAAATAATTTACCATGCCCACTTTTAGATTCACATGGAAAAAGCCTTCTGGGAGGCAACCGATGCGATTCTCATTCTATTAGATTCTCAAGATACTTTGTCTCACCTCTTTACATGATCCTGAGGACTCCAAATGAAACATGCTACTCGGTGTTAAGCCCAACCCATCTACCAAATCACACCTTAATTGTCACCCCCCATGACTAGTGAGATACGGAAACAACGACCGTGCTCCTTTGTTCATAACAATAATGCAGCTTGCCTTCTATTCCAAATGTGCCATGACTCGCGAGACCATATTTGGGTAGTGGTGAAAGGGCACCGAAAACTGCAAGTGGATTGGCCCTGGAATGCGCAAGTGGAAACAATTAAAATAAATTGCGTAAATAAAATGAAATCGCATTGAGACCATAATTCCAAGGGGTGTACCCTTGGAGTTGCAGGGAGTTCGATGTAGTTAATAAAATAAACGACAATAATAAAATTAACAAAGCTATTGGTTGAATGAAAATGAGTGGTACACAAATGTAAATCAAGAATAACCTTTCATTTGTTTATATTGAACCTTGTTTGTGTACTCCGTTCATACAAGGCTTCAGCACAGAAACCTTCTAATTCTATGCCCACACCACACTGGAACTTGAGATTCCTCAACTTAATTTGCTAGAAAAGAATTGACAAGAAAAAACACACCAAGTGTGTACAAGAGGGGGTTAGTCCGAGAGGTGGAACTGGAGAGAAGGGAAATTATTTTCTTGCTTTTTTTATGTATTCATTAGTTATTCCAAATAACTAATATACATATATACCTTTTATGGATGAAATAAAATATATTTAGGTTCATTTAACCATCCATAAGTTAATAAGATCCTTTATTCGAAATAAAGAATCACTAACATGACACTTTTTAAAAGTGAATTTGTTACTCAATATTTTCCTTTCCAAATCATTTCCACCAACTTAATTAATGGGCTTGGGATTATTTTAATTAATTAAAACAGTAGGCCCAATCAATCTTAATTAAATCCTACTTAATTAAGTCCATCATAAAGTTAATCCATTTAAATATATGAACCCAATAAGCCTTTATTAAATAATAAGTCCAACTTATTAAATGCTAAGGGCAAGCCTAATTTCAATTAATCCAAAATAATTTATCCTTGGGCTTATCCATCCAATTGATCCCTCTTATATATAAGTATTCCAATTACTTATGAAATTAATTCTCAATTAATTTCTCGTCCCTTCTTAGTGATTTATGTGTGACTGTATAAGTTCACCTTTCAGCTAGACTTGAGCTAGTGTCCACCACTATTATTAATTAAATCAAATTTAATTAATAATTATTGATCAATCCTTGAGCAAGAAAGTCTATCATCATGGTGACCTTCTATCAATGGTGTATGGCACTAGAGACTAGGTGAAAATCTAAGTGAACTTTTAGCCCCCGAGTCTATACGAGTACGGTTATTCCATCTACCGTCTCCTGGCCATAGTCTACAACATGGAATTGGGTGTTAGTTCCCATTCTGAACTAGGCGTCTATGCTTAATACATAAGGTCGCGGCACGCCAAATTGCTCGAACGAGGAACCTATTTTTCCTATTCAACCAATGACTGTAGCCACAGGTTTCTAGAGAGTCAACACATCTCCAAGTGCATAGGAGATGCCTCTGTCATGTTAGACAGAGGATGGATCATCTTCTTGGAACTAACCGTCCTCTCTATATACTTTCAATGCATTAGACGAGGCTTATGATGATCATGTATGAGACTCGATCACCTCTCGCACAAATCTAAGATACAGTCATCGCATGCAAGTGACTGCCATATTTCTTCAAGTCTAAGGACTATTTCCGTACTATCAGAGCCGGGACTCAAGTCATACCGAACAAGCCTCCAAGGCTTCCATATGACGATCCCGTGAGTCAGTTTAGTCAATTCAGACACCTAGCCGATCGATCCATTAAGATCGCATAGACGTCCCACGTTTGTCGCAAATGAAACATGACACTCATCAAATGAATGCGACTCTTAATGCAAGTCTACATGGGACACTTCGATGCCCATTCTCGAGGTCCTCGATTTGGAACATTTCTTATCAAACCCTAAACAGTTGGTTTCATGACCGCCTTCCAATGCGCAGTCCAACTGTTGCACGGTTGTTCAATGTGGTCTGTGGGTTTTGTTATGATGTTTGAAAGAAATGCAAACATAAATGTAAGAGCACAACAATGAAATGCCAATAGCGAATAATTCACTGAATAATATTACATAAAATCGAATTATTGTCAGAATAGATTACAAGAATGCCAATCCAATTGGCTTTCAGGTCACCTATTGTAACAAGTGGTAGCTTCCTCATGATATTATTATGGATGGAAAGACTGGACCAATTGAAATGCCATTTCAATCCAAGTCTATTATGGTCTTAATATTTAATTCGTGTCGTGCTCAACCCATCAACCAAATCACACCTCAACTTTCGGCCCGCACGACTCGTGAGATAGGAAAACAGTGAGCGTGTTCCTTTGTTGAATAATGGTACAGCTTGCCTCTAATCCAAATGTGCCACGACTCGCGAGATCACATTTGGGTAGTGGTACTTTCTTCACCACATTATTGTGGATGAAAACGTTGCAGAGATCAAACCATTTTGATCCAAGTTCAGTTTGGGTCCCAACACTTTAAGTTGGTCCAACCAAGTGAGAGTTAAATTTTTTAGTGTTTGACCGAGACCTCATCAGATTAAAGTTTGCATGCACAAATATCAAATATTTAAATGGATTTAAATAGAAACATTAAACGCATCGCATGCAACAAAATTAAGCATACCCCTGTTGGATGATCACGAGCCCAACCTACGTGACCCACTGTAACCGCAATGAGTCTAAGGTATATCTACGGTGGCCCTAAGCTATTAGAAATGTAATTTACTCATTAAGATATAGATGGGCCTTGTAAGTCTTCCATGGGGCTCCTTCTCTGCCGGCCTCTTCCTCCGTGGACCTTCTCCTCCATGGACTTGCTTCTATAAAAATAATAATTCTCACCAAAAATATATTTTAGTCTCATTACAATTTAAAAGGATATCCTGATCAGCTGTCAGGGAGAGTACATAATAGGGAGAAAAGCAAGCCTTATTTCCAAGGCAAGAACGAGAGAATGAGGGAGATAATAAAAGGGCACATGGGCCCACCCAATATAAACTAAATAAAGAAATACATTCAAACGGTCAAGGGCTCCATGATCGTCCATTTTTATCCAACTAGCACAATAACCCAATTAAACATGCTTGACATAAAATAATACATTCCATGCATAAGAAAAATCATGATATCCAACATTACAAAAAAAAATTATATAAGAAAAAACAAGTTTAAAATTACAATCGAAAGGATGATAAAAATATGTAAATCCAATGCAAAAAAATAAACCATATTAAGAAAGCAATTTAATTTTAGCCTACCTGTGCGAATCAGCGGCTGTGTAGCGCCGCCGACAGTTGCTGCTACAGTGCTTAAATTATTTTTTTGATTCCACACATTAAACTAAAATATTAAAAACCAAGTATTTACAAAAAAGTTCAAATTTTCTTAAATACAAAAATCATTCAATTAATCACCAAAGTAAACAAGTTAATTTCTACATATAATTATCAATAAAATAACCAATAAAAAATGCTTTAAAAAATATTATAACACGTTGGCATGTTTATTCATATGAAACCAATAGCCTCTATATTTCATCGGACTCTGATACCACTTGAAAGATCGCATGTTACGGCCCGAAAACGCTCTAGCGGAAGCGATAAATTAAAACGCATAATAATAAAATATGAAGCGTATAAACAAATGAATTCGAAGGGTGTACTCTTGGAGTTCTCGGGCATTCGATGTAGTATGAAAAATTACGCAAAAATAAAATATAATCATACGAGGCTATGGATGAAAAAATAAATGTAGAAGCGAGAATTAAAATCGAAATGTACTTCCTAAATTTTTGAGCTTCCAACCGGCTAGTTTCATTAAACGTTCACAAGAGATTCCAACATAGGAGTCCTCTAAAGATGATCCACATCACACCGAAAAATGAGACCTTAATTCCTTTTCTGGAAGGAATCTAGATCGAAAAACTCACCAAAGCTAAGATGAAGGGGGTAGTCGAATTATGATGGAGGAAAGGGAATTTTTGTGTTGTAGTGTGTAATGAATTATTACCCTAATAATCATACACAAAATATATTTATATTCTTTGAATAGATAAAAAAGAATATGTCTAGATACATTCTATTATCTATAAGGTAACTCTTCAATCCGTTCAAAATAGAGAAGAGTCTAATTATGACCAAACTTGCACTTTCCAAAAATGCAATTTTTTGGTCAACTTTCCCTCCATTAATTTTGCTAGTGGGCCTTAATCATTGGGCCAATTTTATGTAAAGTAAATTCAAGGCCCAATGAATTTTAATTAAATCTAATTAAAAAAATTCGTTTAATTCACCCCACTAGGTATTTAATCCAATTAAATATTCAAGCTCAAATTGTCTCTTATTATTTAATGGAATGCAATTCATTAAATTAACAAAGACAAGCACAATTTCAATTAATGTAATTAGTTTAAACTTGGGCTATCCATCCAATGTACCCTCATGTGTGAGTAATACAATTACTTCTTATGGAATTAATTCCAAATTAATTCCTTATTCATTCTTGGTGAATAATGTGTGACTCTTTACATTCACCTTTCAGCTAGAGTTGGACTAGTGTCCAATACTATTATTAATCAATATTTTCTTGATTAGCCTTTAATAAAGAATGTCCATTACCATAGATGGTCATCTAGCAACGGTCAATGACACTAGAGAATAGGTGAATTTCCATGTGAACATTTATGTTCCTGAGTCCATATGGGTACAGTCCTTTAGTCTATTGTCTCCCAAGCTTAGTTAAGGGCATGGAATTAGGTCTCGGTTCCCATCTTGGACTAGGCATCTATACTTAATAATTTAGATCGTGTTACGCCAAGTTTCTTGACAAGGAACCTCCTTTTCCTATTCGATCAACGACTGTGGCCAGAGATTCATAAGACGTGAACGCATGTCCATGTACATAGTAGATACCTCTACCACATACTGATAGGGGATGGATCCTCTTTTTGGAACTCACCGTCGTCGCTACATACTTCGACTGCACTAGATAAGGCTTATGATGATCACGTTTGTGACACAATCATCTCTTGCATGTACGTGATTGCTGTGATTCCTTAAGTTTGAGGACTATTCCCTTACTATCCGAGCCAAGAACTCAAGTATACCGACCAAGCCTCTAAGGCTTCCATATGATGTTCCCCATGAGTCAGTTCAGTCAGTTGACTACTTTGTCAACTAATCCACTGAAATTACATAGACGTCCAACGTCTGTTGCTGATGAAACACAACACTCATCGAATGACTGCAATACTCAGTGCAAGTCTCTGTAGGACTCTCGACTCCTAGCTTGAGGTCCACGACTTGGAACATTTCAAACCAACCCTCAAAAATTAGTTTCACAGCCGCCATATAATGCGCAACCCAACTAAATGGGTTATTGAGTGGTCTGTGGGCATCTGTTGTGACGTCAAAGTAGTCCTTAACGTAATATGACAAGCACAACAGACACATGCGCCAAAGTCGATTACGTACCATATTCATCGGAATAATATAGATTAAATAAAGATTGCTAGAATGGTTCTCAAAACTGCCAATCTAATTGGCTTTTGGTCACCTATTCCAACAGTTTAATTACTAATAAACTGATTAAAAATCAAAGTATGGTTGCATCCACTACAGGTGAATACGTTTCATTATAATTAATTTATGGCCTTTGAGTAAAGCCTTGGTCCACAAGTCTAGCCTTGTTCTTTACAACTTCATTTCATTCATTTCTCTTTCGTACAAATAACCACTTATATCAAACTGGCTTGAACACCTTTTGGTGCTGGAGTAATAAGTCCAAATACTTCTCGCTTATTTTTAATTTTTTCAATTATTTAAGTGTTAGCGTTCCTCTATAGTTTGAAGATCATTTTTATTTTCATCAATGATTTTGACGGCTATAAAATAGACAAAAATCACATTCGTTTCAATTTCTATTCGACGGTGGATTTCATTTTTGGTCCAATACGTGGACTTGTTTTCAATTTTGGTCCATAAGGTTCTCAAACTTGCAATTCTTCTACAGTGATAAAGATCTTCTCCATTTGCATCCGTGTTTTATAATTTTTTTTCCTACTAAATGGAAGAGAGAAGAAAACAAATTAGCTATTTGTATATGGTAGAAGAAGAAATAAACCTTTCCCACCAAATTTTTATTTATCGGTACATTTTCCCTCCAAATTTGTTCCCACCTAACGAAAAAATCATCTGTCATTAGCAACTTAATGATTGACCCTCTTGTGTCCTGACATTGGAAAATAAATGCACATATTGGATGGAATGTGTAAATCATCTACAGTATGGGATGAAAATTAAAAATAGATCCATTTATGCGACAAAAATGCAATTTATCCTTTTTCCTGTAACAACCTAAAACTGTTGTAAGCATAATTAATAGACATCTCGTAACTGATCTCGAGATCTTGCTCATTACATTTAGATAAATCGGTTCAAAAATTTTATTATTAGAGACTTTACTAGTGGTCACATTAGCATTGTGATTAATTGAGACGGCATGCTCCTTTCTGTTTCGAGGATTTGCTTCTTTAGAGCCAAGTGTTCTAGCACGCTTTGTGATTTACTAGAATATTATGCGTAACCTTGTTCGTTCAAGTAACAATATAGTAGTTCTTCTGAAGCCCTCCATAAGATTACTAACTCCTGAAATAGTATTCACAGTTGGTCTTGCCATTAACAAGTTTGAGAAAAAACTCTTGTATCTTAGAATGGTATGTGTAGAGGCACTACGAACAACACAATGCTCCTTGCCATTGAGAATTGTAATGGGGTACAGTATGAGAAAACCGTAACAAATGGGAAAAAATTGAAAAAAGTCCTAAATAGTATCTTAAGCTAGCTTGTAAAACTAAAAATCTTGTGGATAATCTCTGGTGCTATGATCAGATCCTAGATCTTGTGCTCCGCCAACCACCTTTATGGATGGTATTTGGCTAGAGTGTATCACCAAACCATAAAAAACAGTGGGATTTGGCACAGTTAGGGCAACCGTTCCTAAATCCCTTCCATCTTCGAACGGTCTTTGGAACACATAATGAACGGATATTAAAAAAGATGATGTCATGATCTATAATATTTTTGGGTATTAATTTTTGAACGGGCAAACCGTTCCAACATGAGTTCCTAACATAGTTACAAAATTCGATCCAAATACTGTTTCAGAATAGTAATGGTAAATGGTTGGAACTCTGTTTGGAACATAATATTAGAATTAGGGACGGTCTTGAGTTGGCCATTCCTATATGTGTGACAAAGGATGTTCAAAAGATGACAACTAGAAAATGTATGCCAAAACGAGATACAATTTGGAACGAATTTGGAACATCTTTAATCAATTATGCAAAAAATCATTCCAAATTATTAGTTTTATTAAGACGTAATGTGTTTCAACCTGTTCGTTAACCTATCTCGAATTTTTGTTGATATTTAAAGTTATTTTGATCAGGTAACAACTTTAACCCTTTATTTGTCAATTGATTATATTTGTTTTAATTTTATCAATTAATTTAATATCATAATTATATATATAAGTATCTGTGTGTGTTTGTGTGCCTGTGTAGGACTCATCGTCATGTTAAGATTGTTGGGGAGATGGACGTATGAGAAGAACATTCCAAATAGGGTGCGTCTTACTCTGTTGAGAAAATTAAGTGTCCTTGTCAGAAGTGCAAAAATGAAAGTTTTCAAAACCACGGACGAGGTAAATTGGGACTTATTTCTGAAAGATTTTATGTCGGACTATTATAATTGGACTTCTCATGGCGAGGAGAGGGTGTAGGAGTATTTTGAGGGCGTCACCGCGGCCCCATTTCACGAGGAGCAAACTCCCATTTGTAATGTTAGGGTACCAGTACGCCTTGGGCTGACGCGGTGCAGATGGATTCGGCACAGAGAATGATTTTTGATGCCGCCAGGTCGGCTGTCTGGTCTTCTAAGTATAACCAGGATGATGTGCCTGATAATGGTACGAGGTCATGTCCTACTAATGCAGGGCTTAGTTCATATTATGGTAGGGGGCCCTAATTATGTGTTTGGGCTAGCAGACCAGTTTCGTGATCTAGTGCATGCAGCCAAGTAACCGTTATGGAACGGTTGCACCTAATCTCAATTGACTGTTGTTGCTGAGTTGGTGAATATCAAGGTCGCCTGCCATTTTTCAGCATATATATGATCAAATATCTCAGTGGGCTGATCATATAGTGCCCTACAACCACACCCTACCCCAGGATTACTATAGTACAAAGAAATTAATAAGAATTTTAGTTCTCGAAATCTTGGACTATCCTCAGATTTATAGGCCAATTTGAATAATTTGTTCCATCAAATTTATTATCCTCAAGTATGCTGTTAAGTGGATTCTTAGACATCTACAATTAATAGAAAAATTAGTAGATTATAATAAAATTATGTTCAAGTTAAGGACATGGACTTCAGTCATTAACCCTCCCACTATTTCTATAAAAATCATCACTCTGAAATGGGCTTTCGAAAAACCTTTACTTAGTGGGCTTTGGGTCCACAAGCAAAATTCTCGATGTTGTGCTTTTACGATTCACATGGAAATAATCTTGTGGGAGGTATCAAATACCATTCTCGACCTACTAGATCCCTAAGATATTATGCATCACCTTTTTCACGTGATTCTGGGGACTCCAACCGAATCACGTTGTTTGTTGTTAGACCCAACCCATCAATCAAATCATAGAGCAGACTACCACCGCCCCAAGACTCATGAGATAGATAAACAGGTGTGTATTCCCTTCGTTCACAATAATAATGCAGGTTCATTTTAATCAAAACGTGCCACGACTCGTGAGACCACGTATGGGTGAACTCAACTTCCTCACTACATTATAGTGGATGGAAGACATGTAATAACAAGCCTTTGTTTATTTTCATTTTTGGGTCTAATATTTTAACTTGGTCCAACCAAGTGAGGGTTATTTGTTATTTATATTACCGAGACCTCATCACATTTAATATTTTTCATGCGTGATATTGTAAATATTAAAAACATTGATTAAAATTCATAGAACATAAAAATAAAAGTGTAGCACGCCACTATTGGATAATCAAAAGCTGCCTTATGCGATCTATTGAGCTCATAGTAGATCTATGGTCAGTCTAGGGTAGGCCCATTAACATACTATGGGCTTTGTAATCTCTCTTTATTTCTTCATCTCCTCCGTGGGCTCCGTCCTTCGGACCTCTTCTCGATGACCCAACCCATGGCTCCTCCATAGGCCTCTATTGTCTGCGCTAGTCCTTTCAATTGTTACAAAAAAAATAACTAAACCTCCCTAACCAATTACACTTATTACAACTAAAAAGAAACCCCAAATAGAAGTTCCAAGAAGTACATAAATAGGGAGAAATCATGCCTTAAATAATTAGGCTAATACAGAGAGATAAGAAAATAAGTGGCACGCATGCCACAACCCAACTGAAAATAAACCATCCAATGGATTTTGTGATTATCCATGTTAATCAAATTAACAAAAAAACACATTTATTTTCAAAATAAACATGCACAACAAATATAACACAAGTCATGCATTATAATAATAATATCAAATATCATATATGAATCACATATCCAATCCGAGGGTTTTTATATTAAAAATAATGCAACTTATTTATGGACATAAGTGCAACCGATACAAAAAATTAATTCTTTTTTGAGAATCCATTCAAATTAATTTTAGTAATTTAATTTTTGAAAATAGCACATCTCAACCAAAAATTAAATTTCCCAAAATTTACTGTTTCAGAAAAATATGCAGAAAATTATGAAAAAAAAATTCTGAAAAAGCATAAAGCAGACATCAGCAAAAAATGTGCGCACCCCGCTCGTGGATCTACTTCCGATGCATGCCCGCGCATTCCAGCGCAGACGTGCATGCGCCCTTGCCAGCATGCATGTCCGCAGGCGTGTGCTTGTCGGCACATCTACTGTCACTTTTTCATTTTTTTGAAACTTTTTGTTTTTTTTTCTATGGACTTTAAATCAAACCTAATTTAATTTATAAGTCCAATATTACAATATACTTTGATCCAATTAAAGTATCCAAGCCTTCTATTTTCTCTCTTTTAGCTTATAATCTAATTCATACGTCGGACTAAGCCAGTAAAATTAATCCAATTAATTTTAATAGCTAACTTAAAATTCTAATTAATTCAATTAATTAAATTAAAGGCATCCATCGAATGAATTGGTCTAAATAAATGATCTCATCATTTATTCTCTCCAAGATTTGATTTAATTCAATTAAATTAATCCGACTCTTTTCTAATTAATCCCAAATTAATTCCATCCCATTATAGTGGTAGAATGTGACTCTTTAGGTTCACCTTCAGCTAGCCTTGGGCGTGTGCGACCAACAAAATTAATTAAATCTATTTTAATTAATTATTTTAAATTATTCCATAATTAGAAATAGCTCGTTACCATGGGTGGTCGTATAGCAATGATCCATGGTACTAGAAATTACGTGAATAGCGGTGTGAACATGTAAGCTCTGAATATGTACGAGTACGGTCCTACTGCCAACAATCTCCCGGTCTTAGAATTGGGCATGGAATTGGGTGTCTGTTCCCATCTTTGACTAGGCAACAATGCTTAATACTCGAGACGCATTTACTCTACTGACCTGATCTTAAAAACTATGCCTAATCGATCTATCATTTTGGCTAAATACTTTTAGAGTCTAAACTATCTTAGTGTGAATAGGAGAACTCACTGACATATACTGACAGGGGATAGATCCTCTCTTGGAATCCACCGTCCTTGCTACATATTCGAAATGCACTGGATAAGGATTATGACGATCATGTCTCACGATACAGTCACCGCTCGCCATATCCAGGCTGCAGTCTTCATATGCACGTTACTGGCATGATTACTCAAGTCCGAGGACTAATCTCGTACTATCAGAACAAAAAAATCACAGCATACCGATCAAGCCTTAATAGTTTCCATATGACGATTCCCGCAAGTCTGTTCAGTCAGTCGACTATCTTCCCAACTAATCCACTAAAATAGCAAAGAAGACCTACATCTCCTACCAACGAAACACGGCTGCAATACTTAGTGCAAGTCTCTATAGGACCTTTGATGCCTTATTTTCAAGTTCGCCCCTTGGAACGCATTAGGCCGAGACCCTCATGAGTTGGTTTCATAGCTGCCAAATCTATGCATAGCCCAACTCCACGAGTTTCACCTTTCGATCTGTGCGCATTTGGTTGTGACACTGAAAATCCCGTTCAACATTAGAGGTAAAAAAAATAAAACCAACTTGATGAACTCTTACCGTATTCATCAATCTAATATTACTCTCTCCAAGATTTGATTTAATTCAATTAAATTAATCCGACTCTTTTCTAATTAATCCCAAATTAATTCCATCCCATTATAGTGGTAGAATGTGACTCTTTAGGTTCACCTTCAGCTAGCCTTAGGCGTGTGCGACCAACAAAATTAATTAAATCTATTTTAATTAATTATTTTAAATTATTCCATAATTAGAAATAGCTCGTTACCATGGGTGGTCGTATAGCAATGATCCATGGTACTAGAAATTACGTGAATAGCGGTGTGAACATGTAAGCTCTGAATATGTACGAGTACGGTCCTACTGCCAACAATCTCCCGGTCTTAGAATTGGGCATGGAATTGGGTGTCGATTCCCATCTTTGACTAGGCAACAATGCTTAATACTCGAGACGCATTTACTCTACTGACCTGATCTTAAAAACTATGCCTAATCGATCTATCATTTTGGCTAAATACTTTTAGAGTCTAAACTATCTTAGTGTGAATAGGAAAACTCACTGACATATACTGACAGGGGATAGATCCTCTCTTCGAATCCACCATCCTTGCTACATACTTGAAATGCACTGGATAAGGATTATGACGATCATGTCTCACGACACAGTCACCACTCGCCATATCCAAGATGCAGTCTTCATATGCACCTACTAGCATGATTACTCAAGTCCGAGGACTAATCTCGTACTATCAGAACCAAAAAATCCCAGCATACAGATCAAGCCTTAATAGTTTTCATATGACGATTCTCGCAAGTCTGTTCAGGCAGTCGACTATCTTCCCAACTAATCCACTAAAATAGCAAAGAAGACCTACGTCTCCTACAAACAATACACGACTGCAATACTTAGTGCAAGTCTCTATAGGACCTATGATGCCCTATTTTCAAGCTCGCCCCTTGGAACGTATTAGGTCGAGACCCTCATGAGTTGGTTTCATAGTTGTCAAATCCATGCATAGCCCAACTCTACGAGTTTCACCTTGCGATCTGTGGGCATTTGGTTGTTACACTGAAAACCCCGATCAACATTAGTGGTAAAAAAAATAAAATACACTGCCAACTTGATGAACTCTTACAGTATTCATCAATCTAATATTATTCGATAAAGATTGGAGAATGATTAACAACCAATCTAACTAGCTTTTTGTCATTCATTCCAACAACGCCATGGCTCGTTTGTATTGTAAATGTACAAACTCAAGGTGGTCTACTTGATCAAATGCATAAGTGGACGTCATCCCGATTTTCTTTCCGATATTGATCCTTTAATTATAAGTATGACTATGACTCTAAATTAGTAATTTTCACGACAACTGCTCTAAGGTGTGGCACTTTGGGGCAATGTGGTTGAAGGTAGACAAGTGTGTGAAGATCATTTATGATAGTGGGAAGGTTGTTTGTACCTCTTTTGACATTAAACATCTACTCAGCGAGTCTAAAGCTGTAGGATGTAACTGGCTAGATAGACCAAGTGATCATTTGGATACTTGAAATGGATGATTAAAGAGCTTGAAGAAAGGATTAAATTTCTAAAGTCTTGACCATTGACTAAAAATGCTGAAAAAATGTTGAGAGGAAATTGAGAGATGTTTTATGGAAGATGAGATCATCTAGAAACGAAGAGGCAAAGAAGATTGGTTAAAAGAGGATGATTGAGACTCAAGGTTGTTTCATTTGAAAGCATCTCATAGGCATCAACTGAACAAGATCGATGGACTGGAAAATGATGAGTGTACGTGGTGTCAAGAAAAAGAGTAGACTAAGAGCATCTCATAAGCATCAAATTTTTCGATGAATTATTCACCTTGGCATACCCCTATCCAACGATCATTGATGAGGTAGTAAACACAGGTGAACGTAAGGTATCAAAGGAGATGAAATGTCCGTTCAAAGAACCCTACAAAGAGAAGGAGATTGTAGAAGCTATCTCATAAATGTCTCCTATGAAATCACCCAGACCCAATGGTATGCCCCAGATCTTTTGTCACAAATTTTAGCATATCATAAGAAAAAAGTATCACTTTTGTCATTCTTAACTTGTTGCATAGTCATTGGTTTGATCCTTCGCTGAATCTTACTCATACACTTCTAATTCTAAAATGTGATAAGCTTGATTCAGTTTATTGTTTTCGGCCTATTAGCTTTTGCAATGTCATTTATAGAGTGCATAAAAAACCATAGCTAGATTAAACGTTTTCTTTTTTAATTATCTCATAATCACAATTGGCCTTTATTCCAGGTCGATTAATATCTGTTAATTTTTTTCTTACTTATGATGCTAATCACTTCTTGAAATATGCGACAGGAGTAAAGAAAGGCTATTTAACAATGAATCTTGACATGAGCAACGTCTAGGACCTGGTTGAGTGGCTCTTCTTGGAGTCTATCGTATTAGACTAGGGTTTGATTACTCTTTTGTCCATCTCCTTTTGATGCTTGTTTTGTACTATTAGTTATTCTTTTGCTCCTAATGGTGAGAATTTTGGACTAGTAAATTGCCTATTTCTAATGCTCTTTTGTGTCCATCACATTTTCTCATCCTTAGCTAGAAGAGATTGTCCAACCAGAATGGTAAGTTTCATTCTTGATTATGCATAATCCAATTATGAGATAATATAAATTTTATATTTCACCCAATAGACATCTCTCATTTAATGTTACATAAAAGACTTTATTGACCAATATATGTAATCAAAATTGTCCAACAATAATTGAAATCACTATTTCGATCATGCTAGGTTACATAAACGCTATACTAACATGATCAGTACTAAGCATTACTAAGTCCTTAGTCGTTACAATAATAGCCCCTCTATCGCTAAGCCTTAGGAACTTCTTGTTTCAACTTTTTTATTCCTCATCATCACCTGCAAACCATTTACAAATTATGAATTCAGTGGTATCCAATACCATGAGTAGAATGGTGATTATGTTAATACTCAATTAAAACTTTTACCTTCAATAGAGAGAAGCTCAGGACACTCCCTCTTCCAATGGCCCTTCTCTCAGCAATAAATGCAAACATCATTTGGTATCCTTGACTGACAAACAATCTTCGTTTTTCCTTTACCCCCGCCTAACAGCGTAACAGGATCACTTGAAGTGCTAGAAGCAGTAGAAGAAGTCTCATCACTCTTTCTCTCCCCCATTTGGCACCCTTGCCCTTCGCTTTAGAGATCGAAGCCTCTCCCACTAGTACTGGCTGATGCAGATTTTTCAACTTGTCTTGTACTGGACCAACATATTAATCAACTCATGAAGGTTTCTCTCAATCCCATTCATGTTATAGTTGATAATAAATTGATGGAAAAAGGGTGGTAGTAATTGTAAGATCACATTTATTCTCAAAATTAGCCTAGAGGTCTTTCAACTTTTCTACTAGGGATAGTATCATCACTCGATGCTCTCATACGGACAATCCCTTAACTATTCTAGCACCTAAGAATTCTTTCATATAGTATCGCACAAAGTTCATTCATGCGGTGCATTATTGACCATACATCTTTGTACCTCTTGTACTGTTTCTAGATCTTGTTACTCATCATGCCCAGTACGATACTGCATACTATCTAGTTGTCCTCATGCCACTGAGTAAATTTCTCGAGCGTCAAATGTTTTCCTAGCAAGAACCCTTTTGGCAAAGTACGAGGTAGACTTATCCAGAACATAAGTTTAGTTCTCGAAATCTTGGATTATCATCAGATTTCTTTGCCAACTTGAATAATTAGTTCCATCAAATTTACTATCCTCAAGTATGCTGTTCAGTGGATTCTTAGACATCTACAATAAATACAAAAATTGCTAGATTATTATAAAATTATGTTCAAGTTAACGATTTGGACTTTAGTCATTAACCCTCCCACTATTTCTATAAAAACCATCACTCTCAAATGGGTTTTCGAAAAACCTTTACTTAGTGGGCTTAGGGTCCACAAGCAAAATTCTCGATGTTTATTTCCATTTTTGGATCTAATATTTTAACTTGGTCCAACCAAGTACGGGTTTTTTGTTATTTATATGACCGAGACTGCATCACATTTAATATTTTTCATGCATAATATTCTAAATATTAATTAAAATGCATGGAACGCAAAAATCAAAAGACGCCTATGTGATCTACTGAGCTCATAGTAGATCTATGGTCAGTCTAGGGTAAGCCGATTAACATACTATGGGCTTTGTAATCTCTCTTTATTTCTTCATCTCCTTCATTGGCTCCGTCCTTTGGACCTCTTCTCCATGAGCCAACCCATAGCTCCTCCACAGGCCTCCATTGTCTGAGCTAGTCTTTTCAATTGTTACAAAAAATAAAACTAAATCTCCCTAACCTACTACACTTATTACGACTAAAAAGGAACCCCAAACAGAAGTAGCGGAAAGTACATAAATAAGGAGAAAACATGCCTTAAATAATTAGGCTAAAAACAGAGAGATAAGAAAATAAGTGGCGCGCATGCCACAACCCAACAGAAAATAAACCATCCAATGAATTTTGTGATCATCTATTTTAGTCAAATTAACAAAAAAGCACATCTTTTTTCAAAATAAACATGCACAAAAAATATAACACAAACCATGCATTATAATAATAATATCCAATGTCATATATTAATCACATATACAATCCAAGGGTTTTTCTATTAAAAATAATGCAACTTATTTATGGACAGAAGTGCAACGGATACAAAAAATTAATTCTTGTTTGAGAACCCATTCAAATTAATTTTAGTAATTTAATTTTAAAGAATACCACATCTCAACCAAAAATTAAATTCCCCAAAATTTACTTTTCAGAAAAATATGCAGAAAATTCAGAAAAAATAAAAATTTTGAAAAAACATAAAGTAGACATGTGCAAAAAATGCGCGCACCCCGCTCGTGGATCTGCTTCCAATGCACGCCCAGGCGTCCAACGTAGACATGCATGCGCCCTTCCTAGCACGCATGTCCGCAGGAGTGCGCGCCCAGCCGTGCGCTTATCGACACCTCTACTGCCAATTTTTTTTTTAAACTTTTTGGTTTTTTTTTACTTTTCCAAGAATCATTATATTTTAGATATTCCAAAATTTAACAAAAATTCTCAAGCCCAAAATTAAATGCAAAATTAAATCTTGACCAATGGGTGTACCCTTAATCTTTTCCCCGACCTCTGGTGTAAAAATAAAACAATGAAGGCCACTAATTTGGAGAAAAAATAAATAAGAGGGACAAAAATCCACATTATGCTCGACTACAAGCATTGATTCCTCGTTCTGTATCGTTTGCAGTGAAATCTCGATTTAGAGACCCTCCAAAGACTAACATACCACCACTAATGGATGTGGAGATTTTGTACTAGCAAAAACTCAACAAATGTGCAAACAATCAACAATGTTATTGTTTAACATTTGATCCTTTGTTCCTCATTGGATCTCTAAGATCTTAAGAGGGTTTTTAGAGAGAAAATAGGAGTGAAATTTCATGGGTATATATTTGCTGCACGTACTGGTTGGCTGTGAGTATTTTAGAAACTTTATATGTGATCTAGTCACAAGATACCAAGGAGCTTTAACCTAGAAAGATTTCTTCAACCATCTCTCTATGCCACACCACACCCAAGGAGGAGTTTTGACTCTTTAACCTAGCCATGGCCTAACAAAGGACTTGGGCTTGTATTTTCATGTACCGAGCTTGATTAATTAAAACTAAATCAAGCCATAATCAGAAATAGCTCATTAATTAAATTTAATTTAAATAATTATTTTGAATTAACCCATAATCAGAAATAGCTCATTACCATGGGTGGTCGTGTAACAACGGTCCATGGTACTAGAAACTAGGTCAATAGCAGCGTGAACATGTAGGCTCTGAATCTGTACGACTACGGTCTTACTGTTAAGCATCTTCCGATCTTAGAATAGAGGATCGAATTGGATGTCGGTTCCCATCCTTGACTAGGCAATAATGCTTAATACTCGAGATGCATTTACTCTACTAATCCGATCTTAAAACTATCCCTGATCGATCAATCATTTTGGCTAAATACTTTTAGAGTCTAAACTATCTTAGAGCGCATAAGAGAACTCATTGACATATATTGACAGGAGATAAATCCTTTGTTGGAATCCACCATCCTTACTAAATACTGAAAATGCACTAGATAAGGCTCATGACGATCATGTCTCACGACACAATCACCACTCGCCATATCTAAGATACAGTCTTCATATGCATGTGAGTAGCATGATTATTCAAGTCCGATGAGTAATCTCGTACAATCAGCACCAAAAAATCCCAGTCATACTGATCAAGCCTTAATAGTTTCCATATGACGATCCTACAAGTTACTTGAGTCAGTCAAATACACTAAAATAGCAAAGAATACCTACGTCTCTTTCCGATGAAACACGGCTGCGATACTTAGTATAAGACTCCATAGGACCTTTGATGCCCTATTTCTAGGTTCTCGACATGGAACGCATCAGGCCGAGACCCTCATGTGTTGGTTTTATAGCTGTGAAATCTATGCATAGCCCAACTCCATGAGTTTCACCTTTCGATCCGTGGGCATTTGGTTGTGATATTGAAAACCCCGTTCAATATAGTGGGACCGATTAAAGAGAAAGACCTGAGGGCATTAAACAAAATAAAACACACTGCCAACTTGATGAACTCTTACAGTATTCATCAATCTAATATTATTCGATAAAGATTGCAGAATGATTAACAACTAATCTAACTGGCTCATTGTCATTCATTCCAATAATGTCATGGCTCGTTTGGATTGTACATTTGCAAACTCAAGGTGGTCTACCTGATCAAATGCGAAAGTAAACGTCATCCCGATTCAATTGTCTGACTATGCTCCTTTAATTATAAGTATGACTCTAAATCACCAATTTTCATGACAACTACTGTAAGGTGTAGCGCTTTGGGGCAATGTGGTTGAAGGTAGACGAGTGTGTGAAGATGATTTTTGATAGTGGAAAGGTTGTTTGTACCTCTTTTAACACCAAACATCTACTTAGCGAGTCTAAAGGTGTAGGATGTAACTGGCTAGATAGAGCAAGTGCTCATTTGGACACTTGAAATGGATGATTAAAGAGCTTGAAGAAAGGATTACATTTCTAGAGTCTTGAAAATTGATTGAAAATGCTGAAAAAATGTTGAGAGGAAATTGAGAGATGTTTTATGGAATATGAGATCATCTAGAAACAAAGAGGCAAAGAATATTGGTTAAAAGAGGATGATTGAGACTCAAGGCTATTTCATTTGAAAGTATCTTACAGGCATCAGCTGAACAAGATTGATGGACTGCAAAATGATGAGTGTATGTGGTGTCAAGAAAAAGAGTAGATTGTGAGCATCATTATCAGTTTTTTTGATGAATTATTCACCTTGGCATACCCCTTTCTAACGATCATTGACGAGGTAGTAAACACAAGTGAACGTAAGGTATAAAAGGAGATGAAATGACCGTTCAAAGAACCCTACAAAGAGAAGGAGATTGTTGAAGCTATCTGACAAATGTCTCCTTTGAAATCACCCAGACCCAATGGTATTGCCCAAATCTTTTGTAACAAATTTTAGCATATCATAAGAAAAAAATATCTCTTTTATCATTCTTAACTTGTTGCATAATCAATGGTTTGATCCTTCGTTGAATCTTACTCATATACTTCTGATTCCAAAATGTGATAAGCTTGATTCAATTTAATGTTTTCGACCTATTAGCTTTTGCAATGTCATTTATAGAGTGCATAAAAAACCATAGCTAGATTAAACCTTTTCTGTTTTGGTTATCTCATAATCAGAATTAGCCTTTATTCCAGGTCGATTAATATCTGTTAATATTTTCTTACTTATGATGCTAATCATTTTTTGAAATCTGAGACAGGAGGAAAGAACGGCTATTTAATAATGAAGCTTGGCATGAGCAACGTCTAGGACCTGGTTCAGTGGCTCTTCTTAGAGTCTATCTTATTACACTAGGGTTTGAGTACTCTTTTGTCCATCTCCTTTTGATGCTTGTTTTGTACTGTTAGTTATTCTTTTGCTCTTAATGGTGAGAATTTTGGACTAGTAAAGCTGTCTAGGGGAATCGGACAAGAATACCCCTTATCGCCTTACCTATTCTTATTTTGTGTAGAAGTTCTCATTGGAATGGTAAAAGCGGCTAAATCACTAGGTTTGATCCAGGGAGTTTGAATGGCAACCGTGGCACCCCGAATATCTCACCTATTCTTGGTTGAAGATACCCTTGTGTTTTTTGCAAGGCCACATCGTCATCTTTCCATGGTACCATACTATACCGATACACACAAGCATCAGGGGTAGATTATTAATCTTAAAAAATCAAGCACGGGGTTTAGTAGGAACATATGCAATGAACACCACTTGGCCGTAGCGAAAGTCAACACTTGGGGTATCCAGTGGTGGTGGACGCTTGAAGAAAGAAGTATTAATGTGCTTGAATTAATGATATGATTTGACAAAGAGTACAAGGGTGGAAGAAGAAGATGCTCTCCCAAGCGGGTAAGGAGACTCTCCTAAAGGCAATTATTCAATCTATCCCAATGTAGCCTAATCATGCTTAAAATTTTGCTCATCATCTATTCATGATATTAAAGGCATGATGGTGGGACAAGAAAGGCGACAGAAGAGAGCATTGGGTATCGTGGAACACTTTGTGCATTTTGCGATAATGCATTACCCACATTGGGCAATCGGATAAAGCATAAGGTTGAAGTCTGTAAAGTTTGCCCTGTGTAAAGTGGAGGACGAAACACTCAACTATGTCTCTTAAAGTACACATTTTTCAGGCAGATCTAGGCATTGTCACTTATTCCTAATCTAATTATTTTAGCCCCTTATCTAAACTGTGACTACTAGTATCAAATTCCTGTATGTCACTTTGGCGTTTAGAAGCTGATTCATTTGTTACTATCTGTTGGAATATCTAAATCACCGCAATAAGTGTTTGATGGAGTCATCAAGTTCTCAGACTATGGTCATAATACGTCAGTCAACAATCCATCTTCCCGACTTCATGAATTGTTACCAGAGTCTTAGTACAATACAGAATCAAGCTCAAACAAATCAGTGGTATCCTCCACCTACTGATTCAGTAAAAGTTCATTTGATGGCGCATATTCTCAAGAGTAATCATCTACGGGTATAGGGGTTATTGCAAGAAACTCTAAAGACATCTGTTTAGCAGAGTGGATAAAATATTTCTCTTTTCCTACTACACCTGACCATCTTGGAAGGGAAGGAAGCAGTGGAAACACTGCAGGAGTGTTCTTATTGAAGGTGATTGCTTATCCATCATCAATAAGCTTAAGGTTGTTGAATTGGTCTCCTTATCACTAGGATCAATTTATGAAGATATCAAGACATTAGCAGTGGCTTTTCATTCCATCACTGTTGTGCATGTTCATCAACAAGCAAACAGTCTTGCACATTAATTGGCAAGAAATGCTCACTACAGCACTGAGGGGGTTGAATTATTACTTAGATATATTATATAGCTCTTCGTGGTAAACATACGATATGATTTTGGTATCCAAGAAAAAAAAGAAAAGTAAAAGAATGCATATTAATCACTTAATGTGTCCTAGCAATAGCTAATATCATAAAGTTAGATTTAACCAAATGGTGGGTCCTAGGAGTTACCTATATTATTTGTGATAATATCAAATCAGACTTAATGGGTCAAAGCTGAAATAGTGAAGCTTTTGGAATAATAATTTTGTTCCAAAAACTTGTTTATATAACTTATCAGTTTCTGGATAAACTTATATCCCAATAGTGTGATTATGCCTAGTTTATTTAATAACTATAACTAATATTTATCTTTTATGGTAAACTAAAAGGTACTTTAAGATTAGTTTACAAGTAGTGTATGTATTGTATTAAATTGGGCGGCACACAAACTAATGTAACTCTAGGGAAAAAATTGCACCTTTTGTCCCGTAAGAGCCCTCAATTTAGTTCCATTTATTGCAATTTTCTCACATTGCATCTCATGAGCTAAAAACATTCGTGCAGTTGCAGTTGCACCCAATACATTGTCCTCAAGTGCAGTTGCACCCAATTTTCTCACATTGTCCTCAAGTGCAGTTGCACCCAATACATTCGTGTATACACATATATGTATATATTTATGTAATTTCAACTGCCTTATGACTCATACTTAAATGTTGGAACACATATAATTCTTCCTATCAAGTGTTGAGAATTCAATTTCATTTATCTTTCATCTTGCAGATTAGAATGAAGCTGCCGAAAGTTAATCGGGCTCTGGCAGCCCGACTTCTTAAGGAGGAGGAAGAGCTGAATGAGAACAAGGGAGCTGATGATGCAGATGGTCAGAAAACATCAAATAAAACGAAAGCTCTCAGGAGTGAAGTTCTCAAAGATGAGAGGTTTACAGCTATGTTTGACAATAAGGTATTTCATAGAGGTTTGTTATGCAAAAAACTTGTTTTTCTTGATTGCTGCTGTTAGTTATGATCAACCATGTAGTACCTTGTTCCCAGGGATTTCTCAAATAGTTGGAACTTTAATAACCCCTGGACACTAAGTAATATAGAGACATGTGAAAATGCACAAGAAATGATAATCATTATACATATCTTTAGCGCAAAGAATCAATTTTGAGAGCAATGCGATACAGATATATCTGCTGGTCATGGGCTTGAGTATTAACCACCTTTATGCTCTGAAATTTAGGCTACATCATTGGGATATCTCTCAGATTAGCGTGACAACCTTTTGAATAGTACACGAATGTATTGGGTGGATTTTGTTTGATGATTAGTGTAGAAAGATTCATTAATGATGATGGCATCACTGTTGGATTCGTATTGACAACATATGTATTGGAATTTGTTTACGTCAAAACAGTAACCAAATTATGTATCGTTTCTTGACACCGCTTGCAGGACTTTGAGGTTGATGAATTATCAAACGAATACCTGGCTTTGCACCCAATGCCATCAACAACAAAAAAAGGCATCTTTGCTGGAGGAGCATTTTGAAGTTGTTGAAGAAGAGGATGAAAAGGCTATTGGTGGTTCTGATGCATCATCAGCGAGTGAATTGTGAGAAGATGAGCATGAAAACACAAAGGCCAAATCCAAGAAGAAAGTACAAGCTCCTAGGTGAGACACATGTTTTCATTTGGATAACAGGAGCACAATTTTGTTCTTTGTGCATGCAGAAGTCATCACATAAAAACAAGTTCAGAATGCACATTTACCTAATCAAGTCTTCAATATCACGTCATATCTGCAGATTTTTCGAAGTGAAGGATACATGACAAAAGAAAGGTTTTCCAAAAACTCCTCAAAAATAGAGAGGAAAAACTAACAGAGGGGTTAGGGTTTAGTACCACTGGTGGAGGGTTTATTACTCCGGTTGATGGAAGCGAAGATGTGATTCTTTCATCAATCAGCACACCCTGGAGAAGCGGCGTTGGAGGTGGATGTGACACAAAAATCCAAGAAAGAAAACCCCACTAGTAAAAACCCTCAAAACTTCTGTTCGCCTCCGACCATCAAACCCCATCCATACCCACATGTTTCCACTTCTCCATTTTTTTATTTCTTTTATTTAGGGTTTGATAAGCCAGAGCAATAGAGAGGAAAGGGCAAGAAAAAAGGAAAAGAAATTGACTGTTACAGGGAATTTGAGGGGGGAATTGTTGGTTGCTTGGTTTACTGTTACTGCTAATTTTTTTCTGATAATTACTTTGGTAGGATTGATTACCTTGAGAAGAACAAGATGGTAATGCTAGATGATTTAGTTATTGATCAAAATCGATCAACTTACTATAAGCAAGCTCTCCATTGTACGCAACATTTTAAGTTGAATAAAGTGTATGATGTAGTAAGGATTTCGTGCATATACTTATATGTATATATTCATGTAATTTCAATTTCCTTATGACTCATACTTCAATATTGGAACTCATATCATTCCTCCTATCAAGTGTTGAGAATTCAATTTCATTTATCTTTCATCTTGCAGATTAAGAGGAAGCTGCCGAAAGTTAATAGGGCTCTGGCAGCCCAACTTCTTGAGGAGGAGGAAGAGCTGAATGAGAATAAGGGAGGTGATGATGCAGATGTTCAGAAAACATCAAAGAAAAAGAAAGGTCTCATGAGTGAAGTTCTCAAAGATGAGAGGTTTACAGCTATGTTTGAAAATAAATTATTTCGTAGAGGTTCTGTTTATGCAAAAAACTTGCTTTTCCTGATTGCTGTTGTTAGTTATCATCAACCATGTAGTACCTTGTTCCCAGGGATTTGTGAAATACTTGGAACTTTAATAAGCCCTGGACAGTAACTAACATAGAGACATGTGAAAATGCACAAGAAATAATAATCGTTATACATATCTTTAGCGCAAAGAATCAATTTTGAGAGCAATGAGATAGAGATATATCGGCTGGTCACGGGCTTGAGTATTAACCACCTTTATCCTCTGAAATTTAGGCTAAATCATTGGGATATCTCTCAATTAGCGTGACAACCTTTTGAATAGTACACGAATGTATTGGGTGGATTTTGTTTGATGATTAGTGTAGAAAGATTCATTAATGATGATGGTATCACTATTGGACTCGTACTGACAACATATGCATTGGAATTTATTTACATCCAAACAACAGCCAAATTACGTATCATTTCTTGACACCGCTTCTAGGACTTTGAGGTTGATGAATTCTCAAATAAATACCTGGCTTTTCACCCAATGCCATTAACAAAAAAAAAGGCATATTTGCTGGAGGAGCATTTTGAAGCTGTTGAATAAGAGGATGAAAAGGCTATTGGTGGTTCTGATGCATCATCAGCGAGTGAATTCTGAGAAGATGAGCTCGAAAACACAAAGGCCAAATCCAAGTAGAAAGTACGACCTCCAAGGTGAGACACATGTTTTCGTTTGAACGGCAAGAAGAAAATTTCGTTCTTTGTGCATTTACAAGTCATCACATAAAAAGAAGTTCAGAATGCACATTTCCCTAATCAAATCTTCAATATCATGTCATTTTTGTAGATTTTCCGAAGTGAATGATAAATGGAAAAACAAACGGTTTTATAAAAATCCCTCAAAAACGGAGAGGAAAAATCAACAGAGGGGTTAGCGTTTAGTACTACTGACGAAGGGTTTATTACTCCGGTTGATGGAAGCGAAGATGTGTTTTTTTCATCAATCAGCACACCCAGGAGAAGCGGCGTTGGAGGTGGATGCGACACAAAAATTCAAGAAAGAAAACCGCACTGGTAAAAACCCTCAAAACTACTGTTCGCCTCCGACCATCAAACCCCATCCATACCCACATGTTTGCACTCCTCGATTTTTGTATTTCTTTTATTTAGGGTTGGAAAAGCCAGAGCGGTAGAGAGGAAAGGGCAAGAAAAAAGGAAAAGAAATTAACCGTTACAGGGAACTTGAAGGCGGAATTGTTGGTTACTTGGTTTACTGTTACTGCTAATTTTTTTCTGATAATTACTTTGGTAGGATTGATCAGCTTGAGAAGAACAAGATGGTAATGCTAGATGATTTAGTTATTGATCAAAATTGATAAACTTACTATAAGCACTCTCTCCATTGTACGCTGCACCTTTAACTTGAATAAAGTTTATGACGTTTTAAAGATTTTGAGAATATATATATATATATATATTTATGTAATTTCAACTGTCTTATGACTCAAACATAAAGATTGGAACTCATATCATTCTTCCTATCAAATGTTGAGAATTCAATTACATTAATCTTTCATCTTGCAGATTAAGAGGAAGATGCCAAAAGTTAATCGGACTTGTTGAGGACGTGGAAGAGCTGAATGAGATTTAGGGAGCTGATGATGCAGATGTTCAGAAAACATCAAAGAAAAAGAATGGTCGCACGAGTGAAGTTCTCGAAGATGAGAGGTTACAACTATGTTTGAAAATAAGGTATTTCATAGAGGTTCTGTTTATGCAAAAAACATACTTTTTTTGATTGCTGCTGTTAGTGATGATCAACCATGTAGTACCTTGTTCCCAGGGATTTGTGAAATAGTTGGAACTTTAATAAACCCTGGACAGTAAGTAATATAGAGACATGTGAAAATGCAAAAGAAATGATAATCATTATACATATCTTTAGCGCATAGAATCAATTTTGAGAGCAATAAGATACAGATATATATACTGGTCACGGGCTTCAGTATTAACCACATTTATCCTCTGAAATTTAGGCTACATCATTGGGATATCTCTCAAATTAGCGTGAAAACCTTTTGAATAGTACACGAATGTATTGGGTGGATTTTGTTTGATGATTAGTGTAGAAAGATTCATTAATGATGATGGCATCATTGTTAGACTCGTACTGACAACATATGTATTGGAATTTGTTTGCGTCCAAACAGCAGCAAAATTATGTATCGATTCTTGACACCGCTTGCAGGACTTTGAGGTTGATGAATTCTCAAACGAATACCTGGCTTTGCACCCAATGCCATCAACAACAAAAAAAGGCATCTTTTCTGGAGCAGTATTTTGAAACAATTGAAGAAGAGGATGAAAAGGCTATTGTTGGTTCTAATGCATCATCAGCGAGTGAATTGTCAGAAGATGAGCATGAAAACACAAAGGCCAAATCCAAGAAGAAAGTACAAGCTTCTAGGTGAAACACATGATTTTATTTGGATAGCAAGAACAAAATTTCGTTCTTTGTGCATGCAGAAGTCATCATATAAAAATAAGTTCAGAAGGCACATTTACCTTATCAAGTCTTCAATATCATGTCATATTTTCAGATTTTTCGAAGTGAAGGATAAATGGCTAAAGAAGGGTTTTCTAAAAACTCCTAAAAAACAGAGAGGAATAACCAACAGAAGGGTTAGGGTTTAGTACCACTAGCGAAGGGTTTAGTACCACTAGCGAAGATGTGTTTCTTTCATCAATCAGCACACCCAAGAGAAGCGGCATTGGAGGTGGATGCGACACAAAAATCCAAGAAAGAAAACCCCACTGGTATAAACCCTTAAAACTACTGTTCGCCTCCCACCATCAAACCCCATCCATACCCACATGTTTGCACTCCTCGATTCTTTTATTTCTTTTATTTAGGGTTGGAAAAGTCAGAGCAGTAGAGAGGAAAGGGCAAGAAAAAAGGAAAAGAAATTAACCATTACAGGGAACTTGTGGGCGGAATTGTTGGTTACTTGGTTTACTGTTACTGCTAATTTTTTTCTGATAATTACTTTGGTAGGATTGATTAACTTGAGAAGAACAAGATGGTAATGCTAGATGATTTAGTTATTGATCAAAATCGATAAACTTACTATAAGCACTCTCTCCATTGTACGATGCACCTTTAACTTGAATAAAGTTTATGACATTGTAAAGATTTTGAGTATATATATATACATATTTATGTTATTTCAACTGCCTTATGACTCAAACATAAATATTGGAACTCATATCATTCTTTCTATTAAATGTTGAGAATTCAATTACATTATCTTTCATCTTGCAGATTAAGAGGGAGCTGCCGAAAGTTAATCAGACTTGTTGAGGACGATGAAGAGCTGAATGAGATTTAGGGAGCTGATGATGCAGATGTTCAGAAAACCTCAAAGAAAAAGAATGGTCGCACGAGTGAAGTTCTCAAAGATGAGAGGTTACACCTATGTTTGAAAATAAGGTATATCATAGAGGTTCTCTTTATGCAAAAAACTTACTTTTTTCGATTGCTGCTGTTAGTTATGATCAACCATGTAGTACCTTGTTCCCAGGGATTTGTGAAATTGTTGGAACTTTAATAACCCCTGGACAGTAAGTAATATAGAGACATGTGAAAATGCAGAAGAAATGATAATCATTATACATATCTTTAGCGCATAGAATCAATTTTGAGAGCAATGAGATACAGATATATCGGCTGGTCACAGACTTTAGTATTAACCACATTTATCCTATGACATTTAGGCTACATCATCGGGATATCTCTCAAATTAGCGTGACAACATTTTGAATAGTACACGAATGTATTGGGTGGATTTTGTTTGATGATTAGTGTAAAAAGATTCATTAATGATGATGGCATCATTGTTGGACTCGTACTGACAACATATGTATTGGAATTTGTTTACGTCCACACAGCAGCCAAATTATGTATCGATTCTTGACACCGCTTGCAGGACTTGGAGGTTGATGAATTCTCAAACGAATACCTGGCTTTGCACCCAATGCCATCAACAACAAAAAAAGGCATCTTTTATGGAGGAGTATTTTGAAACAATTGAAGAAGAGGATGAAAAGGCTATTGTTGGTTCTCATGCATCATCAGTGAGTGAATTGCAAGAAGATGAGCATGAAAACACAAAGGCCAAATCCAAGAAGAAAGTACAAGCTCCTAGGTGAAAAACATGATTTCATTTGGACAGCAGGAACAAAATTTCGTCCTTGGTGCATGCAGAAGTCATCACATAAAAACAAGTTCAGAAAGCACATTTACCTTTTCAAGTCTTCAATATCATGTCATATTTTCAGATTTTTCGAAGTGAAGGATAAATGGCTAAAGAAGGGTTTTCTAAAAACTCCTAAAAAACAGAGAGGAATAGCCAAAAGAAGGGTTAGGGTTTAGTACCACTAGCGAAGGGTTTAGTACCACTAGCGAAAATGTGTTTCTTCCATCAATCAGCACACCCAGGAGATGCGGCATTGGAGGTGGATGCGACACAAAAATCCAAAAAAGAAAACCCCACTAGTAAAAACCCTCAAAACTACTGTTCGCTTCCCACCATCAAACCCCATCCATACCCACATGTTTCCACTTCTCAATTTTTTTATTTCTTTTATTTAGGGTTTGAAAAGCCAGAGCAGTAGAGAAGAAAGGGAAAGAAAAATGGAAAAGAAATTGACTACTACAGGGAATTTGATGGGGGAATTGTTGGTTGCATGGTTTACTTTTACTGCTAATTTTTTTCTTATAATTACTTTGGTATGATTGATTACCTTGAGAAGAAGAAGATGGTAATGCTAGATGATTTAGTTATTGATCAAAATCGATAAACTTACTATAAGCACTCTCTGCATTGTACGCAGCACTTTAACTTCAATAAAGTTTATGACGTAGTAAAGATTTTGTGTATATACATATACTTATATATTCATGTAATTTCAACTGCCTTATGACTCATACTAAAATATTTAAACTCATATCATTATTCCTATCAAGTGTTGAGAATTCAATTTCATTTATCTTTCATCTTACAGATTAAGAGGAAGCTGCCGAAAGGTAATCTGGCTTCGGCAGCCCGCCTTCTTAAGGAAGAGGAATAGCTGAATGAGATTTAGGGAGCTGATGATGCAGATGTTCAGAAAACATCAAAGAAAAAGGAAGGACTCACGAGTGAAGTTCTCAAAGATGAGAGGTTTATAGCTATATTTGAAAATAAGGTATTTCATAGAGGTTCTGTTTATACAAAAAACATGCATTTTTTTTATTGTTGCTGTTAGTTATGATCAACCATGTAGTACCTTGTTGCCAGGGATTTTTGAAATAGTTGGAACTTTAATAACCCTTGGACAGTAAGTAATATAGAGACATGTGAAAATGCACAAGAAATGATAATCATTATATATATCTTTAGCGCAAAGAATCAATTTTGAGAGCAATGAGATAGAGATATATCGGCTGGTGACGGGATTGAGTATCAACCACCTTTATCCTCTAAAATTTAGGCTATATCATTGGTATATCTCTCAAATTAGTGTAACAACCTTTTGAATAGGACACGAATGTAGTGGGTGGATCTTGTTTGATGATTAGTGTAGAAAGATTCATTAATGACGATGGCATCACTGTTGGACTCATAGTGACAACATATGTATAGGAATTTGTTTACGTCCAAACAATAGCCAAATTACGTATCGTTTCTTAACACCGCATGCAGGCATTTGAGGTTGAAGAATTCTCAAACAAATACCTAGCTTTGCACCCAATGCATCAACAACAAAAAAAAGGCATCTTTGCTGGAGGAGCATTTTGAAGCTGTTGAAGAAGAGGATGAAAAGGCTATTGGTGGTTCTGATTCATCATCACCGAGTGAATTGTGAGAAGATGAGCATGAAAACATAAAGGCCAAATCCAAAAAGAAAGTACAAGCTCCTCGCTGAGACACATGTTTTCATTTGGAGAGCAAGAACAAAATTTCGTTCTTTGTGCATGTAGAAGTCATCACATAAAAATAAGTTCAGAATGCACATTTACCTAATCAAGTCTTCAATATAATGTCATATCTGCAAATTTTTCAAAGTGAAGGATAAATGGCAAAAGAAGGATTTTCTAAAAACCCCTCAAAAATGGAGAGAAAAAACCAACAGAAGGGTTAGGGTTTAGTAGTAGTGGCACAGGGTTTATTACTCCGGTTGATGGAAGCGAAGATGTGTTTCTTTCATCAATCAACACATCCAGGAGAAGCGGCGTTGGAGGTGGATGCGACACAAAAATCCAAGAAAGAAAACCCCACTAGTAAAAACCCTCAAAACTACTGTTCGCTTCCCACCATCAAACCCCATCCATATCCACATGTTTCCACTTCTCAATTTTTTTATATCTTTTATTTAGGGTTTGAAAAGCCAGAGCAGTAGAGAGAAAAGGGAAAGAAAAATGGAAAAGAAATTGACTACTACAGGGAATTTGATGGGGGAATTGTTGGTTGCATGGTTTACTTTTACTGTTAATTTTTTTCTTATAATTACTTTGGTAGGATTGATTACCTTGAGAAGAAGAAGATGGTAATGTTAGATAATTTTGTTATGGATCAAAATCTATAAACTTACTATAAGCACTCTCTCCATTGTACGCAGCACTTTAACTTGAATAAAGTTTATGACGTAGTAAAGATTTTGTGTATATACATATATTTATATATTAATGTAATTTAAACTGCATTATGACTCATACTAAAATATTGGAACTCATATCATTCTTCCTGTCAAGTGTTGAGAATTCAATTTCATTTATCTTTCATCTTGCAGATTAAGAGGAAGCTGCCGAAATGTAATCTGGCTCAGGCAGCCCGCCTTCTTGAGGAGGAGGAATAGCAGAATGAGATTTAGGGAGCTGATCATGCAGTTCAGAAAAAATCAAAGAAAAAGAAAGGTCTTACGATTGATGTTCTCAAAGATGAGAGGTTTACAGCTATATTTGAAAATAAGGTATTTCATAGAGGTTATGTTTATACAAAAAACTTGCATTTTTTTTATTGTTGCTGTTAGTTATGATCAACCATGTAGTACCTTGTTCCCAGGGATTTTTGAAATAGTTGGAACTTTAATAACCCCTGGACAGTAAGTAATATAGAGACATGTGAAAATGCACAAGAAATGATAATCATTATACATATCTTTAGCGCAAAGAATCAATTTTGAGAGCAATGAGATAGAGATATATCGGCTGGTGATGGGATTGAGTATCAACCACCTTTATCCTCTGAAATTTAGGCTATATCATTGGGATATCTCTCAAATTAGTGTAACAACCTTTTGAATAGGGCACGAATGTAGTGGGTGGATCTTGTTTGATGATTAGTGTAGAAAGATTCATTAATGACGATGGCATCACTGTTGGACTCATAATAACAACATATGTGTAGGAATTTGTTTACGTCCAAACAATAGCCAAATTACGTTTCGTTTCTTGACACCACATGCAGGACTTTGAGGTTGATGAATTCTCAAACGAATACCTAGCTTTGCACCCAATGCATCAACAACAAAAAAAGGCATCTTTGCTGGAGGAGCATTTTGAAGCTGTTGAAGAAGAGGATGAAAAGGCTATTGGTGGTTCTGATGCATCATCACTGAGTGAATTGTGAGAAGATGAGCATGAAAACATAAAGGCCAAATCCAACAAGAAAGTACAAGCTCCTCGCTGAGACACATGTTTTCATTTGGAGAGCAAGAACAAAATTTCGTTCTTTGTGTATGTAGAAGTCATCACATAAAAACAAGTTCAGAATGCACATTTACCTAATCAAGTCTTCAATATAATGTCATATCTGCAAATTTTTCAAAGTGAAGGATAAATGGCAAAAGAAGGATTTTCTAAAAACCCCTCAAAAATGGAGAGGAAAAACCAACAGAAGGGTTAGGGTTTAGTAGTAGTGGCACAGGGTTTATTACTCCGGTTGATGGAAGCGAAGATGTGTTTCTTTCATCAATCAACACATCCAGGAGAAGCGGCGTTGGAGGTGGATGCGACACAAAAATCCAAGAAAGAAAACCCCACTAGTAAAAACCCTCAAAACTACTGTTCGCTTCCCACCATCAAACCCCATCCATATCCACATGTTTCCACTTCTCAATTTTTTTATATCTTTTATTTAGGGTTTGAAAAGCCAGAGCAGTAGAGAGGAAAGGGAAAGAAAAATGGAAAAGAAATTGACTACTACAGGGAATTTGATGGGGGAATTATTGGTTGCATGCTTTACTTTTACTGTTAATTTTTTTCTTATAATTACTTTGGTAGGATTGATTACCTTGAGAAGAACAAGATGGTAATGCTTGATGATTTAGTTATTGATCGAAATCGATTAACTTACTATAAGCACTCTCTCCATTGTACGCTGCACTTCAACTTGAATAAAGTTGATGGCGTAGTAAAGATTTTGTGTATATACATATATGTATATATTTATGTAATTTGAACTGGACTCATACTTAAATATTGGAACTCATATCATTCTTCCTAACAAGTGTTGAGAATTCAATCTCATTTATCTTTCATCTTGCATATTAAGAGGAAGCTGCGGAAAGTTAATCAGGCTCTGGCAGCCCGACTTCTTAAGGACGAAGCTGAATGAGAATAAGGGAGCTGATGATACAGATGTTCAGAAAACATCAAAGAAAAAGAAAGGTCTCATGAGTGAAGTTCTCAAAGATGAGAGGTTTACAGCTATGTTTGAAAATAAGGCATTTCATAGAGGTTGTGTTTATGGAAAAAACTTGCTTTTCTTGATCGCTACTGTTAGTTATGATCAACCATGTAGTACCTTGTTCCCAGGGATTTGTGAAATAGTTGGAAATTTAATAACCCCTAGACAGTAGGTAATATAGAGATATGTGAAAATGCACAAGAACTGATAATCATTATACATATCTTTAGCGCAAAGAATCAATTTTGAGAGCAATGAGATACAGATATATCGGCTGGTCACGGGCTTGAGTATTAACCACCTTTATCCTCTGAAATTTCGGCTACATCATTGGAATATCTCTCATATTAGCGTGACAACCTTTAACAAGAGATTGGAGCCCAATATTCATTGTGACAATAGTCTTTGATTAGTCAAGGAATTAATTTGTTGGAATGTGGATGTGTGGAGACTGAAAATTATTCTTTGAGGGTTGACAATTTTTAATGAACACGTAAACTTGTGAATGAAGTTAGTGTCTTTAGAAAAATATGCGAATTATCCTGTGGTAGCACTTGAATTTTCTGATTGTTGTCTTGTCTTATCCCTCAGATTAATAGGAATTTTTGGTATAAGCGAGATAAGTAGGAGAAACTAGCACTACTGGCATATTATAAATAAATAAAATTATGTGAAGTGTGTTCCATTGACCGCATCAAATAAGCAATGTTCAAGAATCAGCACAAAACCCTTTGTGTGAGCTTTTGGGCCAAAGCAATTTCATCTAAATAGTGCTCCTACATTTCTTTTGATTGAGGGCATCAAACTTAGTGTGTCCATTCTAGAACTTGCTTGTGTAATACATTTTGAGTTCACATTCTTGTAAGATTTAGTGCCTGAAAGTGATAAGGGCACTTAGGAATACCCCATTGACCTCAAAAGAGCCTACCTTGAATTCACCCACAACAAAACTCATTTGAGCCTGGGCTTTTCCTTTGTAGGTTAAACTACGTTATAAGCTTAATCATCCCCTTCTTGATTATCTCCTGAAATGATTTTGAACCCATTCAAGGGGGTTGTGATGGCTTGGTTGTTTGTAGATTGACATGAAAATGAGTGAATGAAATGAGGTTGCATACAAGCGATACACTGCCAGTCCCAAAGAAAAGAAAAGAAAAAAAAATGGGACGAGGAAATGAAAAACAAATGATGAAACAGAAAGAATAAAAAGAAAAGGAAAAAGAACTAGTCAATTGGATAATGATCTAAGGACGTACTGAGAAGCGACGTCGATCATCGATTCAGATAAGTGGCTTGAGGCCATGAAATCTGAAATGGACTCAATAGGTTCAATAAAGTTTTAACCCTCGTACACCCACCTAAAGGTGTTAAACCTGTTGGGTGCAAATTGGTCTACGAATACAAGTTTGGAGCTGACAGAAAGATTACAACCTTCAAGGTTGGGCTCATGGAAAACGATACACTCAACGACCCAGGGTTGATTTCGAGGAAACCTATTCGCCCGTAGACATGACCAAGTCCATTCAGATTTTGCTTGCCATAGGAACAAGGTCTGATATGAAATATGGAACATGGATGTGAAAACGACATTTCACAATGGTTTCGTTGAGGAAGAGATCTACATTGTTCAGCTAAAGGGTTTCACTTCCCATGAGAAGAACAGAAGGCCTATCGTCTCCAAATGTCCATCTATGGCCTCAAATAAGCTTTATAAAGCAGGAACACACGTTTTGATGAAGTCATACGGGGTTATGATTTCATCAAGAATGAATTTGATCCTTGTATAATCAAGAAGATCAGTAGGAGCGCGGTTGCGTACCTTGTGTTTTATGTATATGATATCTTACTAATTGGAATGGTGTTAAGATGTTAGGCAACATTAAAGCATGGTTTTCCACATAATTTTCCATGAATGATATGGGTGATCCTCTTAGATTCTTGGCATCAAGAGTTATAGCGATAGATCTAGAAGGATGTTAGGACTAACCCAATCCTCATATATTGAGAAATCTTGAAGAGATTCAAGATGCAAAACTCAAAACAAGGATTCCTTCCCATGAGGCATGGGATTAAGATGTCCAAGAAGCAGTCTCCCAAAACTGATGAGGAACTTAAAAGGATGTTGGACATCCCTTATATTTCAACCGTAGGAAGCATTCAGTATGTTGTCCAGTACACCAGGCCAGATGTCGCGTATGCTTTGAGCGTGACGAGCAGATATCTGACATGCGCCAGGGAGGAGCAGTCAAGATAATACTTAAGTAACTGAAAAGGACTAAAGATGTGTTCTTGATTTACGGTAGTGGAGAATTGATATTGGAAGGCTACAATGATGCTAGCTTGCAATCGGACGATGATGATGCCAAGTCTCAATCAGGTTTTGTATTCAAGCTGAATGGTGGTGTGGTTGCTTAGAAAAAGTACCAAGTAGGTTACCACAACGTATTCCACCATGAAAACTGAATACATAGTAATTTCAGAAGCAGTTGAGGAAGCGATTTCGATGAAAAAATACATCTAAGAGTCGGGTGTGGTATCTAGAATTGTTGAGCCCGTAGTTATCTTTTGGGATAACAACCGGGTAATAGCAGAAGCAAAGAAACCAAGATCTCATCACCGTTCCAAACATATTCTTAAACGCTACCATCTGCTTAGAGAGATGGTGAGCAGAGGTGACGTCAGGATAGACTGAGTTTGCTCAATAGAAAACACAGAGGATCAACTTATTAACCCAATGTCTCAAATTGCCCATGCTCGGCATTTGGATAAGACGGGTTTGAGGTCGATAGTTTATTGGATTTAGGTTAAGTGGGATACTGTTAGAATATATGACCTGAAAGCTAATTAGATTGGAATGTTTGTAATCTATTCCGGTAATAACTCGATTTTATGTAATATTATTCAATGAATAAAATGAGTATTCGCTATTGGCATTTCTTTTGTTTTGCCCATTACATTTATGTTTGCACTTCTTTCAAACATCACAACAAAGCCCACAGACCACATTGATCAACCGTGCAATAGTTAAAAATGTGCATTAGATGGCGGTCATGAAACCAACTTTTAGGGTTTGGTTAGAAATATTCCGAATCAAGGACCTCGAGAATGGGCATCGAAGTGTCCAATGGAGAGTTGCATTATGATTCACATTCATTTGATGAGTTCCGTGTTTCATCAGAGGCAGATGTGTTAATGGTTATCTAAATAGGTCAATTGACTCGTGGGGATCGTCATATGGATGACTTGGAGGCTTGGTCGGTATGACATGAGTCCGCTCTAATAGTACGGGACCAATCCTCAGACTTGATGAATCACGGCAGTCACGTGCATGCGGATGACTGTATCATAGATTTGTGTAAGAGGTGATCATATCACAGAAATGGTCATCATAGGACTTGTCTTGTGCTTTCAAAGTATGTAGAGAAGGCGGTTAGTTCCAAGAAGAGGATCCATCTCCTGTCAAAATGTGACAGAGGCATCTCCTATGCACATGGAGATGCATTAACGCTCTAGAAACTTGTGGCCACAGTCATTGGTCGAGTAGAAAAAATAGGTTCCTTGTTCGAGCAATTTGGCATGACGCGACCTTAAGTATTAAGCATAGACGCCTACTCTAGGATGGGAACTGACACCTAATTCCATGGTGTAGACTATGGCCAGGAGACGGTAGATGGAATAACCGTACTAGTATATACTCGGGGCCTAAAAGTTCACATGGATTTGCATCTAGTCTCTAGTGCCATGGACCGTTGCTAGAAGGTGACCATAATGATAGGCTTTCTTGCTCAAGGATTAATCAATAATTATTAATTAAATTTGATTTAATTAATAATAGTGGTGGACACTAGCTCAAGTCTAGCTAAAAGGTGAACCTATACAGTCACACATAAATCACTAATAAGGGACGAGTAATTATTTAAGAATTAATTTTATAAGTAATTGGAATACTTATATATGAGAGGGATCCATTGGATGGATACGCCCAAGGATAAATTATTTGGATTAATTTAAATTAGGCTTGCCCTTTGTATTTAATAATTTAAATTAGGCTTGCCCTTTGTATTTAATGAGTTGGACTTATTATTTATTGGGTTCATATATTTAAATGGATTAACTTTATGATGGACTTAATTAAGTAGGATTTAATTAAAATTGATTGGGCCTTGTATTTTAATTAATTAAAATAAGCCCAAGCCCATTAATTAAGTTGGTGGAGATGATTTGGAAAGGAAAATATTGAGTAACACATTCACTTTTGTAAAGTGTCATGTTAGTGATTCTTTATTTCGAATAAAGCATTTTATTAACTTATGGATGGTTAAATGAACCTCAACATATTTTATTTCATCCATAAAAGGTATATGTATATTATTTATTTGGAATAACTAATGAATATATAAAAAAGCAAGAAAATAATTTCCTTCTCTCCAATTCCACCTCTCGGCCTAACCCCCTCTTGTACATACTTGGTGTATTTTTTCTCGTCAATTCTTTTCTAGCAAATTAAGTTGAGGAATCTCAAGTTCCGGTGTGGTGTGCGCGAAGCTTTATAAGGTTTCTACGCTGAAGCCTTGCGTGAACGGATTAAACGAACCAGGTTCAAAATAAACAAATGAAAGGTTATTCTTGATTTACATTTTTGTACCTCACGTTTTCATTCAACCAATAGCTCTGTTCATTTTAATATTGTCGTTTATTTTATTAACTACATCGAACTCCCTGCAACTCCAAGGGTACACCCCTTGGACTTATGGTCTCATTGTGATTTCGTTTTAGTTATGCAATTTATTTTAACCGTTTCCACTTGCGCATTCCCAGGCAGATCCACTCGCAGTTTCGGCTGCCCTTTCACCACTACCCAAATATGGTCTCGCGAGTTGTGGCACATTTTGGATTAGAAGGCAAGCTGCATTATTGTTATGAACAAAGGAACACAGTCGTTGTTTCCCTATCTCACGAGTCATGGGGGGTCACAATTCAGGTGTGATTTGGTAGATGGGTCGGGCTTAACACCAGGTAGTATGGTTCATTTGGAGTCCTCGGGATCATGTAAAGAGGTGAGACAAATTATTTTGGGAATCTCATAGAATTAGAATCGCATTGGTTGCCTCCCAGATGGCTTTTTCCATGTGAATAATAAAAGTAGGCATGGTAAATTATTCTTGTGGATCCCAAGCCTACTAGTAAGGGATGTACCAAAACCCCACTCGAGAGTGGTGGGATTTTGTTGAAATAGTAGGAGAATTGAATGACTAAATGACCAACTCATAACACAAAATAATATTGGAATAATCTACTTATGCTTTCTACTCTGCGTTTAGAACACATGTCTTAGAAACGTTTTTCAATTTATTTTTTGACATTTATTTCTTAAATGGAATGCAAAGAATTAAATTGGCTGAAAAAATCGAAGGATTGTCCTCAATTTTCAAACCTGGCTTATGTCATGATTAAGCCACTTCCACCAGGCTTGTGAATGGATTCCTTACTAAAAAAGAACATTGACTAAAGGATCATACCAGTATGGACTCGAAAATCTGAATTGTCATACGGAATTTCAGCTAGTCTCTAATGCCATGGATCGTTGCTACACGACCACCTATAGCGACGAGCTTTCTTGATTATGGGTTAATCAAGAAATACTAATTAATATTAGTGTTAGATCCCAAGTCTAACTGAAAGGTGAACCTAAACAATCACACACAAATCCCTGAAAATGAACATAGAATTAATTTGGAATTAATTCCATAAATAAATTGATTACTTACAAAGAGGGATCCATTGAATCGAAAAGGGCACAAGAATAAATTAATGGCATTAATATATATTTGGTTTGTCCTTATAATTTAATAAGTTGGATCTTATTAAAGAATAAGGATAATATGGGTATAAGTATTTAATTAGATTAAATAGAATTTGAGCTCAATTAAATTGGATTTTTATTAAAGATTTAATAAAAATTCATTGGCTTGTATTTTTATAAGGGTAAGAATTGTTCGCGCTCAATTATTTTGAACCAAGAAAAATTCCATGGAAGGAATAAATGGCTACCAAATTGCAGTTTTGGAAAGTTCAATTCTAGCCATTTTTGGGGATGTTTGTATTTGGAATAAAGAGAAATATACCTTGTAAATAGTAGAATATATTTAGAAATATTCTTAATTATCTAAACAAGATATATATATATATATATATGAAATATAGTTATCTGGGAAATAATTATGATGATCATTACACAAAAAAAAAAAAAAAATTCTCCTCCTTCCCCAAAAAATCATTTGGCCACCCCCTTCTTTCTTTGTGCACTTGGTATAATTTTCTTCTCTCATTCTTATCTAGAAAGAGGACGTAGAGATCTCGACTGCAGTGTGATGTGGAAGAATTAGAGGGTTCCTATGTTGAAGACTCAAATGAGAAGCATTTCATGGTATCATTTTTCACCCTTTCAGTTTTTTTAGTTTTGGTAATCCAACATCAACCCTATGTACGTTTTATTTTTAGTACATCGAACGCCCAGGAACTGCAAGGGTACACCCCTGAACTCATTTATTTTTTGTATTTAACTTTTGCTATTATGCATTTTATTTATCGCTTCCACTTGCACGTTCTCGGGCCGTACCACGCGATCCTCTTCAAGACCATGTCTTGAGCTTATAAATAATATTACTATCGTCTGCATATTTCTATTTAATTCTATCATGTAGAAAATGTCTAAGAATCCCTTAACCCTGATAATGGAGACGAAATGGTCCTAAGGCTTGGTCATGGCAAGGCCGTAGCAGCTGAAACTGTGGGATCGCTCAACTTAGTTATTAGTAATCGTATTCGGATAGAATTAAAGAACTGTTATTATATATTGAACACAATAAAGAACATTCTTTTTTTTCCTGTTTTACACAATGGTTATGCGTTTAAGATCAATAAAAATAGTTTTTATTTGATGATGGATGATAACCTTCATATGCTTAATACATTGACAAACAGTCTTTATATTCTCCACTAGTTAAATTGAATTATTATTGCCCAACACAAATGAAAATTAGATAATCATGAAAACACACAGATTTGGCTTGCAAGGTTAGGTCATATCTCCATAGAAAGGATGAGGAAGTTGGCAGAATTAAGAAGTCTAGAGGAAGAGGACTTGGATAAAAGCAAACTTTCGAATCTTGTCCAAAAGAGGAAATGACCAAGAAACCTTTTGTTGGACAAAGTACGCTTGCCACTGGTCTATTGGACTTAATCTACACAGATGTCTGTGCACCACTAAATACTCCGCTAAAGGTGGATACTCGTATTTCATAACCTTTACTAATGATCACTCACTGTATGGTTATGCTTACCTCATGAGGTTCAAGTTTGAGCCCTTTGGAAGAAATAAGGAATTCAGACATGAAGTAGAGAATCAAACAAGTCGCAAGATCAAAACGCTTATGTCAGACCGAGGTGGGGAATATTTAAGTAATGAGTTCATGGATTACCTAAAAGAGAATGAAAGTATCTATCAGTGGACTCCTCTTGGAACGCTGCGTGGCCGAAAAGAGAGATCGATCCCTATTGGACATGGTTCGATCAAAATGAGTTTTAGCCAACTACCGTTGTCTTTTTGGGTATACGCTCTAGAGACAGCGGCCAAGTTGCTCAACATGGCGCCATCTAAAGTTTTGCCCCCAAATGCCATATGAGATATGGCACGGCAAACCAGCATTCTACAAGTACTTGGGAGTATATGGTAGCCCAACATACATCAAGAGACTAGTAGGAGACAAGCTAGAATCAAGATCTAGTCTGTCCAGGTTTGTCGGTTATCCAAAAAAAGCTACTGGGTATTATTTCTATGACCCATCAAGACAAAAGATTTTTGTCTCGTTAAACGCAATATTCTTGTAAAAGGGTTTTCCAATGGAGAGCCAATGTGATGACGAACTGCTTGAAGATTCATGTGAGATAGCTCATCAAGATAACGCAACACCATCTGTACCTACGATCCCAATACTAGTGCTCTAGTTCTCTGTAGGTCAACTAGAATATTTCAACGTCCTGATAGGAATGGATTCTTAGGCTTGACTAGCCAATAGACGGTGATCCAACAACATACAGAGAAGCGATGTATGACATCAACTCGGATAAGTGGCTTGAGGCCATGAAATCGGAAATGGACTCGATTGTTCGAATCAAGTTTGGACCCTCATGCACCCACCTAAAGGTGTTAAGCCAGTTGGTTGCAAATGAGTTTACAAACATAAGCTTGGAGCTAGCGGGGAGGTACCTTCAAGGCTAGGTTCATGGCAAAAAGATACACTCAACGACCCGAGGTTAACTTTGAGAAAACTGATTCGCCCGTGGCAATGACTAAGTCCGTTAGGATACTGCTTACCATAGCAGCGTGGTATGACTATGAAATATGGCAGATGGATGTTAAAACGACCTTCTTGAACAATTTCACTGAGTAAGTGTTCTACATAGATCAGCCAGAAGGTTTTTTCTATAGAAAAATAGAAAGTTTGTCATCTCTAGAGGTCCATCTCTAGCCTCAAACAAGCTTCCCGTTGCTGGAACACGAAGATTAGAGGGAGCTCGGTTACGTACGCTCTACTTTATGTTGACAATTTGTTGCTCATTGGGAACGATGTCAAGATATTAGGAAACTTAAAAGCATAGTTGTCCACTCAATTTCCCATGAAGCATATGGATGAGGCTTCCTACATCTTGGCATCATCTATAGGGATAGATCCAAAAGGATGTTAGGATTAACTCAATCCTTATACATTGAGAAAGTCTTGTAGAGATTCAAGATGGAAAACTCAAAATGAGGATTCCTTCCAATGAAGCATGGGATTAAGCTGTCCAAGAAATAGTCTCCCAAGACTGAGGAGGAACTTAAATGGATGTCAGACATTCTCTATGATTTAGCTTTGGGCAGTATTCATTATGATGTTTAATGCAGTAGGCCCGATTCGCATACGCTTTAAGCGTAAGGACCAAATATCAGGTGTGTGCTGGTGAAGCACACTGGAGTGCGGTCAAGACCATACTTATGTACCTGAAAAGCACTAAAGATATGTTCTTGATATATAAAGTGGTGGATAATTTACAATGGAATACTACAGCGATGCTAACTTTCAGTCGGACATAATGATGCTATCTCTCAATCAAGTTTTGTAATCAAGCTAAATGGTGGTGTGGTTACTTGAAAAGTTACAAGCAAGCTACCACAGCAGATTCCTGTTGGAACAAGTGACCAAAAAGCCAATTAGATTGGTTGTTTTCAGAACCATTCAAGCAATATTTATTTAAACAATGTTATCCCGACAAATATGAAAAGTATTCATTATGGCGTATGTATCTGTTGTGCTTACCAAATTACATCAAGTACTACTTTCACATCACAACAGATGCTCACATACCACTTTGTAACCCCTGTAGTTGGCGTATATGAAATTTCTATGGGTTAGTTGACAAGGTCGTCATATAAAAGCCTTAGAGGCTTGGTCGGTATGACTTCAGTTCCTGGCTTCGATAGTATGGGAGTAGTCCTCAAACTTGAGGAATCACAATAGACACGTACAGGCGATGACTGTATCTTTAATTTGTGCGAGAGGTGATCGTGTTAGACGCATGGTCATCACAAGCCATGTCTAGTGCAGTCAAAGCATGTAGAAAGGACGGTGAGGTCTAAGAAGAGGATTTGTCACCTATCAAAACGTGACAGAGGTATCTCCGATGCACTTGGAGATGTGTTTATGTTCTAAAAACCTGTGATCATAGTCACTGGCTGAATAGGAAACGAGGTTCCTATGTCGAGCAATTTGGCATAACAAATGAAGAATTAAGCGTAGACGCCTAGTCCAGAATTCGAGCCGACACCTAATTTTATGCCCTGGACTAGGGCCAGGAGATGGTAGACGGAAGGACAGTACCCGTATAGACTCGAGCTTTCTAGATCAAGGATTGTCGAAAATTAATAATTAAATTTTGTTAGTAATAGTGTTTGACACTAGCCCAAGTCTAGTTGAAAGGTGAACCTAAAGAGTCAAACACAAATCATCGAGAAGGGACGAGAAATTAATTGTGAATTAATTTGATAATTAAGTGGATAACTTATAAATGAGAGGGATCCATTGGTTGGAGGAGCCTAAAAATAAATTAATAAGATTAATTTATATTGGGCTTGCCCTTATTATTTAATAAGTTGGACTTATTAATTAATAAAAGCTTCTTGGGCTCATGTATTTAATTAGATTAAATATATGATGGGCTTAATTAGGTGAATTTTAATTAAATTAGATTTAATAAAAAATAATTGATCTTGGTATTTTATTTTTTAATAAAATCAGCCATTGCAACCGTAATTAAGTTGTTGGAAAATCCAGAAAAGGAAATTATTGACTAACAATTTCACTTTTAAAAAGTGCTATGTTAGTAATCCTTTATTTGGAATAAATGATTTATCACCTTATGAATTATACAATGAACCTAGACACATACTAGTACATCAATACGAGCTATATATCTATATATTAATTATTTTGAAAAAAAAAAAATCCTACCCTAGAAGCTCCTAATTCGGCCGACTCTCTAACAAGCAAACTTGGTGTGTTTTTTCTGCTTAATTTTCTTCTAGCAAAGAGAAATGAGGGATCCCATATTTCGGTGTAGTGTGGACGTGTCTTTAGACAGCTTCTACCTTGAATCTCATGTGAATGGATCAATGAAATGGAGTTCGAAACAAATCAAGAAAAAGGTAATCCCTGGAATCATGATTTTATTACATTTAGATTTTAATTTACGAATTTTATAGTATCGCTTCCACTTGCTGGTTTCCAGGCCTATCCACTCTCATTTTTTTGCTTTCAAGTGGTATCAGAGCCCGCTTCGATGTAGGGGCTATATATTTATGTGAATAAGCATGAAAATATGATTTTATTGTTTTTAAAGCATGATATTTATTTATGCTTATACTTGAATGATTATATGAGAAAATCAACATGTTTAGTCTTTGTAATTTTGAATGATTTAAGTATTTTAAGAAAATTGAATTTTGTGGTAAAAATACTTGGTTTTAGTTTTAGTTTAATGTGTGAAAAGAAATATAGTGTTGTAGCAGTGCACTGCAGACTGATAATGCATAGCGCGTGCGCGCGGGCAAGAGCTTGCACGTAGCCTGGAAGCGCAGGCCCTGCATGCAGGCAATGCGGCTGTTGTTCCAGTTGACGGCCGACGTCTGGGTCACTTTCCGTAGTTTTTCTAATTTCTGCACATTTTCTGAAAAATATTATTTTTTGCTAATTTAATTTTGGAAAAAATTTGATTTTTTTTAATTAAATTGCTTTAATTAATATGCTTGATTTGCGTGCATTGGATGCATGGGTCTCTATCATCCCTTTGAATTAAAACTTTTAAAAAAAAAATTCTGCATATTATTTTTTATCATGATATTGGATATCACGGTGTTTTCTTGAGATTTTCATTTTCTTATCTAGCATGCTTAATTGATATTATGTGCTAGTTGAATATGGTGGATGATCACGGAGCCCTAGACCACATTTATGTCTTATAATTTTATTGGTTGGGCCCTCGTGATTTATTTTCTCCCTCCTTTTCGTTTTTAGTCTTGAAATAATAAAACATGATATCTCCCTCCTAATGTACTGCCTCCTACGTCTGATCGGAGTTTCTTGTTAAATTGTAATAAGAGTAGTATAGATTATTTTGGTGAGGTTTTTATTTTAATTCAGCCCATGGAAGAAGGTCCACGGAGGAGGAGGCTTATGGAGAAGGCGGCCCACGAAGATATTACAAGGCACATCTACATGTTGAAATGTAAAATATATTTGTAAAGCATAGGGCTACCTTAGACAGTCCTTAGACTAACTGCGGGCTCAGTGCTTGCATAGGCTGGGCTAGTGATCATCCAACAGGGTATGCTAGGTTTCATTGCATGCGATGTTTACCTAATGCTTTAAATATTTGATATTTATGCATGCAAAGCTATTCTTTGATTAGGTCTCGATCAAACAACTCAATATTAACTCTCACTTGGTTGAACGAAGTTAAAGTTTTAGGGGCCAAAATGGACTTGCATCAAAATTATTTGATCTGTCCAACATTTCCATCCACAATAATATGGTGAGGAAGCTGCCACTATCTAAGTGTGCTCTCACAAGTCGTGGCACATTTGAACTAGACGCAAGCTGCACCATTATTGTGAACAAAGGAGCACGGTCACTATTTTCCTGTCTCATTAGTCGTGGGGGGCGACAGTTGAGGTGTGACTTGATTGATGGGTTGAAACTAACACGAATTAAAATATTATGCCCGTAAATGGACTTCGATCAAAATGGCATTTCGATCTGTCCAATCCATCCATAGCAATATCATGAAGAAGCTACCACTATCCAAATATGGTCTCATAAGTCGTGACACATTTGGAATATATGGCAAGCTATATTATTATTATGAACAAAGGAATACGCTGGTTGTTTCCCTGTCTCACGAGTCGTGGAGGGCGATAATTGAGGTATGATTTGGTTTATGGGTCGGGTTTAACACAAAATAATATGATTCGTTTGGAGTCCTCAGGATCATGTAAAGAGCTGAGAAAAAATATCTTGGGAATCTCATGTAATTAGAATGGCCTCGGTTGCCTCCCACAAGGCATTTTCCATTTGAATTATAAAAGCGGAGCATGGTAAATTATTCTTGTGGATCCCAAGCCCAGTCCGAAAGGGGATTGTTAGAATAAATGACAAAAAATCCAATTAGATTGGCCTAAATGTATTTTATTCTAACAATAAATTGACATTATGTAATATTATTTTCAAGGAAATAAAATGAGTATTCGCTTATTTTGGCATCTAATTTTTTGTTGTCATTTTGTATGTTTGCATTTTCTTGAACATCACGATAAAAATCCCATAGACCACTTGACAACCATGTTAACGTGCATTTTCTTGAACATCATGTTAACGTGCTTTCACGACTTTTGAAGTATGTCTTAACGCATTTCGATAAGTAATTGTATGATGAAAATAGCTCGTTTGATTTTTGAAATTAATTCAATGATTCAAGCATGTGAAAAGTTGAAATTTTCTATATTTATGCTTTTTTTTGTTGTTTTATGTTAAAACAAACAAAATATAGGAAAAAAATGGCAGCAGCACTGCCGCTGTTGGGGCACAGTGTTCACCCGACTAGACTTGAGCAAGCAAGGGAGCCTGCATATGCGGAATCTGGCAGAGAGCAAGTGCGCATGTGAACAACCTGCAATGCAGCCACGTGCACGAATGCTGGGAGAGGGCCAGAGCGCACGCGCAGGCAATAAAAATAGTGCATGCTACAGGGCTGACAGCCAACGGTTGGGATGTTTTTTGCTCGTAATTGGAAGATTTGATTTTCTAGAATTTTCTTCAGTTTTAGTTAACTGTTTTAATTTTTTGGGACAAAACTGAATTTTTTCTAAAATTAAAATTGCATAATTAATTGGCCAATGCACCTTTTTTTTTTCATCCTTTTGATTGCAAATTTCCAGCTTGTGTTTTCTTCGTAAAATTAATTTTTGTTATATTGGATATCCTGGTGCATAATATTACATGGGATGTATATTATGTGATGTATGGATGGATGATCTCGGAGCCCACGACCTCTTGTAAGTTTAAGTTTATGGTTCGGCACGTATGCCCTTGTAATGTTTCTTCTATCTCCCTCTCGTTTTTAGCCTTGGAACAATGAAACCTGCTATCTCCCTCCTTATGCATTCCCCCCAACTTCTGATTGGAATTTCTTTTCAGTTGTAATGAGAGTAGTATAGGAATTTTTTTTATGAGGTTTTTTATTTTAAAGCTAGCTCAAGGAGAAGAAGGTCAAAGGATAAGGAGGCCGACGAAGAAATTACAAGGCCCATCTACATTTTGATGGGTAAATTACTTTGTAATAGCATAGGGCCACCTTAGACTGACCATAGACTCACTCTGTGCACAATAAAGTCGCATAGGTACCGCTTGTGATCATCCCACAGGGGTATGCTTAATTATGTTGCATGCAGTGATTTCTTTATTGCTTTAGCATTTGATGTTTTGCATGCAATAAAATTCTGTGATGAGGTCTCGATCAAGCATCGAAACATTAACTTTTACTTGGTTGGACCAAGTTAAATATTAGGCCCAAAATGGACTTAGATCGAGATTGTCTTGATTTGACAAAGCCTTCCATCCAGAAAAATGTGGTGAGGAAGCTACCGTTATCCATGTGTGGTCTCACTAGTCTTGGCACAGTTGGAATAAAGGAAAGCTACACCATTATTCTGAACAAAGAACACATTCAGCATCTTCCTATCTCATAAGTCATGGGGGGCGACGACTGAGGTGTGATTTGGTTGATGGGTTGAGCCTCACATTAAGTAACATGATTCTCTTGCAGTCCTCAGGATCATGTGAAGAGGTGAGGTAAAATATCTTGGGAATCTCATGGAATGAGAATAACATCGATTGCCTCCCACGGGACTTTTTCCATGTGAATCTATGATCACTTAAGACAATAGAGAAGGTCTCTGCAAGTGTACTTGTCTTCAAGATAATGCCCTAAGGTGTAGTAAACTGTTCTTATGGATCCCAAGCTCACTAGGAAATGACTTCCCAAAACCCCACTTGAGAGTGGTGGGCTTTCATATAAATAGTTAGAGAGTTAAAGGCTAAAAGAACATGTCTTGAACTTATCAATAATATTACTATCATATGTTGAAATCTGTTTAATTCTATATTGTAGAAGATGTCTAAGAACCCCTTAACCCTGATAATTGAGATTAATAGATTCAATGGCACGAACTACAACAACTAGCTGCAAAATCTAATGATTATCAGAGGTTTCAAGAACCAGGCTATGTCTTGGACAAGCCGCTCCCGGTGATTTTATTAGAAGGGTTTTCGCCCGAAGAAAGTCTGATGTTCGAGAAGTAGCATGAGGACAACAACAAGGTCGCAGTATCATATTAGCTTCAATGACCAATGACATCCAAAAGCAATATGATAGGCTGGAAAACGTTCCCTCAATGCTTCACATGATCGAAGTTTGTACGATTCTTGATAGGAATATTAGATATACTGGTACAAAAATATTTTTTAGGACAAAGATGACTAAAAGATCTTCTATGCAAAGTAATGCGATCAAGATGCTATCCCTCGTGCAGAAGACCTCAAAGCTGGGCTTCATAATGAAACATACATCGATGTCATCCTCCAATCACTTCCTCCCTCCTATGACCCATTTATCATAAACTACAACATGAATTGACTTAAAATGTCTACTCATGAGTTAATTAATATGCTGGTCTAATACGAGGTAATGACATACAAGTCTGCACCTATATTACTAATAGGAGAGGCTTCAACCTCCAAGGTGAAAGGCAAGAGGGCCGGGCGCTAGAAGAGGAAGAAGGAAACAGAAAAGGTGTCGCAACCACTACTAGCGCTCCAAGCACCCCTGTTGCTCAAGTGGGAAAGAGCAAAGGGAAAGGGAAGAACGGCGGTTCAGAGCGGTCGAGGGCAAATGATGTTTGCATTCATTGCTGTGAAAAGGGGCATTGGAAGAGGGAGTACCCACAACTTCTCTCCAACCCATGTACGTTTGTATTGAAGTAAATATGATTAGTAATTCTTCTTCTTGGGTATTGGATACTGGCTATAGAGCTCACATTGGCAATGATTTATAGGTATTGGAAAGAAGCAGAAGGCTAAGTAAAGACAAGATGATCCAAGGCTCGGTGATGACAAGGTCGTTGCTGTGGAATCGGTGGGATCTCTCATCTTAGGTATTAGTGATCATATTTGAATAGTATTAAAGAACTATTAGTATGTACCAATCATGATCAAAAATATTATTTCCATTCCTTATTGAGATAATGATGGTTATGCATTTAAGATTAATAAAAATAGTTTTTATTTGATGATTGATAATAACCTTCATCGACTTGGTACATTAACGAATGGTTTTTATATTTTTCAATAGTCAAATTGGATTATAACTACCCAACACAAACAAAAATTAGATAATTATAAAAATGCATAAATCATAAATCAAGGAGTTGGTATCTCCATAGAAAGGATGAGGAAGTTGGTAGAATCAAGGAGTCTAGAGGTAGATGACTTGGGTAAACTATCAACTTGCAAGTCCTGTCTAAAAGGAAAAACGATCAAGAAACTTTTTGTTTGTCACGCTTGTCCCTAGTCTGTTGGGCTTAATCCACACAGACGTTTGTGGACCACTAAATACTCCAGTTAAAAGAGGATATTCATACTTCATAACCTTTATCTAAAATCACTCATGGTATGGTTATGTTAAGCTCATGAGGTACAAGTTTAAGGCATTTGGAATATTTAAGGACTTCAAACATGAAGTAGAAATCAAACTAGCCATAAGATCAAAGGCTTTCAGTCAGATCGAGGTGGGGAATATTTAAGTGGTGAGTTCATGGATTACTTAATAAAGAATAGAATTCTCTCTCAATGGACTCCTCCTAGAACGCCACAACTTAATGGTGTGGCCGAATGGAGAAGTCAAACCATGTTGGACATGGTTCAATCCATGAAGTGGTTTACTGAATTGCCCCTGTCCTTCTGGGGTTACGCTCTTAAGACAACGGCCAAGTTCCTCAACATGGCACCGTCCAAAGCTATACTCCTAACGCTATATATGATATGACATGGTCATGGTAAGAAAATATATCAAAACATAAGGTTAAACAAAAAAAGACAAGTTTTAATGAGCATGATTTCTACTGCCTCAACAAGGAGTTCCACATGAATTTATTTTAAAATATTTATCAAATAAATAAAGTTGGATTTCTTGTTGAACCCTAATTACGGAAAAAAAATTCTTAACATATTCAAATTTAAAGATTTATATTTTAAAACTTTGATAGGAAAGAAAATTAATTTAAAACAAATTGGAGAAATGAAAAGAAAAATAATTAAATATGTACCTGAGGCTCCATTAAACTTGCCCGCAGCGCACAAGAGATGGGATCCGACGATAGCACACCGAAATCTTCACAAGATGAATTTGAATTTGGGTCGGATGAAATAATCCGGCCAAAATCTATAGTGTATGTTCTTGAAGAATTCTGTTGGCAAATTATATACGATGACGAATTAACAAACCGATTCAGAAAAAGGAATTAAACAAGGAAAAAGAAAGAATCAAATGCTTGAGAAAAGGAATAATGGAGTTTCCTTCATAGAAATCATTTTAGATTTCTGGAGTTTTCTGCCATTTCTGGGATACCGAAGGAATCAAATGTAACGTTCCTACAGCTCTTGAGTGTAGTACTTTATGGACTTGAACAGTGAATTGCAGTGAGTGTGTTGAGGGAAAAAAGGCGTGAGCAAATGTGAAGTGTGAGTGGTTGAGCGAGAGAGTGCGAGTAAATGTTGTATGTGTTTGTGTGGGTGTTTCAAATAACAAAGCTCGATTGGGGGTAGCAGAAGCCTTGGAATTAACGTTCTGTCTTTTTCTCGTAATATTTTCCTGCTAATTTCTTCTTTTTAGGTTTGTCTTTATTTAATATTATTGTAATAATTAGACAAGAATCATTTTTGGAACGAAAATATATATTCATGGTATCTATGAATGCAATACAATAAATTATATTCTACATCAGATTCCTCCAGAAATGGCCAAAAAAAGGAGAGACAACATCTACGAAAATTAATTAGAGAGTTCATCAATCTGTACGTATTGTTGTATTGTAATCAACCATTTATCTTTACAAAATTCTTTATATACAACTCAAGTTTTTAGTAAGATTGAAAACCTAAAGTAGTGATGAAGTTAAAATCGATACTCAGAAATGAAAAATTAATCATGTATGCCTTTCTTTATATACAACTCAAGTTTTTAGTAAGATTGAAATTCGACAATATTTTTATCTAAGGATCTTTTGAAATTCGATTTGAAAGGATGAAAATTTTGAAAGAAATATATGTGGTAGGTGTGTTTGAATCTGAAAATATAATTAATGGTTTGGTATATAAAAGGTAGGTATAAATTAATGTCACTTACCTAATTTATAATTTAGTGATTATTACACTTTGAGGATTGGATTTCATTCATGAACTTGATTCAAGAAATTTAACTGCAATTATATTGAAGTTATTTACACCAATGTATTTTGTTCTTTGCCACCATAAAACATATCATTTCAAATATTTTGAAAAGAAAAATCAATCAACACTTTTAAATCCATTAATCGCAATATATATATATATATATATATAAAGCTAAAACAATAACAAAGATTCAATTGTTACAATTTTTTTATTGGAACACACAAGAAAAAATTGGGCTAAAATATTTTCAGTCCCCTATGCTAATTAGAAGGGGTGGTATTTCAAAGGGAGTGAGTTTGTAATTTAAAAAGACTCAACTATTAACTTTTATTTTATTGGACAAAGTTACTTTTGATCTTTTTACATTATGAGTTCATATATTTATTGATATTCAATTATATAATTGATTAGTTATTTTTAATAATATTCATTCATTTGTTGTAAAACTCTTTTACAAAATTTAATTTTTCAACTTTATAAATTTTCAATTTTTTCGTTTGCTCCATCCAATTTAAATTAACTGTTTATATAACTTTTTCGGAAAAAATGTTGAAAGCAATCACTACCATAAAAAAAAAAAGTTTCAATGGTTTTGCCCATGGTTTAGATATTGTTCAAATTGCATAGTTTTGTCTTCCAACCTAAAGGTCTACTTTTATAAATATGGGTATTTAGTCTACTTTTATAGTAGTTTCTCGCATTTAGTAAATTTTATTTAATGTTTGCTTTAATTTAAAATTATTTATCTATATATATTGATAATTTAATACTCTATTTTCAATAAAAATAAATCATTTAAGAAAAGAATTTGGAAAGGAAAAAGATGTTCGAATTTGAAAATTTCTTTTTAATTATAAATATTGACAAAATAATAAGAAAAGAATAAAGAGAAAATCGATTGGCTATAAATCAATTATTGGGTTGTTTAAAGTGCAAGCAAAGATCTCCAGCTCTTGATCATTATGTTGGTAAGAAATGAATATAATTTAAAGTAGAACATTTTACATACCTTCTATTTTCTTTTCTATCTCAGTAATATTTCTTGTACGACTTCCAGTTCCATCCCCAACCTAATGTTGTGGAAGTTTTAATATGCATCATGAACAAATGACATAATAGTTCATTCATTTTATATAATCTTCTATAGTTGAAAAGTTAAAAAATAAAACATATCCACATAAATTTTGGTCAAAGATAAAATGGATTTATGGATTTTGAGTTTACCTGTTCCATCACTAGATCACTCCTCCGACAACTATAGAGTATAAAAGTTGCAACCTCCTTTAATGAGCGGAAGTTTTGAGAGACTCTATCACGAATATAGTACTATTGCATGAAAATTTGGTTCAAGAAAGTTAGTTATATTGCATTAGTTTTGCATAACTAAAAAATTTACAGATTATTTATGTAAAGTATTAAAAAATTATTACCTTATCACTTGCATTCGAGGCATTGTGCTTTCTCTTTTGTAATATCCAACCCTCTAGTCATTCTTGTAGGGATAATTTATATCTTGGTTGGATTTTTATTGTCTCAGTAATTTTCGATAGAGGGTCCACATCTTGTTGAGAGGGACTTTTTTCACTCTTACGTCCAACTTGCCTTCATTATCTTGTACAATTATGTGATATATGTCCCTTTCCCCTACTTCAACCTGCCATACATATGTATGTTAGTAGAATGGACGAGTTTATTTTATAAATTATAATATCATATTTTTTATATAAAGAAACATAACCGTGCATAATCGCAAAAATGCACGTGATTGCACACTAATATCTAATTCTGTTTCCATTTTTTTAGTGGATGAGTAAGTGATTGCATAAGCTTTCTATACACAAAGTGTTATATGTAGATTAAAGAACAAATAAATAATTACCAAGAAAATAATTAAATTTTGAATAAAAAGTAATAAGATAAGGATTACTTCTGTACTCGAAATCAGTCAATCATAATAGCAAATGGATTTCTTATCTTAATTTGATTTGGATATATAAACCTAGCTTGCATTACGTGGAGTATTTGGGTCAAATATGTATAGATATAAATTCAAATTGATAAGTGGACGTACCTTATGCATTTCGAGAATATATTTGCGGCCTCGTTGATGATTTCGGAAAAGTAGAAAAGAGACCTTCCAAGTGTCTTGAACTACACACCTGTCTCGACTTCTATTTTGAATTGAATATCTATTGTTTGATTCAGGTTGATCCTGCACCAAAAAACAAGCATACTAGAATAACAAAGAGTATAAATTAAGCCACAAATAAAGTAAAAAGTCTAAGAATATTAGATAAAAGAGATAAACAAACTCCATTAACCAATCAGTTAGAAGTGGCTGTGTATGAAGGAAAGCTTATAAACTTCAACTGAAACTTTTAACAAAAGATTAAAGTGAGACATATTACCTTATATTGCAAAGTACATACTTTCACCACCAAATTTCAATGGATAAATAATTTTCTTGATGCATTGTTTTGTTTTTCTATTACCGGAGCTTCTTTTATATTAGAATACCAAAATTAATGAACAACTCCCTTTTCTCAAGTAGAATTAATGAGATCAAGTAACTATTAAAACATTGGTTTATAATTGAATGTACTTGTATATTTTTCAAAACATTCAAGGGAAAACCAATTTGGAAACAAGATCGCCAAAAATATGCAAAGTAAGAAGCCTTATCATTTAGTTCAATGATAGTTACATGCCACCATTATATGTGCATGTGAAATTAAGTAAAATAAGTACAATATGCAAAATAAAAGGCATGAAAATATGTAGAAAATATGTTCTCTTAATACTTAGAATTTACACGACAACAATGCGTAAAGTTGAAAAGAGTAGATGTGTTTTATGCTAGCCCATCCCACATGGACTATGAATTAAAAAGATAAGCAACATATAAGCATTGGCCAAAGAACTCAATTGCATCCATTCGATATCCCTTTTCGGTTTGCTGTCATAATCAAATTCTAAAATGCACTTGGTGGGTTTGAGGCAATTCTAGGGGCCAACGGTCTTGTGGGCCCAGGGCATGACCAAATAGTATGAAAATCAATCACCAAATTGAGTCGGAAGCTAATTATATGGGAGACAAAGTGGAATGCGCGTGGGGAGCCACCTCTTGAACAAGCGGACAAAATGCTACATACATGGGAATCACCTCTAGAATCTTGATACATAACGACCAATCATGGGATAAGTCACTCCACGTTGAGGATGTCACATTTTTATGAACGGTGATTGTAATATCACATTCCATAAACATTACAAACTAATAAGATAAGCCACATATAAGCATTGGGTAAAGAAAGATTATAGTGTATCCATTTGGAATCCCTTTTCGGCATATTGCCATAACCGAATTTTAGGATGCACATGGTGAGTTTGGAGGCAATTCTTACATCCAAGGGGCTCACGGGCCCAGGGCGTGACATGTTCCATAGAAATCTTTGATTACTGTGTTTAACAAATTGGAAATGAAGCTTTCAAAAATACGAAAAATGTTTTGTAGAGGTCATAATACAACAAATACATGTAGAGAAGATATTTAAACTTTTCATTATTCATTTGACCATAAGAGGTCGCATAAAAGAAAAATGTATTCAAGTGGAAAATAAATTGATTTATTGTGAATGATGCAAACACTATTTTGACCTCATGAAGTTTATAATTCTGAAGCCAGCCAAATATATTGTATGTAACTTATTTTCATTGTGAGAGTCATTTCCATAATCTCAAGGGCAATTGAAATATAAATCACCAGGAGAAGAATCATTATAGAGGAAAAAATCTTAATTTTCTTAATATCTCTTAGATTGTGCATGCAAATTGGTGATACTGTTGGAAGATCTGTGAAGATTTTTGTGAGTAAAGATTCTAAAGACTCTAATATTTTATTGTATTTAAGGTAATAGTAACAAGCTTTATTCACTGAGAAGTGATTGAACACTCAATATTAATTATTAGTGCCTAGGCCACTTCTATCTAGGCAGGGGATTAGGCAAGATCGGTTCCCATTTATTGATGATCGGGAAAAAGATATCAAAACTTTTGATTGGATAGATCTTTTGAGTGGCATGGATATCTCACTGCCATCAAATATGTAATTTATCTTTCTGTCACACGCTTCATTTGTTAGGAGGTCCACCACATTATCTTTATCTGAAAGTGTAAACAAAATTACATTTCAAACTTCTTTTCGTAGCATGAATTTAAGCCAAAATATGCTGCAACAACTAGTTGCCTCTATGTTGTGACTTTGTTAGTAAAGAAATATTTTTAGCATCAATTTCTATCTAGATTCTTTTGAGAGCATATTCTTCGACCAATTTAAAACATTAATGAATTGATCATTTGATAATGTAAATACTCAAAACTACAAATACTACATCTCCTTGGTTATTATACACAACTTTGCATGCTCCCACCTCTTAGGATTTTCTTAAGCAGCACTATGGCAGGAAGTTCATATGGGAAGTGAATCCATATGTCATCAACATTTGAATCACTTATCATTTGTTGAATTTTAAATACACTTGCTTTGGCAACAACTATAACTGGTGATGCACCTTCAAGATGATCGTTCAAGCTCAAAAACAATGACCGAGGTGTTTGGATTGTTTCATGTCGTCCCACCAAATCATAGAACAAACTACGATATAAGGATATGTATATGTCCTTAGTGAAGGAGGCTGTTGTCACCTTCCGTTAATGATGAACTATCATTATCGCCAAATCTGCTATTAGAAGCTACAACTGGAAAAAACTAGCAAGGAATTCCAGCACCTGCGCACTTTAAAACTTCGAAAGAACATATGTGCAATGGTCTTAATATGGGAACAACACTAGCAATTAAATGCCACTGCTATTGTTTGTTGACCTGCAATCAGTCATTCAGTAATTGCAATGAAAATGTTGATATTGAAGGTATAATAGTAGGTTGTTGGAAACTATAATAAATATTGAAGAACCGTTGCATCACAAACTAAATGCAAAGTGATATTAATCAAAAGATCCCCATCATATGAGGGCCGCTAAACCACTTGTCTGTAGAATTCTCATTTAGCATTATCGCGACATAAAATGTTTGTTTTAGAAAAGAGTTTACATGGGTTACCAGTATGTTATTTTTCTATTTATACCATCATCTCACCAATGGTTATAAATATTAGAATTGACATAGATGACATCACCCTGATTCAAAAACCACTGTACTGCATAGCCCTATGCAAAATCTGCTTGTAATTGGTATATCATGGAACCCACCACCATCAATATGAATTTTTTTTGTGGTCATTTAATCGTCTTAGCTTCCCCACAACCACTTTTGTAGTATCTTTACCACCCTATGTGCATGCCCAAATAAAGTTGTTTCAATACTATCACTCTCTAAGTTGGCCACTTTAGATTTTGGTTACTAACACCTTCATCACAAATTGCATCATCACCATGCTACATGGATATAGCATTGTACTTGATGCATAATGACATGTTGCACCACCATTTGTATTTGCAGGTAGTGATCGATGCATTGCCGCCCTTCTTACCCGATATATTTCATTCCAAATCCACACGAAAACAGCGGTCCTCTACCTAGTATTATAAATGGATCTTTCAACTTGCAACAGCTGTAATCTTGGTCATGGGTTATTTCTTTATTGACAGACTTCAGTGCTAACTAAACCTTTGTAAAAGTTTGAATTTCTCTTCAACTTGTTATGAAGTGATTAAAAATCAAGCGTATTAAGAAGCTACTTTATCTCATACTTAGTGTAAAGTATTACTAGCTTATCTACATGAGCAAATTTGAAAGGAAAATAAGTTACATTGATCAAATTTTCTTTGTCGGATTATATTATTTGTATAGAGTAATTTGGATTTATATATCAACAAAATTGGTTACATTGAAAGGTTAAAAAATGTAATTACAAGTAAGATATCCTGATTGGGAGTTATTAAAGAAAATATGCTTCGGATATGAAAAAAGTTGGCAAATTGAGAAAATTATATAGAAAACTAAATAGATAGATAGATCAGAGAGCCGAGACCAGAAATATTAAAAGTAACATTTATTGTCCTAAGTATGAAAAACGACATACCCAGAGATCTAATTTTGTGACGCCTTCTAAATCATTGCATGGAAAACCAATGTTGTGAACTAAAAGACTTATTACAAAAAAATAATATATGTATGGTGATGAAGAGAGAATATATAATAGTTGCAACAATTAATACCTTTATGGGGCTTCCAAACATAAAACACTGAGAAATTTTTTATCAACAAATCATTGTAAATAAGAAAAACTGTAAATAATTATGGAAGATACCCTAATTAATGTCTTCTCCTCTCCATTAATGTAATTAATAGTTAGTACTCTAAGTTGAGGCCGAAATCTTTTCTTGTGGTTTAATTTTCTTTTTCAATTTTAATTATATTTATTTATTTACTATTCTTTTTCCTCCTTTCGTACTCTTTTCACTACCACAAAATATTTCGACATTTGTGATATTCTATTTTCTCCACAATACCCTCAAACGTTTATATTTTCTCGAAGAGAAAGTTGGTCAAGTACATATCCAAATTTGGGATGTTCTCCCCATGTTTTAAATTTGAATTATTTAATTAATCAAATCTTCAGGTTTCGAGTCAAAGAGAAGCAATAATCATTGTTATTTTTTTAAAAATGTATTTTAAATCTTTTTTGGTCTTTATGTGGTCTTAGCTACTTCTTTTTGTAGTTTTGATTGTTTGGTTTAATTTATAATTTATTTATTTAAAATAAAAGCATAAGTTATTTAAGTTTGTTAAAAAAGTATCTCATCTTCATTCAACAAAAAAAAAAACAAAAGAAAACAGGCACAATCAGGTGTGGTTTGAGCCTAGGCCTGGTCATCACCCCCGTTTTGTGCTTAATTTAAGGTAAAATTAGTGAAATAAAAATTACTGTTTTCAAATATGAGTTTAGTCACTGCAGCTACTGGTCATGGTAAGAAAATATATGAAAAAATAAGGAAAAAGAAAGACAAGTTTTATTGAGCATGATTTCTATAGCCTCAAGAATGGGTTCCACAAAAATTTATTTTAAAACATTTATTAAATAAGTAAAGTTGAGTTTCTTGTTTAACCTTAATTATGGAAAAAAAAATTCTTAATATATTAGAAAATTAAATATTTATTTTTTTAAACTTTGACAGGAAAGGAAATTAAATACAAACAAATTGGAGAAACAAAAAGAAAATTCATCTTGTCAGCAGAGCACAAGAGATGGGATCTGACGATAGCACATCACCGGAATCATCACAAGACGAATTTGAATTTGGGTTGGATGAAATAATCCGGCCAAAATCGTTAGTGTATATCTTGAAGAATTCTGTTGGCAAATTATATGGCAATGATGAATTAACAAATCGATTCAGTAAAAAGAATTAAAGAAGGAAAATGAAAGAATAAAATGAATGAGAAAAGGAATAATGTAGTTGCCTGCATAAAATTCATCTTACATTTTTGGAGTTTTCCACCATTTTTGGCTACCGAAGGATTCAGATGTAACATTCCTAGGACTCTTTAAGCGTAGTACTTTATGGACTTAAACAATGTCCTGTAGTGAGAGTGTTGAGGGAGAAAAGGTGTGAGCAAATGTGAAGTGTGAGTAGTTGAGTGAGAGAGTGTGCGTAAATGTTGTCTGCGTATGTGTGAGTGTTTCAAAAAATAATATTAATACTGTAGCTACTTACCTCCACCTCCAACGCCCTCGGCCCGCTCCAGCCGCCGTTCACTTTTTTCTTGCAGCACCTCTCCAATAATTCCTTTCGCTTGGGGGGTGATCGAGCTTTGCTTCCTATAGAAGAAAAAATATTTAGCATCTTATTTATAAAATAATGGTAAAGCATTTCAAATACTATTATTTACTTACCAACTTCCTCTTCTGCATGCCAATAGAGGAAACCCCCCCTAGATACACAATTGAGGACACCATGGATTTTGCCGCCCGGTTCGCCTTTTATAAGGACTCCCGCTAGAAATCAACTCTGGCCCAGTATGTCTGGAGCTGGAGCCAAACCTTGTTGGCCAGTCAGAGTGGCCTGACCAGGCTGGACAGGGCGATGGAAAGTATTTTTCGGATTTACTTATCGGTCAACATGTGGAACACCCAGAACATGTACTCATCGTTATAGTCCCACCAGTAGGTCATCTATAGTAATAAAATTAAACAAAATGTCATTAAATTTCAATAATAATTAGATTATTAGACAAAACCAAATTAATTTAAAATTGATTACCTTCATGCTCTCAAACCACAAATGCTGGTACTCTTCCAACACCTGCCTCAGACATGGTGACGTGTGGGAAAGTGTCCCCGTCACTATTGTATTGATGCGCTCGTGAAATCGGCGGTCAGATCTAAAAAGACATGTTATATTAAACATTTTTAATATAAAATAATACTAAAATAAATTGATAAACAAATTTACGTTGCGCCACTGAGTCTGATGTATTGGGCGCACTGATGGTGGGGGGATTGATAATAGTGGTGGAGCAGCCGCTAGGGTGGCAGACTGGTGTATCGTCTCATCAGCTGCCGAAGCAGCTCTAGATGCTCCAGCATCATCTGGAGTCTGCGGGGCGGGGGACGGTGTGTCGTGTCAGGTGGTGTGGGTGGTCAAAAAACTGCTTTCCCAACTTGGGAAGTATCCGACAACACTGGTAGAAGTGGCGGGCCACGACCATGACCTCTTCCTTGACCACGTGGTATACGAGGCGTACCACTAAACATGATCCAAAAAATTATTGAGAAGTATTAGTCTAAATTTTGCGATTATTCACATTAATATGTAAATAAAAAAGAATATACTAATTCTTACACATCGGAAAAATTATCATGAAGTTATGATTATTGTACTCATTAATTATTTAAAAATGTATAATTTTATTATGCACATATACAAACGGGCCAAGTATTGCTTTAAGTTTATTTAGCTTATCACATGAACTTTTTATTATAGTATTCGTTATATTTATCCATTTTAATCTATCAGCATTATCTTTCGTTGATAGATGAAGATGGATAAACGTAACAAGTTCTACTGGCAAAATTCAATTGATGGGCTAAACAAGATTAAAGGCATGCGTGATCTGTTTGTACGTTGTTAACAAAGAAATATACATTTTTGAATAATTATTAATTATTGGAAATATTGTTCTCAATTTGTTTTCTAATTCTAATGATTATGTAATTGTACTTTAATTTGAAATATAACCTTAATATTGTTATTGTTGACATTATTTTGTAAATAATATTATTATTGGGATTATTGGTCTAATTTTGTGATTATTGACATTATTATGTAAAAATGTTATTTTTGGGAATATTTTATAATTTTGCGATAATTGACATTGTTAAGAAAATAATGTTATTACTAGGAATATTAGCTTATCTTTTGTGATTGTTGACATTATTATTGGAAAATTTTGTCTAAATATTTTTATTATTGACATTATTATGTAAAAATGTTATTATTATTAGGAATATTACTGTATTTTTTGTGATTATTTACATTACTATTTAAAAAGATTATTACTGGAAATATTGATCTAATGTTTTTATTATTTACATTATTATTTAAATAATGTTATTATTGGGAATTACTATTGCTCTAAATTTTGTGATTGTTTACATTATGATGTAAAAATTATTTTATTGGAAATATTAGTCCAATATTTTTTATTATTTACATTATTATTTAAATAACTTTACTATTGGGATTATATATTGGTCCAATAAATTTGGTTATCTACATTATGATGTAAAAAATTAGCCTATTTATAAAATAAATTGCACATGTATACCATAAATATGGCAAAAAATTTAAGTAATATAATATAATACACATAAGAATTGCATAAAGGGAAAAATAGGCCTCATTTGACTTGAATTTTCAATTTGAAGGAGACTAGTAATTAATCTCTTTCTTTCATATGATTTGACTAATTGTAACTTCTTGATTTGAATATTTGAAGTATTTAACAACAAAGAAAAAGTAAAAAGAACGAAAAATTCAAAAATTCTATTTATTGAAATTAGTTAGTGCATATCTTCATATAGAATATTAAGTAAATTGCACAAATAATTACACTATACAATTACTAAATTACACAATGATTGCATAAATTACACAACTATACAATTAGTTTTGAAAAATTACACAAAATTTCTATAATTGCAGAAATTACATAAAATAAATTTCTATAATTGCAGAAATTCTTGTACAACTAAATATTTCTATATTTGCAAAACTTACATAAAATAACTTTTTTACAGAATTGTTTTAAAAATAAAAAAAAAAATTGACAGAGAATTTTTAAAAATCACCCAAAATTAAGAGAAAATTATTAAAAGAATAAAAAATATACAAAAATTTGGAGAATTACATAAAATTTACAAAAAAAATTTAAGATTTTAAAAAATTTATAGAAAATTATTAAAATTACCAAAAATTATGAATTATTTTATAATTTCATAAATGTATAAATTTTTTTAAAAATTACATCAAAATTAAGTAATTATTTTTAAATTGCCGAAAGTTTTTTAAAATGTTTTATTTTACACCAAAAAATTAAGAAAGAAAAATAGGATAAATTGTCCCAAACATGTTAATGATTAGAAAAAGTAGACTATAAATTAATTATGGTCATTGAAAACATATAATGCTACGAATTAAATTGATATATGTTCAAAAGATCAAATATATTTGTATATATAAGATTGCTAGTCTTACGTAGATGTAAATAGCATCTTATACTGTTGTATTGGATCGTCTAATTAGACCGTTAATATTTTTATCAAACCGTTGGATAGTATTAAATCGATAAAATCCTACGTTCTATGAAGTTTTTGACATTTTTGTTATACGGATACTAAGATATCGTATCTGATACACAATCAATGACGTTGAAAAAATGACTGAACTGACCATCAGACAATTTGATTTTAGATCAGACCACTAGATATGTTCACATATGAAAAGTATTGTTATCAGTTTAAATTTGGTGTTAATAAGGGTCCCAGATATTGAGACATTGTAATCGGGAAGTGAACGAGCAATCTATGGGCATATTTAGGGACAGGTTTTGGAACACATTTAGAAATATTTTTTTTAATAATTTCAGAAAAAGATATTTTATACATTTACGAACGGTTTTATTTAAATTTCATATTTCACAACGGTCAAATATTAAATAACCGTTCCTAGGTTTCATTTTTCCTCCAGTTTTCTTTTAGTGCGAAACTCAATATGTTGGTACTTATTTTGGAACGGTCAAATTAAATTAACAGTTCCTATATTTTAATTTTTCCTCCTTTTTATTTAGGACATTGTAATATATTAAACGGTTTATTTTATTAATGTCGGTTCAAAGTTGGAAAGGGCTTTGGGTCAACTTCCTAATTTATTGAACGTTCCTAAATACAAAAAAAATGTGTTTTTTTTTCTAAAAAAAAATTAGTGGTATGGACAAATAGTTTGCAAATTGTACTTCTAAATTAGCTGGTAAACTATTTTCATAAATTATATCGGTAATTTTTTAATTTATACAGAAAACAGTAAATGTCAATCGCAATTATTGTCTTCCTCAGTCTCCTAATCCTCATCAAAGCTATCCTCGTCAGACTCGTCATCAAATTTAAAGTTCCCTAATCGGGCCAACATGAGTACGTACGACCGTACTGCCAGTAGGTTGCGAGCCCATCCGTGCACAAACCTAGTCTAACATTACGGAGCTCTACTGAAAAATGAGGATATGTCCGTTCAAAATGCCTCAATGCATCTAAATCAGACGGATGGCACATGGATCCCTCTTCCGTTTGATTGTTGGCATGCCTCGTTATTAGCTTGACAATCGCTTTTGAAACATACAACCTTTGCAGGTGAGAGGGTAACCAACAGGTACCTAAGAATGCTATATGATGTCTTTTTGTGATTAGGATTTTGCTCCTTGGTTGACTTGTACGTCGCTTCTCTGAACTTGCAGTAGTCCAAATCATTGTTGTCCTTCTTGTACTACATGCAGCCATTTTTACACACATCAATCTTCTCAATAGGTAAACCCAAGTTTCTTAATAATTTCTTCGTACTATAGTAATCTTGGGGCAAAGTGTGGTTGCGGGTCACTATATGATTAGCCCATTGGGATATTTGGTCACATATATGCTGAGAAAATGGACAACGACCTTGATATTCAACAACTCGGCAACAACCTAAATGGAGATTGGGTGCAACCATTCCACATCGACTGCTCAACTGCATGCACTACATTGTCAAACCGATCTGCCAGTCCAGTCACATAATCGTACCATCTACAATAATATAAACTACACCCTATATTAGTAGGACACGACCTTGTACCTTTATCAGGCACACCATCCCGATTATACTTAGAAGACCAGACAGTCGGCCTAGAGGCATCAAAAATCATTCTCTGTGTCGAATCCATCTGCACCGCATCACCCGAAGGCGTGCCCTCCATAACATTAGAAATGGGAGTTTGCTCCTCCTACAATTGGGCCGCGGTGATGGCCTCAAAATACTCCAACACCCTCTCCTCGCAATGAGAAGTCCAATTATAATACTCTGGCATAAAACCTTTCATAAATAAGTAAAAATTTACCTCGTCCGTGGTTTTGAAAAACTTCATTTTTGCACTTCCGAAAAGGACACTTAATTTTCTCACCATCCATACATGTATGTTGAGACTTGGGTCATTCTATAAATGTAGCAACACCATCCTCAACGGCGTAAGACCTGACCAATATGAAAGGTTCTTCTTATACATTCTTCTACTCAACTGTCTTAACATTACGATGAGTCCTACACAAACACAGAAACACACACACACACACACACACACACACACACACATATATATATATATTATAACATTAAATTTAATTGATAAAATTATAACAAATATAATCAATTGACAAATAAAGGATTAAAGTTGTTACCTGATCAAAATAACTTTAAATATCAATAAAAATTTGAGACAGGTTGACGAACAAGAGTAGAAAAATATTTGTGAGATAGTGGGAGATCAAAAAAATTCGAGAGAGATTGAGGAAACAGAAAGAAAATAAGAATCGAAAAAGATAGTGACATTAAATGAAAAGAGCACACATATTTGGCTGTTAAAAAATAGCCGTTGATTTAGATTTTGAAATGGTCCTTTCGACGAATTTAGGAACATTTTTTTTAATCGTTGAAATATAGCTATTGTATTTCATTTAGAACAGTCTCAGTAATACTAAATAAATAATACAAAAATATAGTTCCAATTTGCACTGAATTTTGGAACGATTGTTGAAACACATTACTTCTTAAATAAAACTAATAATTTTGAAAAGTTTTTCGCATAATTGATTAAGGGTGTTCCAAAATCGTTCCAAATTGTACCTTATTTTCGAATATATTTTCTAACTGTCATCTTTTGGACATCCTTTGTCACACATATAGGAACGACCAACTCAAGGTCGTCCCTAATTCTAATATTATGTTCCAAACAAAGTTCTAACCATCTACCGTTACTATTTTGTAATGGTATTTGGATCAGATTTTATAACTGTTTGTTTGGAACTCATGTGGAATGGTATGCCTGTTCCAAAATTATAACAAAAAAAAAGGTAGATCATGACATCATCTTTCAATATCCGTTCATTATGTGTTCCAAAGACCATTCCAAGATGAAATGGGCTTAGAAACGGTTGCCCTGACCATGTCAAATCCCACCTTTTTTTATAGGGTGGTGATGTGCTTTAGCAAAATCCCATCCATAAAAGTGGTTGGCGGAGCACAAGATCTAGGATCCGATCATAGCACAAGAACTGGGGTCCGCATGTTTTTTAGTTTTACAAGCTAGCTTAAGGCACTATCACTATAAAAAAAAGCGGAATTTGAAGCGAGCTTAGGAACGGTTTGCAGGACATCGAACTTATTTGTGGTGATTTTTGAAACGGTTGGAAATTCATCCTTACAAATGGCGTTACAAAATTTTAGGAACGTTTCTGGCAAGACCATTTCTATTTGGGATGGGAACTATAACACACTACGAAAACCATTTCTAATATTAAATTTGTCAAGAAAAAATTATTTTTTCAATTGGAACGCTTTTAGGAATTGTCAGTCGTATTTAAGAACACATATATAAAACCATTTTAGTAAAGGTATTAGAAACGGTCATTCTGAGAACACGTACTTAAAATTGAAATAGCAATGGTATTAGGAACGGTCAACCACTATTTAGAAACACTTATTAGAAATAATTTTAGCAATGGTATTTGAAATAGTCAATGTTGTTTAAGAACAGGGGTTTGGAACTATTTTAGTAATGGCATTTGGAACGGTCATTTATTTTGATTTATAATATTTGTTTACCATTACTAAAACCGTTCCTAATTTTTTAATTCTATAATTTATTTATTATTTTATAATTTATTCATATATTTAATAAATTGTAATAAATAAATAAATTTATATATTTTAATATATAATAAATTAATATAATAAATTTTTTATTAATTATATTTACGAATTTAATTAATTAAATAAAATTGAAATAATGAAATTTAATAAATATTATGAAACATGAATAATTAAGAAAAAATATTATATTAATATGAAAAATTATCTAATTTTAAAAAAATTAAAAAAAATTAAAATCAAATCTAGGCCCTCCTCTTCAGCGACATCAATATCGTCCTGGTTTGACGCTGGGGGGTCTGTTGAAGACAATTCTGGAACGTCTCCAGCAAAACATACAAAACTATTAGTACTTTTAACCAAGAATTATTTTTTCTAAAACAAAGAATATCAATAATCTACTTACCGCCACCTCAGCCGCTCTTAGCCCACTCCAGCCGTCGTCCTCCTTTTTCGTGTAGCACTTTCAAATAACTCCATCAGCTTGGGCAGCTGATCGAGCTCTGCCTCTCGTAAAAGAAAAAATAGTTAACATCTTATTTATCAATATTATTTTCCGTTGACAAATGAAGATGGATAAACCTAAATAGTTATACTAACAAAATTCACTTGATGGGCTAAAACTTAAAGGCATGTGTGATCTGTTTGTACATGGTTACGAAGGAACTATATATTTTTAAATAACTATTAATTGCTAATTGTGTTTTAATTTGAAATATTACCTCAATATTGTTATTGTTGATATTATTTTCAAAATAATATTATTATTGGAATTATTGATCTAATTTTATTATTGACATTATTATGTAAAAATATTATTATTAGGAATATTTTCTAATTTTGGATTATTGACATTGCTATGTAAATAATGATATTATTGGGAATATTACCCTAATTTATGTTAATGTGATTATTATGTAAAAAGTAATTAATGGAAATATTGGTCCATTTTTTTAATTATTTACATTTATTATGTAAATATGTTAGTATGGGGGAAATTGGTCAAAAATTTTTTATTAATGTGATTATTATGTAAAAATTTATTAGTTGGAATAAATTCTCAATTTTTTTAATTATTTGTATTTATTATGTAAAAATGTTATATTGGTGAAATTGGTCAAATATTTTGTATAAATTAAATATATATTGCATAAATAACAAAATGAAATAAACATAAATTGCATAAATTACTCAAAAAATTATACATAAATTACACAATAAGTTACACATAAATTGCATAAATTACACAAATTGTAGAAATGACCAAAAATTAGAAAAAATAACAAAAAATTCAAAATAAACAAAAGTTTTCTGTCAATTTTTTAAAAATAAATTTTTTTTAAAAAAGTACCAAAAATTTACAGAAAATTTTTAAATATTACCTAAAAACTCTACAAAAAATTAGAAAAATTACAAAAACATTACAGAAAATTAGGAAAATTAAAAAAATAAAAAAAGATCAGAAAAATTTCAGAAAACAGTAACTTAGTTTTTTTAAAAAAATTTTAGAAATTTTTTTCAAAAAACAGAAATTTTATATAGTTAAATGGCCGAATTTTTTTTCGAAAACTAGCCAAAATGTTTTAAAAAAATTGGTGTTTTATTTTATACAAAGTGGGGAAAAAAGGAAGAAAAGTGTGGCGAAAAAAAAGAAGAAAAATGGTGGGGGTATCAAAGAAAAAAGTTGGGGGGGTCCAAAAAAAGAAAAAGGAAACCCAACCATTTGATTCCACTTACTTCTGGACGGCGGCGGACGGCTGACGGTAGTGGAACTAAGTACCAGGTGAGGAAGAGAGTGAGGGAGGGAGAGTGAAGGAGGAAGAGGGACGGAGAAATAAAAAAATCTTCTAAGTTTTGTATGTATATCGATTTTTGGAGCGGGCTTGGAACCGGCAATTTTTAAAAAACCATTCCAAGACCTCTCCTAGCAAAAAAAAATATCGTTTCTGTTGAAAATATTTAAAAAGTCGTTCCTATTGTTTAGCCATTCCAGATAACCGTTCCCAAAAAAACAATGTCATTTGGTTCGAAATGACGTCATTTTGGTGTAATATTAACACGACCACTCCTAATGCTTACTAACAGTTCCTAATTGTGTCTCAAAATTATTTTCCCAGCAAATTAAGAAAAAAAAATTAAAGAAAAACTATCCTAGACATGTTAATGATCAGAAAAAAATAGACCATAAATTAGTTACGGCCATTGGAAACATATAATGCATTAAATTAAAATTGAAATATGTTCGAAGATAATCAGGGTCACGGATGTTCACCTATGGAAAGTATAGGTATGTTCACCTATGGAAAGTATAGGTATGCGTTTAAATTTGGGATTAATCAGGGTCACGGATTGCAATATCGTCGTAATCGGGAAGTGAATTAGGAATCTGTGGACATATTTTGGGAATTGATAGTTTATAAATTTAGGCATGATTTTATTTAAATTCTTTTTATCAACGGTCAAATATTTGAAAATCGTTCCTAAGTTTGACTTTCCCACCACGTTTCATTTGGCGTGAAATTAAAATTTTTGAACTGATTTAGGAACGATCAAAATAAATTGGCAGTTCCTAAATTTTTATTTTCCCTCCTATTTTATTTAGGGTATTGTAATGTATTTAGGAACGATTTTTGTAAAGTCCGTTCAAAGTTGGAATGACATTTGGAACAGTTTGTTGGTTTCTGGACAGTTCGTAAACAGGAAAATTTATTTTTTGTTTTCAAAAATAATTTTATTTGTGTGTGAACATTATTTTTCAAATTATGTACAAACTCCACTCCAAAAACCATTCCAATTTGTAGTTGGTTTTGGAAACATTTTCCGAAACACAATACTTCTTAAGTAAACCTCATAATTTGGAACGATTTTTCGCATAATTCATTAAGTATATACTAAAACCGTTTCAAATTGTACCTTATTTTGGAATACATTTTTTAACTATCATCTTCTGGACATTCATTGTCATACATATAGGAACGGTCACTGCAAGACCTTTCATAATTTTAATAATCTATTCCAAACAAGTTCCAAATATTAACCGTTACTATTTTTGAGCTGTCTTTGTAACGGATTTTGTAACGGTTAGTGAACGGTTTTGACATTCCAAAATTGTTACCCAAAAAAAAGTGGATCATGGCGTCATCTACCAATATCTGTTCCTCATGTGTTCCAAAGCCCGTTCCAATATGGAATGGGTTTTGGAACGATAACCTTACCCAGCCAAATTCCGCCTTTTTTTGTAGTGTATATAGGGCCTTTTCCAATTTCTTCCCATTTGTTACGGTCTTCTCATATTGTATCTCATTCGATGAAAATATTATTTAATTTTTATCCTCACATCTATTTGCCATCCAATATTGAATTTAGCCTGTAGCAATCTCACGTGCATTTTCATTTATATTTATACTAAGACTCTGGTAACAATTCATGGAGTCAGGAAGATGGATTGTTAACTGACGTATTATCTCCATAGGGTGAGAACTTGATGACTCCATCAAACACTTGTTGCGGTGATTTAGGTATTCCAATAGATAGTAACAAATGAATCAACTTCTAAACGCCAAAGTGACATACAGGAATTTGATACTAGTAGGCACAGTTTAGATAAGGGGCTAAAATAATTTGATTACGAATAAGTAACAGTGCCTAGATTTGCCTGAAAATTGTGTACTTTAAGAGACATAGTTGAGTGTCCGTCGTCCGCTTTACACAGGGCAAACTTTACAGACTTCAACCTTATGCTTTACCTAATTGCTCAATGTGGATAATGCATTATCGCAAAATGCACAAAGTGTTCCACGATACCCAATGCTCTCTTCTGTCACCGTTCTTGTCCCACCAGAAGTTAGACATCATGCCTTCAATCTCATGAATAGGTGATGAGGGAAATTTTAAGCATGATATAGGATACATTAGGTTAGATTGAATAATTGCCTTTAGGAGAATCTCCTTACCCGCTTGGGAGAGCACCTTCTTCTTCTAGCCTTGTACTCTTTGTCAAATCTTATCCTTAATTCTAGCACATTAATATTTCGTTCTTCAAGCGTCCACCCACCGCCGGTTACCCCAAGTGTTGACTTTCGCTACGGCCAAGTGGTGTTCATTGCATATGTTCTTACTAAACCCCGTGCTTGATTTTTTAAGATTAATAATCTACCCCGATGCTTGTGTGTATCGGTATAGTATGGTACTGGAAAGATGACGATGTGGCCTTACAAAAAACACAAGGGTATCTTCAACCAAGAATAGGTGAGATATTCGGGGTGCCACGGTTGACATTCAAACACCCTGGATCAAACCCAGTGACTTAGCCGCTTTTAACATTCCACTGAGAACTTCTCCACAAAATAAGAATAGGTAAGGCAATAGGGGGTCTTCTTGTTCGATTCTGATGAGTGTCGAAGTCACCAAAAATAATTCCTACTACACTTGTGAAAGTGGGAGTAGGGTCGATCCACAGAGATTGGCTTTAAGTTGATTTCTTTGAGAAAATAGAAAATAATGGGGGGGAAGGTTGTGATAAATAGAAGTGATAAAAAACTAGATAATTAAAAATACCTGATAGAGATATGAGAGAGAGATTTCCCGGTTAAGGCTAGGATTATGCTTGATTCTTGTGAGTTGATCATTGATGCAAGAATAACACATGTATGGACAAATAAACCAGTTATGGTCGTTGGTACGACCTAACAACCTCACCTTTCCTTACCTTTTCGTTAGCCAAGGTACGACCATTGGCTAGATCTCTAATTAACAGACAACCCTGGGAATGTCCACAAGATTTAATCTATTAACAGCATTAAGAATTAGAAAGGCCTGATTCTAATCAACAAACTCCTACGAGGACAATTCGTTTAAACTAGATCATGCATTCCCCATAACATAATTAAATACTTTGACATAACTAATCATGCTACGTTGCCACTAAGTATTGAACTAAATAAACAATTACACGAATTTATAAAGTTCAATTAGCTAAGCAAACCTTCTTGATAATGAACAACCGGCCGAATCATTCATAAATCAGACGTTTGTAATTAAAGCACAGAGAATAACATGAATATTTGTTTGACAAGTGTAGAACGCAGATTAGATCTCACAACATAACGGGAATCAAGCAATCACCATACCTTAAACAGAAAATAGGGAATTTAGCCGGACATATTAATGGAAGAACACACTATAAAGTGGAATTCCATTAATTCCGGTAGTAAAATAAAATAAAAGAGAAGAGATGAACAGAGAATTCTATAGAGTTCTAAGATAAAAACTGAATGTCTTCTAATGAAGAGATCCCCCATATTTATAATAAAAGTTCCCTACGAATCTAGACGTAGTGGGGGGATAGATATGTGATAAACTCTAAAAAAGTTAAAAAGATTACTAAAGATAAACTTAAAAGAATCCTTTCTAAATCTAAACACTTGATTCCTTTATCTCTTAGGAGAATCGTTCGTGCTTATCCTTATCCTGAGTTGACTACTCCATTAAGCGTGGGCGCACTTTGTCAATTTTGCAGAAACGTCCTTGTAATCTTCCTTTTTGCCGAATATGCAATAAAATCACATAATTAGGAATATTTTGGCTTAAAAAAGGAAGATTAAATTGCTATAAAATCATTATAAATGCAGAGTTATCAAATACCCCCACACTTAGCCATTTGCTTGTCCTCAAGCAAACTCAAGATGCATTCAAAAATCCCTCCAAATTTTAAACTACTCAAGGCAATTTGTAATCATGTGCAAAGTAAATGACATATTTTATGAAGGAGATAATTCAACATGTATCAAACAAGTTTTCACGTGATGACCATTATCAAAATCAATCGCATAAAACTAGTGGACTATTTTCTCTCCACTTTCCATTCTCTCAAGTGTATATATGGCTCAAGTGTATCTCTCGACACTTACTACGGCAGTGCTTCACCATAGGCTTGCCTATACACCACATCTCCACCACTTTTGAAATATGCACATATATGGATCAAAAGGTCTTTTATTTTGGTTGTAATGGGGCTTTGGTTTGGGGTAGGATAAAAGGATAATGAGGTTAAATTCCAAGAAACTAATTAGAGCACCAAAAGAATTTGAGTGAACAATAATTCGAAGCTCTCAAAGTTTACTTATCTCCCTTCAAGATCTTTTGACAATTCCTTGAACTATGCCTTTCTTATTTCTTTTTGAGAGTTTATACATTTTTTTTTTCTTTTTCTTTTTCTTTTTCTCCTCTCCAATTTTTGTGATAGGCATAGACCAAGGAAATTGATGTCGGTTCCCACAAAGTAAAGCAGAATACAATTTTGGAACCCCCACACTCATTTTGAGGTACATCTTTTAAGCATGTGAATCACAAAGATTTTGACGATCTCCTATATTGAGAACTTGTTCTTTTGAACCTAAACCCATTTCCCTTGATGCTCTAGTAGTTCTTAGAGGGATCAAAATCAAGGTTTTAAACAAGCGACGGGATAGGTTTGTATATGACGGTTTATTCAACAAAATAGGTCAAAAGGTTCAAAGGAGTTCTCTAATGTTAAAAATGTGTTAGGTGGTTAAAGAAGGCCGAAAGTGGTTTCTAATGCCTTTATCATATCCAAATAAATGCACATTTGTATGGCCTCGATGTGGTTCAAGGCAAATTCTAGGAAGACAAAGCCATAAAAGTGTTACTCTCTCAAGAAAGAATGAAGATTTTTATGGATATATCAAGCTCAAAATCTCACGAGATATGTTTTAGTCCACTAATCCTACATCAGAAGGTTTTAACTCAAGTCATTTTGGTGAAGACAAGCTTTCAACTAGTGAATTATTCTTAAGCATAAAACATGTATTTTTCTTACACATAACATCATCAAACCAAGAATAATCCAAAATTGAAGGGGTTTTATCATGCCAAAATGTTTCAAAATCAGGCAAAAATGTCCCATAAGGCTAAGAAATTTCCACAAGACTTTTTTTTTCAAGAGTTAAGAAAAACAAGCACAAAAATATCTTCTCAATTTCAACAATCAGCAAGGGCAACAACCATTTTCAATCATGCAACCAACAACACCTATTTCAATAAACATGCTCAACAATAATACCCCCACACTTAAAGTCCACATTGCCCTCAATGTGCACTATGACATGCAACTCAAGGAAAAATTAAAAGGAGAGAGTTTAAGGAAGCGTCCCTGAGTGCATGTGACGAAGAGGTCAAGGTGTGGGTGGTTGCCTTGGTGTCAGCCCGAAGTGTTCAAATAAACCCATCAAGTTGGCTTCGATGCGAGCGATTTTGCGAGCTATGTCGTCTAAGGTTGTTTTTTGTGGCGTCGGAGGTGGTGGTGATGGTCGATAGCGGCGAAGGGTGTCTTGAGCGGCAGCGGCGATTTTGCTGAAAGAAAAAAAATCTATTTTTCATCCATCCAAACAGAATTGAATAAAATTTTACAAAAACTAAAATTAAACGAAAGAGGAAAGGAGAGGATAGGGATTTCATGGGTTGCCTCCCATGCAGCGCTTTTCTTTAACGTCTTTGGCTAGACGAAGAGAAATTCGTTTAGGTGATTGCGGGATCCACAAGTTGAATTTTTTCGACTGTTGATGTTTGAAATCCCTCGTAGAAAGGTTTGAGCCGATGTCCATTCACCTTGAATACCTTTTGAGTCGTGGGACTCTTGATTTCGACTGCACCATGAGGAAAAATATTAGTAACAATAAAAGGTCCAATCCAACGAGAACGCAACTTACCAGGAAATAACTTGAGTTTAGAATGAAAAAGGAGAACTTTTTGTCCGAAAACGAACTCTTTTCGAGATATGGTGCGATCATGGAATGCTTTTGCTCTTTCCTTGTAGATTTTTGAATTCTCGTAAGCATCATTCCGTAATTCTTCGAGCTCTTGTATTTGCAACTTTCTTTGCCCTCCCGCTTCATCCATTGACGAGTTGAATTGCTTGATCGCCCAATACGCCCTATGCTCAAGTTCGACAGGGAGGTGACAAGATTTACCATAAACCAAATGATAAGGGGACATACCTATGGGTGTTTTGTATGCCGTATGATAAGCCCAAAGTGCATCATCCAAGCGTGTACTCCAATCCTTTCGGTTAGGATTCACCGTTTTCTCGAGTATGGACTTGATCTCTCGATTGGAGACTTCCGCTTGACCATTCGTTTGGGGATGGTAGGCGGTCGAGATTCGATGCGTGATGTTGTATTTCTTACACAATGCATCGACTACCTTGTTGCAGAAGTGTGTCCCTCGGTCGCTTATAATTGCTCGTGGCATACCAAACCTAGAGAATATGTTAGCCTTGACAAATTCCACAACAGTTTTAGCATCATCGACACGAGTGCCCTTTGCCTCTACCCATTTAGACACATAATCTACTCCTAAAATGATGTAAGTCTTGCCAAAAGAAGGTGGGAAGGGGCCCATATAGTCGATCCCCCACACATCAAATACTTCGCACACAAGTATTGGGGAAAGGGGCATTTGATTACGATGGCCAAGATTACCTACTTTTTGGCAATTTTCACAAGATTTACAAAATAGATATGCATCCTTAAACATATTTGGCCAAAACAAGCCGCATTCTAGTACCTTTCGTGCTGTTCTTTTTGGTCCAAAATGGCCTCCACATGCATATGAATGGCAAAACTCAAGAATAGAGGGGATTTCAGTTTCAGGAACGCACCTTCGAATGATTTGATCCGAGCAAAATTTCCATAAGTAAGGTTCATCCCACACATAATGTTTGGCATCATTTTTGATTTTATCCTTTCGTGCTCTAGTTAAATCTCATGGTAAGACACCAGTGACTAAGAAATTAACAATATCAGCGTACCATGGGGTGATTCCTTGAATGGTGTGGAGATGTTCGTCCGGGAATTCGTCGTTTAGAGGTGGTGGGTTTTCGTCGGTGACCAATCGGCAAAGATGGTCAGCTACGAGGTTCTCCGCCCCTTTCTTGTCTTTGATCGTTAGATTGAATTCTTGCAGCAGCAGTATCCATCTTATCAATCGTGGTTTTGCCTCTTTCTTTGACAACAGGTATCTCAACGCTGCATGGTCAGAATACACAACAACTTTAGTTCCAAGTAAATAGTGGCGAAATTTTTCTAAAGCAAAAACAATAGCCAAAAGTTCTTTTTCCGTTGTCGTGTAATTGCTTTGAGCGCTATCCAACATCCGTGATGCGTAGTATATCACGTGGGGATCTTTTCCAATCTTTTGGCCTAGGACAGCCCCGATGGCGTGATTACTAGCGTCACACATTATCTCAAAAGGATGATTCCAGTCAGGTGGACGAATCACCGGTGCAGACGTTAGGGAATCCTTTAACTTGTCAAAGGCCTTCATGCACTCTTCATCAAATGTGAAAGTGAAGTCTTTTTGCAGCAGCGCACACAGTGGTTGGGCGATTTTCGAAAAGTCCTTTATAAACCGTCGATAGAATCCTGCATGTCCAAGAAAAGAATGAATCTCCCGCACGCTAGCGGGGTAAGGTAAAGATTTTATGACGTCTATTTTAGACTTATCTACTTCTATCCCCCTAGAAGACACGATATGTCCTAGAATTAAACCTTGATCGACCATGAAATGGCATTTTTCATAATTTAGAACGAGGTTTTTTTCTATGCACCTTTCAAGTACTTTAGTCAATTTTTCCAAACAATCTTCAAATGAGTTTCCGTAGACGGTAAAATCGTCCATAAAAACTTCAATAAAGTGTTCAACAAAGTCGGAATAAATACTAACCATACATCTTTGGAAGGTAGCGGGTGCGTTGCAAAGACCAAAGGGCATTCTTCTATAGGCGAAGGTTCCGAATGGGCATGTGAATGTTGTTTTCTCTTGATCTTCCGGTGCCATTGGAATTTGATGGAAACCTGAGTATCCATCAAGACAACAATAGTGAGATTGACCGGCTAATCTTTCTAACATTTGATCTATAAATGGAAGTGGAAAATGGTCTTTTCTCGTGGCGGCATTAAGCTTTCTATAGTCAATACAAACTCGCCACCCGTTTTGAACACGTGTGGGTACTAAATTTCCAACAGAATTTTCGATTACGGTAATACCTGTTTTCTTAGGTACTACTTGAGTTGGACTTACCCATTCGCTGTCAGAAATTGGAAAGATCATACCTGCATCGAGAAGTTTCAAAATTTCTTTCTTTACTACCTCCATCATCAAAGGGTTCAACCGGCGTTGTGCTTCCCTTGAAGGTTTTGTGCCTTCCTCTAGGAGTATTCTATGCATGCAAGTCGAAGGGCTTAAACCTTTAATGTCGGCAATAGTCCATCCAATGGCTTCTCGAAATTCGCAAAGCACCTGGATAAGTTTTTCCTCCTCAAGATCGGTGAGCTTGCTTGAGATGATCACGGGTAGTATTTTGTTCTCCCCCAAGAATGCGTACTTGAGGTGTTTTGGTAACTCCTTTAATTCCAATGCGGGTGCCTGTAATATAGAGGGAACAATTTTAGTGTGAGAATGTGGTAATTCGATGAAAGCAGTTTTAGTAGGTAAAATTCGAAGGGAGTCGAGTTCAAAAACGGTGTCACCGATGTTTGGATCTATGATCATCTTTTCCTCTAAAATTTTTGCTTTCTCCAACGTGAGGCTTTCGTCTAATGCATATTTCACATGGTCCTCGCTGCTTATTGCTATGGAATCCTGCACAAAAGGGTCAAAAATATCTACAAGAAGAGCGGTGGGTAAGTCAGTTGGATACCTCATGGATTCATAGATGTTGAATCTTATGATTTCACCATCGAATTCCATAGTGAGACTTCCACTATGCACATCGATTTTTGTTCTAGCCGTCTTGAGGAATGGTCTTCCTAGCAGGATTGATGTGGAATTAGGGGAGTTTTCTTCCCTCATATCCAATACGTAGAAATCAGCAGGAAATACTAATTCATTTACCTGTACGAGAACATCCTCCAAGACTCCTTGCGGGTATACTACAGATCGGTCTGCGAGTTGGATGACTACCCCCGTTTCCTTTAAAGGACCAACTTTCAAAGACTCAAAAATGGTTAGTGGCATAACATTTATAGATGCTCCAAGATCGCACATAGCCTTCTTGATTCCAATCATGCCAATTTTACAAGGTATGGAGAACGTACCTGGGTCCTTACATTTTGGGGGTAGTTTTCATTGGAGAATTGCAGAGACGTTCTCCCCCATACTTACCCGTTCGTTTCCCTTGAGTTTTCCTTTGCTAGTGCATAATTCTTTGAGAAATTTCGCGTATCGGGGTATTTGCTTGATGGCATCGAGTAAAGGGATGTTTACCTCTACTTTGCGAAATGTCTCAAAAATCTCTTTTTCTTCCTCTTCCTTCTTCGCTTTGGTGAATCTCTCTGGGAAGGGTGGTCTAGTTACCAAAGGCTTCGGATGATCCACTTCGTGTTCTGTTTGTTCTTGTTGGACCTCAATTTCCTTTTTCGGTTTTCTTTCCGCATCGTGCCCACGTTTTGTGTTATCTTCCTTCACATGTTCCTGCAGTTCTTTTCCACTACGAAGCGTAATAGCACTAGCATTTTGTCTAGGGTTAATAACAGATTGAGAAGGTAGCTTACCTTGGGACTCGAGCTTACCAACAGACGACGCCAATTGACTGATTTGAGATTCTAGATTTTGAATGCTCGTCTGAGTCTGTTGTTGGAATTGTTGTGTCTGTTGTTGGAATTGTTGTGTCTGTTGTTGGAATTGTTGGAAGTTCGCCTGGTCTGTTGCTGAAATTGTTGTGTGTTGGTCACTAGCGCTTTCATCATGTTTTCGAGGGATGTGTTGGGCGTGGGGTTAGGTTGTGGAGGTGGTCGGTATTGAGGTTTTTGAAAGTGTTGGTTGCCGTAACTTAGATTCGGGTGGTCCCTCCATCCGGAGTTGTATGTTTTGGAGAAAGGATCATATCTTCGCTGTTGTTGTCCGGCGAATCCTCCTATGGCGTCGGCATGTTCGGTAGTTGATTCTTGAAGAGTTGGGCACATGTCGGTAGCGTGCCCCGTTAAGGTGCAAATACCACACGCTTTGACTTGCTGGTAAGTATCTGCAACAACTTTTTCAACAACAGTTGTTAGTTGACTTAAACGTTCTTCAAGATTACTTACCTCGTTGCTCTTCCTAGGTGGATCATCATGTCTAACCCCAAATTGTTGCGTGTTGGATGCCATAGTCGAGATTAGTTTACGCGCCTCGGTGGGGGTTTTGTCGAACAGTGCTCCACCACTTGCCGCATCTATCAGTTTTCTATCCATATTTGATAGACCTTCATAGAAATACTGGATCAACAGGTGGTTCGGGATTTGATGGTGGGGGAAACTCTCCACTAGTAGATTGAATCTTTCCCAATATTCGAAAAGACTTTCTCCCGCGAATTGTCGAATTCCGCTGATCTCCTTCCGGATTGTTGTGGCTCTTGAGGCAGGGAAGTATTTCTCAAGGAACTGTTTTTTGAGATCGTTCCATCTTGTAATGGATCCTGAAGGTAGGAGATACAACCAATCTTTCGCTTGATCGGCGAGAGAGAAGGGGAATGCTCTCAATTTGACTTGTTCCTCGCTTATGCCTTGTGGTCGCATTCCGGAACACACCACATGGAATTCCTTCAGATGCTTCTGTGGATCTTCACCTGCGAGACCACGGAAGGTAGGAAGTAAATGAATTAATCCAGATTTCAGTTCAAAATCTACCTCTAAGTCGGGGTATTCAATGCATAGTGGCTGCTGGTTTAGATCGGGTGACGTCATGTCATTGATCGATCTTTCAGGGATCAAAGCCATTGTCTCTTCTTCGGATTCGCTTACGGATTCTTCAAACTCAAAAGTTGGGTCTTCTTTGTCTTCGTATGGAGTGGATGTTCCTTCCAGTTGTTGCTTAGTCTCCTGACGAAGCCTTCGTGCGGTCTTTTCGATTTCGGGGTCGTATACCAATTCACCTGTACGAGAAGACCTTGGCATTAATGGTGATAAAAATCAAGTAACTAAAAATAAAGAAATATACTTAAAAACGCCAATCCCCGGCAACGGCGCCAAAATTTGATGAGTGTCGAAGTCACCAAAAATAATTCCTACTACACTTGTGAAAGTGGGAGTAGGGTCGATCCACAGAGATTGGCTTTAAGTTGATTTCTTTGAGAAAATAGAAAATAATGGGGGGGAAGGTTGTGATAAATAGAAGTGATAAAAAACTAGATAATTAAAAATACCTGATAGAGATATGAGAGAGAGATTTCCCGATTAAGGCTAGGATTATGCTTGATTCTTGTGAGTTGATCATTGATGCAAGAATAACACATGTATGGACAAATAAACCAGTTATGGTCGTTGGTACGACCTAACAACCTCACCTTTCCTTACCTTTTCGTTAGCCAAGGTACGACCGTTGGCTAGATCTCTAATTAACAGACAACCCTGAGAACGTCCACAAGATTTAATCTATTAACAGCATTAAGAATTAGAAAGGCCTGATTCTAATCAACAAACTCCTACGAGGACAATTCGTTTAAACTAGATCATGCATTCCCCATAACATAATTAAATACTGTGACATAACTAATCATGCTACGTTGCCACTAAGTATTGAACTAAATAAACAATTACACGGATTTATAAAGTTCAATTAGCTAAGCAAACCTTCTTGATAATGAACAACCGGCCGAATCATTCATAAATCAGACGTTTGTAATTAAAGCACAGAGAATAACATGAATATTTGTTTGACAAGTGTAGAACGCAGATTAGATCTCACAACATAACGGGAATCAAGCAATCACCATACCTTAACCAGAAAATAGGGAATTTAGCCGGACATATTAATGGAAGAACACACTATAAAGTGAAATTCCATTAATTCCGGTAGTAAAATAAAATAAAAGAGAAGAGATGAACAGAGAATTCTATAGAGTTCTAAGATAAAAACTGAATGTCTTCTAATGAAGAGATCCCCCCTATTTATAATAAAAGTTCCCTACGAATCTAGACGTAGTGGGGGGATAGATATGTGATAAACTCTAAAAAGGTAAAAAGATTACAAAAGATAAGCTTAAAAGAATCCTTTCTAAATCTTAACACTTGATTCCTTTATCTCTTAGGAGAATCGTTCGTGCTTATCCTTATCCCGAGTTGACTACTCCATTAAGCGTGGGCGCACTTTGCCAATTTTGCAGAAACGTCCTTGTAATCTTCCTTTTTGCCGAATATGCAATAAAATCACATAATTAGGAATATTTTGGCTTAAAAAAGGAAGATTAAATTGCTATAAAATCATTATAATTGTAGAGTTATCAGATTCCCCTAGACAGCTTTACTAGTCTAAAATTCTCACCATTAAGAGCAAAAGAATAACTAACAGTACAAAACAAGCATCAAAAAGAGATGGACAAAAGAGTACTCAAACCCTAGTCTAATAAGATAGACTCCAAGAAGAGCCACTCAACCAGGTCTTAGACGTTGCTCATGTCAAGCTTCATTATTAAATAGCCTTGCTTTCCTCCTATCTCAGATTTAAAGAAGTAATTAGCATCATAAGTAAGAAAAATATTAACAGATATTAATCGACCTGGAATAAAAGCCAATTGTGATTATGAGATAATTAAAACAGAAAAGGTTTAATCTAGCTATGGTTTTTTATGCACTCTATAAATGAAATTGCAAAAGCTAATAGGTCGAAAACATTAAACTGAATCAATCTTATCACATTTCGGAATCAGAAGTATATGAGTAAGATTCAGCGAAGGTTCAAACCATTAATTATGCAACAAGTTAAGAATGACAAAAGAGATATCTTTTTTTTATGATATGCTAAAATTTGTTACAAAAGATTTGGGGCATACCATTGGGTTTGAGTGATTTCAAAAGAGACATTTGTGAGATAGCTTCTACAATCTCCTTCTCTTTGTAGGGTTCTTTGAACGGCCATTTCATCTCCTTTGATAGCTTACGTTCATCTGTGTTTACTACCTCGTTAATGATCGTTGGAGAGGGGTATGCCAAGGTGAATAATTCATCAAAAAATGGATAATGATGCTCACAATCTACTCTTTTTCTTGACACCACGTACACTCATCATTTTGCAGTTCATCAATCTTGTTCAGCTGATGCCTGTGAGATGCTTTCAATTGAAATAGCCTTGAGTCTCAATCATCCTCTTTTGACCAATCTTCTTTCCCTCTTTGTTTCTAGATGATCTCATCTTCCATAAAACATCTCTCAATTTCCTCTCGACATTTTTTCAGCATTTTCAATCAATGGTCAAGACTCTAGAAATTTAATCCTTTCTTCAAGCTCTTTAATCATCCATTTCAAGTGTCCAAATGAGCACTTGCTCTATCTAGCCAGTTACATCCTACAGCTTTAGACTCACTAAGTAGATGTTTAATGTTAAAAGAGGTACAAACAACCTTCCCACTATCAAAAATGATCTTCACACACTCGTCTACCTTCAACCACATTGCCCCAAAGGGCTACACCTTAGAGCAGTTGTCGTGAAAATTGCTGATTTAGAGTCATACTTATAATTAAAGGAGCATAGTCAGACAATTGAATCGGGATGACGTCTACTTTTGCATTTGATCAGGTAGACCACCTTGAGTTTGCACATGTACAATCCAAACGAGCCATGACATTATTGGAATGAATGACAAAAAGCCAGTTAGATTGGTTGTTAATCATTCTCCAATCTTTATCGAATAATATTAGATTGATGAATACGGTAAGAGTTCATCAAGTTGGCAATGCGTTTTATTTTGTTTACCACTGATATTGAACGGGATTTTCAATATCACAACCAAATGTGCATAGATCGAAAGGTGAAACTCATGGAGTTGGGCTACGCATAGATTTGGCAGTTATGAAACCAACTCATGAGGGTCTTGGCCTGATGCGTTCCAAGTCGAGAACCTGGAAATAGGGCATCAAAGATCCTAAGAGTCTTGCACTAAGTATCGCAGGAGACGTAGGTCTTCTTTGCTATTTTAGTGGATTAGTTCAGAAGTTAGTTGACTGACTGAACTGACTTGCAGGAATCGTCATATGGAAACTATTAAGGCCTGATCAGTATGATTGGGATTTTTTGGTTCTGATAGTATGAGATTAGTCGTCGGACTTAAGTAATCATGCTAGTCACGTGCATATGAAGACTATATCTTGGATATGGCGAGCTATGAATGTGTTGTGAGACATGATCCTCATAAGCCTTATCCAGTGCATTATGACGGTGGATTCCCATAGAGTATCTATCCCCTATTAGTATATGTCAGTGAGTTCTCCTATGCACACTAAGATAGTTTAGACTCTAAAAGTATTTAGTCAAAATGATAGATCGATTAGGCATAGTTTTCAAGATCAGGTCAGTAGAGTAAATGCGTCTGGAGTATTAAGCATTGCTGCTTAGTCAAGGATGGGAACCGATACCCAATTCGATGCTCAATTCTAAGACCGGGAGATGGTTGACAGTAGGATCGTACTCGTATAGATTCGGAGCCTATATGTTCACGCTTATATTCACCTAGTTTCTAGTACCATGGACCGTTGTTACACGACCACTCATGGTAACGAGCTATTTTTAATTATGAGATAATTCAGAATAATTAATTAAATTATAATTAATTTTGTTTGTCGCACATGCCCAAGTCTAGCTGAGGGTGAACTTAAAGAGTCACACCCTACCACTATAATGGGATGAAATTAATTTGGAATTAATTCTAGAGAGTCGGATTAATTTGATTGAATTAAATTAAATCTTGGAGAGAATGAATGATTGGATCATTTATTTAGACCAATACATTTGATGGATGACTTTAGTTTAATTAATTGGATTAATTAGAATTTCAAGTTAGCTATTAAAATTAATTAGATTAATTTTACTGGGCTTGGTTTGATTTATGAATTGAATTTATAAGTTCAAAGCGAGAAAATAGAAGGCTTGGATCCTTTAATTGAATTAAAGTATATTTTAATATTGGACTTATAAATTAAATTATGTTTGATTTAAAGTCCATTAGACGTGGGCTTGATTTAGTTTTAATTAATCAAGCTCGGTGCATTAAAATGCAACCCCAAGTCCTTTGTTAGACCATGGCTAGGTTAGAGAGTCAAAACTCCTCCTTGGGTGTGGTGTGGCATTGAGGTGTTAGATGGTTGAAGAACTCATTCTAGGTTAAAGCTCCTTGGTATCTTGTGACGAGGTCACATATAAAGTTTCTAAAATACTCACAGCCGACCAGCAGTTGCAGCAAAAACAAATCCATAAAATTTCACTCTTATTTTATTTCCAAAATCCCTCTTAAGATCTTAGAGATCCAAAGAGGAATAAAGGATCAAATGTTAAACAATAACGTTGTTGATTCTTTGCACATTTGTTTAGTTTTTGCTAGTACAAAATCTCCACATCCTTTAGTGGTCGTGTGCTAGTCTTTGGAGGGTCTCTAAATCGAGATCTCACTGTGAACGATACAGAATGAGGAATCAACGCTTGTAGTCGAACATAATGTGGATTTTTGTCCCTCTTATTTAATTTTTTCTCCGAATTATTGGCCTTCTTTGTTTTATTTTTACACCAAAGGTCGGGAAAAAGATTAAGGGTACACCCATTGGTCAAGATTTAATTTTACATTTAATTTTGGGCTTGAGAATTTTTCTTAAATTTTGGAATATATAAAATATAATTGATTCCTGGAAAAGTAGAAAAAAACCAAAAAGTTTCAAAAAAATAAAAAAAATGGCAGTAGATGTGCCGACAAGCGCACGATCGGGCGCGCACTCCTGCGGGCATGTGTTCTAGGAAGAGCGCATGCATGTCTGCGCTGGCACGCGTGGGCGTGCACTGGAAACAAATCCACGAGCAGGGTGCGCGCATTGTTTGCTCATGTCTGCTTTATGTTTTTTCAAAATTTTTATTTTTTCTGAATTTTTTGCATATTTTTCTGAAAAGTAAATTTTGGGGAATTTAATTTTTGGTTGAGATGTGGTATTTTCTAAAATTAAATTACTAAAATTAATTTGAATGGGTTCTCAAACAAGAATTAATTTTTTGTATCGGTTGGACTTATGTCCATAAATAAGTTGCATTATTTTTTGTTCATTTGATTAACATGGATGATCACAAAACCCATTGGATGGTTTATTTTCTGTTCGGTTGTGGTATGCGTGCCACTTATTTTCTTATCTATCTATTTTTAGCCTAATTATTTAAGACATGTTTCTCTCAATTTATGTACTTTCCACTACTTCTGTTTGGGGTTTCTTTTTGGTCGTAATAACTGTAGTAGGCTAGGGAGATTTAGTTTTATTGTCTGTAACAATTGAAAAAACTAGCTCAGACAATAGAGGCCTATGGAGGAGCCATGGGTTGGCACATGGAGAAGAGGTCCAAAGGATGGAGCCCATGAAGAAGATTAAGAAATAAAGTGACATTACAAAGCCCATAGTATGTTAATGGGCCTACCCTAGACTGACCATAGATCTACTATGAGCTGAGTAGATCACATAGGCGGCTTTTGATTATCCAATAGTGGCGTGCTAGACTTTTATTTTTGCGTTTCATGCATTTTAATTAATATTTATAATATTTAGAATATTATGCATGAAAAATATTAAATGTGATGAGGTCTCGGTCATATAAATAACAAAAAACCCTCACTTGATTGGACCAAGTTAAAATATTAGACCCAAAAATGAAAATAAACATCGAGAATTTTGCTTGTGGACCCAAGCCTACTAAGTAAAGGTTTTTAGAAAACCCATTTGAGAGTGATGGTTTTTATAGAAATAGTGGGAGGTTTAATAACTGAAGTCCAAATCCTTAACTTGAACATCATTTTATAATAATCTAGTAATTTTTGTATTTATTGTAGATGTCTATGAATCCACGTAACAGGATACTTGAGGATTATCAATTTGATGGAATAAACTATTCAAATTGGTTGAGAAATTTGAGGATAATACAAGATTTCAAGAACTAAACTTATGTGCTGCATAAGTCTACCTCGTACTTTGCCAAAAGGGTTCTTGCTAGGAAAACATTTGACGCTCGAGAAATTTACTCAGTGGCATGAGGACAACTGGATAGTTCGCAGTATCGTACTGGGCATGATGAGTAGCAAGATCCATAAATAGTATGTGAGGTACAAAGATGTATGGTCAATAATGCACCGCAAAATGAACATTATGCGATACCGTATGAAGGAATTCTTAGGTGCTAGAATAGTTGACGGATTGTCCGTATGAGAGCATCGAGTGATGATACTATCCCTAGTAGAAATGCTAAAAGACCTCCAGGCTGATTTCGAGAATGAACGTGGTCTTACAATCACTACAACCCTTTTTCGATCAATTTATTATCAACTAGAACATGAATGGGATTGAGAAAAACCTTCATGAGTTGATTAATATGTTGGTCCAGTACAAGAGAACGGTTGAAAAATCTGCATCAGCCAGTACTAGTGGGAGAGGCTTCGATCTCTAAAGCGAAGGGCTAGGGTGCCAAATGGGGGAGAGAAAGAGTGATGAGACTTCTTCTACTGCTTCTAGCACTTCAAGTGATCCTGTTACGCTGTTAGGCAGGGGTAAAGGAAAAAGGAAGATTGTTCGTCAGTCAAGTATACCAAATGATGTTTGCATTCATTGTTGAGAGCAGGGCCATTGGAAGAGGGAGTGTCCTGAGCACCTCTCCGATGAAGGTAAAATCTTTAGTTGAGTATTAACATAATCACCATTCTACTCATGGTCTTGGATACCACTGAATTCATAATCTGTGAATGGTTTGCATGTGATGATGAGGAATAGAAAAATTGAAAAAAGAAGGTCCTAAGGCTTAGCGATAAAGGGGCTATTATTGTAATGACTAGGGACTTAGTTAGGCTTAGTGGTGATCATGTTAATATAGTGTTTATGTAACCTAGCATGATCGAAATAGTGATTTCAATTATTGTTGGACAATTTTGACTATGTATATTGGTCGAGAAGTCTTTTCTGTAACTTTAAATGAGAAATGTCTATTGGGTGAAATATAAAATTTATATTCATAATTGGATTATGCATAATCAAGAATGAAACTTATTGTTCTGGTTGGACAATCTCTTCTAGCTGAGGATGAGAAACATTGATGGACTCAAAGAGCATTAGAAATAGGCGATTTGGATCCATTAGCTTTCAAAATCTTTTTTCTGAGAATGAGAAAGACCACAAAAGCTTTTTATAGGTCAAAATGAGCTTATCAGTTGCACATTGAATTGGATCTAGTGTGATATTTGTTAGTCACCAAAACACACAAATTCAGTATGGGATTCACAAGTCTAATTCCATTTGATGGGTTCAAAGAATTAGACTCACAGTGGTGAACTAAACTTATCACCTTTTGATTGGATCGAGAAGGTATGTATTTAGTGGGAGTTCTTGAATATCGAAAAATGAGAATATGATTCTCCACTCAATGAAAGTCTGCCTGAAAGGGCCACAGTTGACCAGCCTTTGATAAGAAAGAAATTAAAAGACATAACGAAGTAGAGAGAAAGATGCATATATCATCATTCTTCATTAGCTTTTCTTGATTCTTTTTATTTCCAGTAAGGAACATTTAAACTTTACTGATTCATGATTGTAATGAAATTAATAATGCAGTGAAAATATAGACATTCTACTCTTTTCTTCTTTAACTGAAGATGTTAAAAGAAGGGCAAATTGAAATTAATTTATTTATATTTTGATGTTCGATCATTGAGATTTTGAATAAATTAATTTATTGAATTTTTAACTAAAATTCGATTTGTTCAACTATTTTAAAAAATTATGAACTTCATATTTAAAAAAAAGGTACTATAAATACGTTATAATGTATGCATATTTTCTATATACGTATATGAAATGCACATAAATTGTTTGAAATTTTGAATTTATAAAGTTGGTACTCAATATTAATAAATAATGTTTTAGGATATGTTAGCATATAAGTAGTTAATACAGTTATATAATACGAAACTATATTTAACATAATTAATTTAAAATTCAGTAAATTACGTATTGTTGAATTGTAGATTTTTTTGTAGTTCCTTTTAGTTAGATTGTTTTTAATGCAAAATGATCAAATTACTTCTTTTAATTAATAACTTTTTTTCATAAAAATTGTTCAAAAATTAATGACCCTTTGTTTATAAAATTAAAAGTACTACTAAATAAAACAAAACAAGCCGGAGAGATATAATTGTAATAATTTATCTTCAATGAAATCATCTTCTATTGTATATGTAATATGAATGCATACATTTCTTAGTATTATCTCATAATGTTTAGGGTTAATTACATTTTGTCCAAACTATGACTATTTTTATATATTGGTATTTAATTTTTTGGTGTCAAGTTACCATTTCAACTTTACAAAATTTTACACTTAGTCATTTATAACTATTTTTCAACCAATTTTTTAATAAAAAAAACATCACATGAAGTGCACATGTGATGTTTAATGTAATATTATATTTTTCACATATGCACAATATGTGATGTTTTTCTGGGTAAAAAATCAAGAAAAAGATGATCACATATAGCAAAGTGCAAATTTTTGCAAAGTTGAAATGGTAAGTTGATACAAAAAAATTTCAGTGGAAAAAGTAAAAACGGGAATAGTTTGGATGGAAAAATGTAGTTTGCGTAATGCTTATAACCTTTTGTATCCCCCATGATATTTTGTAATTATATTCTTTAATAGTATAGCTTGTAACAAAAATTTTGGTCGTTTATAAATACCACTATGTAATTCATTTGTAAATATTTTTTTGGAAGAATTATAAGAAAAGAGATTTGGAGAGAATACGTATATATTGCTTTCTTATATACTATTAGGAGTAATAACCTAAGAAACTTAGTGTTTTTATAAGTTTCTAACATGATAACTACGCAAATTGTCACGATCTTATAGTATTTTAATTCTCCTTTTTGAGCCAAAATACTTCTAATCTTATGAATTTATTGCTTATTTAGCTGAAAGTGATAATATGAGTGAAGATGGTGAAAATCAAGGCAAAAATGGATATTGAGGATATCAAAAAGGGAAAAGGAGATTTCAAGGCAATTATCAGGGTTGACTAAACGCGTAGTGATTTGGTCAACACGGATGAAGAAAGAAAAGGCGTGATTTTCGCAAGAGAAAAGAAGGAATGATGTGCACAAATTGGGAAAGGACTCCTTGAATATATTATTTATGATTTATTTACTTTTATAGAACTAATCATGTACTTATTCCCCCCTACATCTAAATTCGTAGGAGACTTTTATTATAAATAGGCGGATCCCTTCATTTGTAACACAACTTAGAATTGAATAAAATACTTTATTTTCATTAACTTACTTCACTGTCATACTCTCTCTTTTAGTTTTAATTTATTGCCGGAGTTAATGAAATTCCACTTCTTAGTGTGTTCTTCCATTAACATCTCTAGCTAAATTCTTTATTTTCTAGTTAAGGTAATGGTGATTACTTGATTCGTAACATGTTGTGAGATCTAATCTTTTCTTTCTACACTTGTTAAATGAATATTCATGCTATTCTCTGGGTTTTTATTACAAACGTCTAATTTATGAATAATTTGGCTCGTTGTTCATTATCAAGAATGTTTGCTTAGCTAATTGGACTTTACAAAATTCGTGTAATTATTTGTTTAGTTCAATATTTAGTAGCAACATAGCATGATTAATTATGTCAAAGTAGTTAGTTATGTTATGGGGAATGCATGATTTAGGTTAAATGAATTATTCTTGTAGGAATTTATTGATTATAATCAGGCCTTTCTAATTTTTAATGTTGTTAATAGATTAAATCATGTACACGTTACCAGGGTAGTCTAATCATTAGGGATCTAGCCAACGACCCTACTCCTACTTTCATAAGTGTTGTACGAATTATTTTTGGTGGCCTCGACATCCACCATAACACGTTATCAACACGACTTTACGCTCAATTATTGGGAAAATCATAATTGGGTACCATTAAAAGAGGTCAGCTTTGTTTTGTGTATCACAAATTTTGCAAGTTCAGGTTTTGGAACCATTAAACCAAAAAATAAGAATTTTTTGTACCAACTTAACGGCAAAGCCCATGTGCCGTGCACATGGGCCTTAACAACCGTCATGTAGCACCCCCTTCGCAACAAGGGCTATATCTACGCTAAACGTCATACTTATAGTAATCCCTGTGTTTATATATATAAATGCACATAATAATTTAATCAATATGTACACGTAACTCCAACGTCATAACAAGCGTAATCAACCTACAACATCATATATGCACATCAAACACCACAAGTAATTCATCACAGGTAATCTCCATTCTTACGTTCTCTCTATACAATAAAAATGTGATTTGTACTCTAACTGACAAAAAGGAGAAAACTGCATACTCGCCCGACCTGCCTGAGTATAACGCGTAGACCTAGCCTTCAATAGTCGGACACCTCAAAGTCTACTCCTGAAAAAAAATGTCAGCAGTGGGATGAGTCTGCCACTCAATAAGTAAATAACCAGCTCTATCTATATATGGATATCAAACACAGCCCAAACAAGATAAGTAGGCAACATGAATAGAATACAGTCAATTTAATTCCAACATAATCAGCTGTGGTACATTACATAGCTATCTCACAATAAGATAATCAATTAAACTTCCTTTTTCCTAGTTTGCTTACCAGAAGGTGATATTGTGTTTTTTCATCAACTCAATCTCACCGTTATATAAATTTAAGTGAATCCCCTTGACAGCCGGCTCATCAATCTTATTTCGCACATAGCTCTTTCATATCGCACATAACTCTTTTCATATCACATGTTTTTCATATCGCAGTATCGCTCTTTTCATATCATATTTTCGCCTTATAGGCTTTTCAACACATTAAGGGGTATTCATACCACAATTATATTCAATTTCCACCACTCCCTTCTTTCCACATATCATCATTGCAACTAGTAACATAAAATAATATATCAACATATTCTCATTTTCAGATATCCACAACACATCAAACAACAAACATAATATTTCAACGTATTTCCTCATTCCACGTACACAATACCGTCAATCAAATTAAATCATCCATCACTCATATACTTTCAGATAAATTAATGTCAGCATGAACCACAAATTCATATAACAGTAAAACCACAAATAAAGGAGACATATATAGATACTACTAATTATTTGCTTACCTCGATCTTATAACGCTTTTATCTATCCAATAGGTAGTGGTTCGGTCTTTTCACTTTACTCCCGTATCCTATAATGAGTGATACCACATACAGTTAATATATCGAGAATATCGTAATTTCTTTTAAATATAATATTATTTTATTCATACAATTTCTAATAATTCTTTAATATTCCATTTCTATCGACATACAAATCTTTGTTTTTTCTCTTTATTAACATACCATTTATTAAATATAATTTTCGGAATATTTCTATGAATTTTCTATCAATTTCTTGCTATTATACACTTTAATTAAATAACAATATGTAGAATTGCGTATTTGGTTAACAATTCTGATCAAATTTCTCGCTCAATATTTCTATTAAATATACACTTTAATTAAATAACAATACGTAGAATTGCGTATTTGGTTTTACGATTTCGATGAAATTGTATAAATTAGCTATAGTAATATTTAAGTCTAACAAATTTAATAATCTAATTAACCAACAGTATCATTTTTATATCCAGAATGATATTTAATTCGACACTACTTTAAATAGTCAAACTTATAAAATATTCCGATTAAATAGTACATAGCTCAATATAAATAAATATAATAAATGAACTAATTAAATAATATAATTATATAAATTAATAACAATTAAAATTGCATTTTTGTACCTTGGTTTCTCTATTTTTTTTCCGCGGGGAGAATTGCAAATTCACAATCGAATGTGTAGTATATGTAAATTGTGTGGTCAAAAGAAGAGAGAAGAGAGTGAGGCGGTTGGGGTGGTGGCCCACCAAGCCTACTCTCAACTCTCACTCTCTCATTCATATATATATATATATTGTATATTTATATATTATATTACTTACTTAATATATATATATATTATTTACATATAAATATATATAGTCTTATTATTATTTTATTTCTTTAATTAAACTTTTCTCAAAATACTAATTACGTTCTTCCTAATTTATTAATTAATATAATATGCTCTCAAATATTATAACGAGCTCCAATTTAACCGGTTCAAGTTTTATTACATTCCAATTATGGAACATAATTTATTTACTAATTAACTAAGTTTCATTAAAATTTACCCTTTAATCCCCCAATTATATATTATAATTTTTGGGGCGTCACAATTCTCCCCTCCTAATAAAAATTCCGTCCTTGAAATTTAACTAACTTACCGGCTCACGGAATAAATATGGGTATTTTTCTCTCATGTTCTCCTCAACTTCCCAGGTGGCTTCTCTTGGAGAGTGATGACTCCATTTGACCTTCACCATAGGTATTTCTTTATTTCTTAATATCTTTATACTCCAATCAAAAATTTCTATTGGCTCTTTCACATATGTCAATCCTTCTGATATCTCCATCTTTGGCTCATGCAAAATATGACTAGGATCGGATCGGTATCGCCGTAGCATAGATACGTGAAACACGTTATGTATCTGCGATAATTCTGTCCGTAATGCTAACCGATAGGCTAGTGGTCCAACTCGCTCCAAAATTTCTATGGCCCAATATATTTCGGACTCAACTTTCCCTGTTTCCCGAATCTCAATATTCCTTTCCATGGTGAAACTTTTAGAAAAACTTTTTCCCCCACCTCATATTCCATCTCTCTGCGATGCTTATCGACATAACTCTTATGTTGATCCTGTGCTGCCTTCAAACACTTTTTAACTATTTTTATCTTGTCCACTGTTTCTTGAACTAACTCCGGCCCTTCAAGCTGTCTCAATCCCTCAATATCCCAACAGATTGAACTTCTGCATTTCCTTCCACACCTTCATATGGAGTCGTACCAATACTGGAATGAAAACTATTATTATAAGCAAATTCCATCAGTGGTACATGATCATCCCAGTTTCCTTTGAATTCAATTATGCAGGATCTCATCATATCTTCTAATGTTTGAATCGTTCTTTCTGACTGTCCATCGGTCTTAGGGTAAAACGCTGTACTGAAATGCAATTTTGTACCTAGAGCAGTTTGCAAGCTTCCCCAAAAATGAGAAGTAAATCGAGGATCTCTATCAGAAACTATAGAGGTAGGAATTCCATGTAATCTCACAATTTCTGAAACATATAACTCAGCGAGCTTATCCAAAGAATCATTTTGACGGATTGGCAGGAAATGTGCAGATTTAGTCAATCTGCCAACATTAACCCAAATAGCATCATGTCTTCTGAACGTATGTGGTAACCCAATGACAAAATCCATAGTAATCTTTTCCCACTTCCATTCAGGTATAGTCAAAGGATGAAGCTTACCAGTTGGTGCTTGGTGTTCTGCTTTTACTTGTTGACAACTTAAACATTTCGCTACAAACTCTGTCACATTTTTCTTCATTGTTGGCCACTAGTAATAGGGTCTCAAATCTCGATACATCTTGGTACTGCCAGGATGCATAGCATATGGTGCGTAGTGCGCCTAGTGCATAATTTCCATTCTCAACTCCTCTACGTTCGGCACGCATATACGTTTTTCATTGAATATACCATCTTCTTGGATTATAAATTGATCGCTCTTGCCTTTTTGCACCTTAGCTTTCATCCTCTGTAGATATGGATCTCTAGCCTGTGCATCTTTAATTTTATCCTTGAGGGAGGGCTTCACTTGTATCATAGCCAGTAGAATATCACCAATAATGCTAAAGTATACATCCATAGCTCTAAGGGCAATCAAATACTCCATGTTATAACATATCATACCCGCAAGTTAATCCACTGTCCTTCTACTCAAATCATCTGCTACAATGTTTGCCTTTCTGGGATGATAATCAATGGTGCAGTCATAATCCTTCAAAAGCTCCATCCACCTTCTTTGCCTCAAATTCAACTCTTTTTATGTTGGGATATACATCAGACTTTTATGATCTATAAATATTCTAAACGTCTCCCCGTATAAGTAATGCCTCCAGATCTTCAATGCATATACTATGGTTGCTAACTCCAGATCATGAGTAGGATAGTTCATCTCATGTGGCCTCAACTGCCTCGAAGCATAAGCTATAACTCTCCCATGCTGCATCAAAACACAACCAAGTCCTTGTCGTGAAGCGTCAGTAAATACCACATATCCTCCATCTTTATACGACAAAGCAAGGATATGTGTTGAGGTGAGTCTCTTCTTCAACTCCTCAAAACTCTGAGTACATTTGTCATTCCAGTTAAATGGTGCGTTCTTCTTCAACAAGTCCGTCAGAGGTTTTGCGATTATAGAGAAATCCTTTTCAAACCTTCTGTAGTAACTAGCTAATCCCAAAAAACTCCGGATCTCGGACACAGTTTTAGGTGGCTCCCATTCTAAAATAACCTTAACTTTTGCAGGATCAGGTTGTACCCCTTCTTTTGAAACAACATGCCCGAAAAAAGCAATCTCCTCCATCCAAAACTCACATTTACTGAATTTACCGTACAATTGTTTCTCTCTCAAGATCTATAAAATTATCCGTAAATGTTATTCATGTTCCTCGTGACTACTCGAATATATCAAAATATCATCAATAAACACTAGTCATAAATTGATCAAGGAATGGTTGTAACGTCTTGTTCATCAGAGACATGAAAGCTGTAGGGGCATTCGTCAATCCAAATGGCATAACGACAAATTCATAGTGGCCATACCTTGTCCTAAAAGTTGTCTTTAAGATCGACTCTTCCTCAATCCGTAGTTGCCAATATCCCGACCTCAAATCAATTTTAGAGAACACAGTGGCACCTTTTAGCTGATCAAGCAGATCGTCAATCCGTGGCAGAGGATATTTGTTCTTTATTGTGATTCGGTTTAGCTGTCTATAATCGACACATAATTGCATACTCCCATCCTTCTTCTTTACGAATAATACTGGTGCTCCCATGGTGAAATACTAGGTCGGATGAACCCTTTATTCAATAGCTCTTCTAACTGCTTCTTTAATTCTTTTAATTCTGACGGAGCCATTCTGTACGGTGCAATTGAAATAGGTGCCACCCCAAGAATAGTTTCTATTCCAAAGTCTTCTTCTCGATGAGGTGGTAGTCCAGGTAATTCATCAGGAAAAACAACAGAAAATTCCCTCACCACTGGAACGTTTAATACACCCGGACTAACTTTCATGGTATCATGCACACTGGCTAGATACGCCTCACACCCTTCTTTAATTAGATTAAAAGCGATAACAGCAGAAATTAAGCAGTTAGGTATCACTTTTCTTTCCCCCACTATAACCGTCTTCATCTGCCCATTGACTTCAACCATCACTTCTTACGCTTGACAATCCACTAAAGCATGGTTACTAGCTAACCAGTCCATCCCCAGAATGACATCAAACTCTATAAGGTCTATTACAACCAGATCTGCGTATAGAGTGACACCCTCCACTACTATTGGACAAGATCTCACCACCGTATTCACTAATACAAACCCACCAGCAGGCATAGACACATATAAGTCATGTCCAAATGGTTCTATTTTAGCATGTACACGAGATGCAAAATCATGTGATACAAATGAACAAGTAGATCCTGTATCAATCAACACATGTGCACTAGAATCGCAAATAGAAAAGGAACCAGTGATAACCTCGGGTGCCCTAGGAGCTTATTCTTTTGTGATTGCATACACCCTGGATTGTGATTGAGGTTGACTACTTTGTCTTGTAGATGTCGTGGAAATATTCCCACTACCTCGATCACCTCTACCTCGTCCTTTGCTCGTACCTATTCATTATGAGTTCCCCCCTACTAAACTCAGAAGTCTGAGGTCCTCTGGATTTATCCCTCTATATAGGACAGTCCCTGACAATATGTCCCGGCTGACGGCATTGATAACATACAATTGATCGGGCTCCCCAACATTCACTAGTGTGTCTCCTACCGCAATTAGCACAAGAAGGAGTAGATCCTCCATTGAACGATCTGGCTGGACCTTGTCTCCCTCAAAATTCAATAGAAGTAGGGCCGCCTCTGCTCGAAAACATTGAAGGGGACCTACTAGTCTGACCCACTCCTCGGCCTCTAAACCAACCTCTCTGCGAACTAGAACCCCTAAAGGAAACTGCACCACTTTGCCCTGGTGTAGGATTCAGGTTACCTGTCAATTTCTTTCATTTAGCTTCCATAGAACTCCTTTCAATGGATGCTTCTTCAGCTCTCAGTGTTGCTTCCAGCAGAGCACCATAACTCGGAGGTTTAATTGCTATTTTCTCCAGATTCTCGAGTCTCAACCCTCTTTCAAATTTGTCTCTCCTCAATTCATCGGTACTCACCTCTTCTAGAGCATATTTTGACAATCTAAAAAATTGCAACTCATACTCAGCAATAGATAAATCATTTTGCTTTAATTCAAGGAATTCAACTTTCTTACGGTTTTTGTAGTCCGGTGGAGTATATTTGTCAGCAAATTCTTTCAAAAAGTCATTCCACGTCAGAGTAACAGGTCGGTTCTTGCTCCCCGGAACTATTTCCCACCAGTCTTAGGCATCTTTCTCTAGTAACGTCACTGCGTCCCTCAACTTTTGCTCAGAAGTACACTCAATTTTGTCCAACACCCTTTCCGTGTTTCTCAACCATTCCTCTGCTTCAGCAAGATCAGTTGTACCAGCAAATACCTTCTCCCCCTGTCTCCTCACTATTACATAATTTTTATCAATAACTGCATCATGTGGTTGTGATTGTGGCGATGGAGCCATCCTCTGAATCATTTCTATAAACTGTTGCATAAAGGGATTTATTTCTAATTGTGGAGCATTTCTATTTTGGGATTCTAACCCCTGATATTCTGATCCAGAATCATGACCCTGCACACACTCTAATGACTCAGTTAGGCCAGCAGCGTTTTCCCTTGACGCTTCTATCCTATATGAAATGCACACATGTGAGTAGATTCCTAATATATACATCTTATGTATAAAATTACATTTCATCTACTATCCCTAGGAAATGTAATCCCTGCTCTGATACCACCTAATGTAGCACCCCCTTTGCTACAAAGGCTATATCTACGCTAAACGTCATACTTATAGTAATCCCTTTGTTTATATATATAAATGCACATAATAATTTAATCAATATGTACACGTAACCCCAATATCATAATAGGCGCAATCAACCTACAACATCATATATGCAAATCAAACACAAAAAGTAATTCATCACAGGTAATCTCCATTCTTACGTTTTCTCTATACCATCAAAATGTGATTTGTACTCTAATTGATAAAGAGGAGAAAACTGCATACTGGCCCTACCTGCCTGAGTATAATGCATAGACCTAGCCTTCAATAATTAGATACCTCAAAGTCTACTCCAAAAAGAAAATGTCAGCAAAGGGATGAGTCTGCCACTCAGTAAGTAAATAACCAGCTCTATCTCTATATATACATCAAACATAGCCCAAACAAGATAACTACGCAACATTCATGGAATACAGTCAATTTAATTCCAACATAATCAGCTGTGGTAGATCACATAGCTATCTCACAATAAGATAATCAATTAAACTTTCTTTTTCCTAGTTCCCTTACCAGAACGTGATATTGTGTTTTTCCCGTCAACTCAATCTCACCGTTATATAAATTTAAGTGAATCCCCTTGACAGCTGGCTCATCAATCTTATTTCGCAGATAGCTCTTCCATATCGCACATAACTGTTTCATTTCGCACATAGCTCTTTTCATATCGCAGGATCGCTCTTTTCATATCATATTTTCGCCTTATAGGCTTCTCAACACATCAGGGGGTATTCACACCACATTTATATTCAATTTCCACCACTCCCACCTTTCCACATATCATCATTCTTATAAGCAACTAGTAATGTTAAATAATATATCAACATATTCTCATTTTCAGACATCCACAACACATCAAACAACAAACATAATATTTCATCGTATTTCCTCATTCCACATATACAATACTGTCAATCAAATTAAATCATCCATCACTCATATACTTTTAGATAAATCAATGTCAGCATGAACCACAAATTCATATAACAGTAAAACCACAAATAAAGGGGACATATATAGATAATACTAATTGTTTACTTACCTCGACCTTACGACGCTTTTATCTATCCAATAGGTAGTGGTTTAGTCTTTTCACTTTGCCCCCGTATCCTATAATAAGTTATACCACATATGGTTAATATATCGAAAATATCGTAATTTCTTTTAACTATAATACTATTATTATTCGTATAATTTCTAATAATTCTTTAATATTCCATTTCTATCGACATACAACTCTTTGTTTTCCTCTTTAGTAACATACCATTCATTAAATATAATTTTCGGAATATTTCTATGAATTTTCTATCAATTTCTTGCTATTATACACTTTAATTAAATAACAATATGTAGAATTGCGTATTTGGTTAACAATTCTGATCAAATTATATAAATTAGCTATAGTAATATTTAAGTCTATCAAATTTAATAATCTAATTAACCAACGATATCATTTTTATATTCGGTTTGATATTTAATTCGACACTAATTTAAATAGTCAAACTCATAAAATATTTCAGTTAAATAGTACATCACTCAATATAAACAATATTTAATAAACGGACTAATTAAATAATATAATTATATAAATTAATTAAAATTAAAATTGTATTTTCGTACCTTGGTTTCTCTATTTTTCTTTCCGTAGGGAGAATTGCAAATTCACAATTGAAATATGTGTGTAATGTGTATGTAAATTGTGTATACAAAAGAAGAGAGAAGAGAGTGAGGCGGTGGGGGTCGTGGCCCACCAAGCCTACTCTCAACTCTCTCTCTCTCTATTTATGGAACATAATTTATTTACTAATTAACTAAATTTCACAAAAATGTACCAATTAATCCCACAATTATATATTATAATTTTTGGGGCGTCACACATCAACCCCATAATTTTGGTGGAAAAAGTCACGTGAGTCTGAGAAAAAGGAGGAAAAATTGGTCTTCCAACATTCCATAGTGTTTTGGTACCATTAAACCTAAAAATAAGCCTTTTTAGTCCCATAAAATCATGTACGACGCAAAATAAGTAATACAACACATTCCAAAATAAAAGAAAGAATCCATAAGCATGAAGCGAAATAGGTTATAATATAATTTGAACTAACTGAAACCCGGTTTAACAAAAGTTTGACAAAATCCACTTGACAAAATATATGCATTGCAATGAACAATTTCTCGCTAATTGAAACCTGCTAATAAACTTCAACCTATATAAGTATTTAACCTATTTATAGATGTCTTTTCGTTATAAAATATTTTATAAAGTTTTATTACATGATATATACAATCCTTGTTAATTTTCAGAATTTTTTGAAATTTGGGCAAATTTATAAAGTTCCTTGAATTATGCTATACGGTAGTGCCCTTCTCTGCAGAACCGTACTCTTTCTAAAATTATATGATAATTTTAAATAGTTCTATAACGATTTATTGTTTTCTGTATTAACTAATATGAGTCTAAAATACCTTTATCAATTTATCAATTTATTTTCTGTATTTTCTAAATACCTTAATCAATTTATTTAAAATTTTCAAAGCCATATACTAAATATATAGGTTGAAGTCTTTTGGCAGGTTTCGATTAGCAAAAAATTGTGCATTACAATGCATATATTTTGTCAAGTGGGTTTTCTCAAATTTTTGTCACAGCAGGTTTCAATTAGCTCAAATCGTGTATTTATAACCAATATATTTTACTTCATGTTTATGGATTCTATCTTTTATTTTGGAATGTGTTGTATTACTTATTCTACGCCGCACATGACTTTATGGGACAAAAAAGGCTTATTTTAGGTTTAATGGCACCAAAACACTATGGAATGTTGAAAGATCAGTTTTTTCTCCTTTTTCTAAAACTCACGTGACTTTTTAAACCAAAATTATGGGGTTGACGGCCGTTAAGGCCCATGTGCACTGCACATGAGCTCTGCCGTTAAGTTGGTACCCAAATTGCTTATGTTTTGGTTTAATGTTACCAAAACTCGAACTTGCAAAATTTGTGGTATCAAAAACAAAACTGATATTTTTTAAAGTTACCAAAACACGATTTTGCCCTATAATATTTATTCTTTATTGATTTACCTCTACAATATCTTAGTTACTTTTGTTCTTGATTATTTAACAATGACATATTAATAATCGTGTTTTGTACATTTTAATGTCTCTTGAAGTGAACATATATAAATAAAAAGTTCTATTATAATTGATATTGTCTCCAGAAGTAGGCGCATAATTCTTGATTTAATCCCTTGAAGTTTACATGATCTCCAGTAGTAGGTAAACCATTTTATACCAATTATTTTTGATATTATCCTTGAGACGATGATAAGTATAATATTTGATTTTCTCACCACCTGAAGTATTTTGAGATAATGGCTTGATCAAGAAGCCTAAAGCTTCTTCATTTATTTAATTGATCCATAATAATTTCTATGATATCATAGTGTAGATATTGTGATTAAAATATGACTAACTTGAAGTTAATTTAATTAATTTACTTTACCTACATAGTTTTCTTTCATATGCCTATGTAGTATTTTGAATGTTTGCTAGCATATTTATATGCAATAAAATTTAATTAGTGACAAAACAAATTGACATGAATACCAATTAATTGCCATTTGTAACAATTTAATATTTAAGCCAAACTTAAATATATTTAATTCCATGTATGCATGTCATAATAATTCAGTTTAATTGCATGGTAACATATATGTTCCTTATTGCTAGTAATACTTTTATGTCACTTTTTCTTTATATTCATGTATTATACATTTGATTCTACTTTAATGTATATGTTGAATGTTATGCTAAAAGTGCATGTTAACTTGTTGTAGTTTAATTGCCAATCTCACAAAATTGAATTTCAGTACTCTTGATTTTCTTGAAACAAACTATCTATTGTGGGTCCTTGATGCCGAATTGCTTTTCGCAAGTAGCAAATTGGGGGAAACAATAAAATAAAATACTAATGCTTCCGAGCAAGACTGTGCTAAAGAGATACTTTTGCTTTGTCATCATCTCCATGAAGACTGAAGTCACAATATTTAACCGTGAAAAGTCCTTTTTAACTCTAGAAGAGTTAAAAGGATTGATTTTAAGCATAAAAAAATATAATATTACCACGTGAGAGATATGGGTGGATACAATTGCGATTGGAAGATTTCAAGTCAATTGCTGAATTAATTCTGAGATGTTTCAAATTGTATCAAAACTGAGATTATGTGGAGATGATGTAACAATGAACAAATGTTAGAAAAAATATTTTCTACTTTTGATGTATCTAATCTTGTACTCTAGCAGCAATAAAGGAAACATGGGTTCAAAGCCTATTTAGAGTTGATTTCATGCCTACTTGTTGAGAAAGAAAATAATCAGCCTTTTGTTGAATAATAATAACACTTGACCGATTAGTTCCAAACTACTTCCTGAAAATTCAACAGCATTTCTTGAAGTAAATGCTACTTCTTCATAAAAGGGGCATGGTCGATACCATGGCTCACCATGCAGCACTCTCATAGATGTGGTCTTAGTCATGGAGGTCGTAGTTGTGATGGTGGTAATAGTCGTGGACATCATATAATGTAAGGATGAATTCCAACATTCAGAAGAACAATGGGAACAAGGCAAAGAATCAACAAGAAAAAACTATAAATGGAGAGCTTTGCCATAGATGTGGAATGTCTGGACATTGGTCCCGTACCTGTAGTACGGCACAACATTAAGTCAAGCTCCCTTCTGCCTTTGCACTCGAGGGCCAATCTCCGTCCGGCCCGAGGAAACCTTTGCACGCCTCCGTTACCTTTTGGGAGGCCTATGCCTCATAGAAATTGTCTACCTGAGACTGTCCCTTGGCCCGTAGGCCCTGACACAAGGTTAGAATTCTAGCTCTTCCAGACTGGTATCTCACTGATGGCTCGGGCCCCCACGGAAGGAGGTCTTCTTCACCTTCCACCTAAGCTATACAGGAAAGGCCCAAACCCAATCCCACAGAACAGTCAAGCTTCATAGGGTCTTTCTGTCCAGGTGCAGGTAATCCACATCTCAATAGATATGTGTATTTCATCGATCCTCTCTTCGAGACAATGCCCAGATCCTCTCTTCGAGAAAATCATGAAAATGGTCTCCCTGAGCTTCCCTTAAATTTTGGTGACATTCCTGAGGATTTCAACTAAGCTTGCTAATTAGATATTATCTCATATGTTTTTAGAATGTTTCCATTAATAAGGTATTTTTACTTTAATCAATAGGGTATTTTTTTTAAATATTGTAATGTCTTTTATATTTTTACAAATGAAGTTTTTCCTTCCTTATTATATGTCGATTTCATTTATATAGAATGGATGAAGCGATGAATTCTCAATGACAAGGAGCATTATCTTGTTGATGTGCCACTACACAAATGATTCTAAGAAACAAGAGTTTTTCTCAAACTTGTTAATGACAAGAAAAATAGTGAATACTATTTCAAAAGTTAGTAATCTTATTGAATGCTCCGTAACAAAGTTACACATTATATTCTAGTAAATCACAAAGCGTGGTAGAACACTTGGCTAAAGAAGCAAATTCTTGAAAGAGAAAGGAGCATGTCGTCTCAATTAATCACAACGCTAATGTGACCACAAGTAATGTGTGTAAGGATATATTGTTGGATCGATTTATCCAAAGTATCTAAATGTAATGTCAAGATCTCGAGGATAGTTAAGAGATGTCTACTAATTATGCTCACAAAAGTTGAGGTTGGTATGGGAAAGAGGTATATTGCATTTGTTATCCCATAAATGGACCTATTTTTAGTTTTGGTCCCATACTGTAGATGATTTGCACTGCAGCCCATATATGCATTTGTTTTTCCAATTTCACGACATAAGAGGGGCAACCATTAAGTAGCTAACGGCTTTCGATTTTTCTGTTAAGTGGGTGTAAATTTGGAGGAAAAATGTAATGATTTATGAAAATTTGGTGGAAAAGGTTTATTTATTCTTCTTCCTCATATAAATAGCTATTTTGTTTTCTTCTCTCTTCCATTTAGTAGGAAAAAAGTTTTAAAACACGACTGCAAATGGAGAAGCTCTTTGTCACTGTGGAAGGATTGCAAGTTTGAGAACCCTATGGACTGACGACAACACAGGGAGGAGATTTCTTTTGTGTTCGAAAAAAAGAAGTTAGTCTGCTTTTTTTGTCACACATCATCGGTCCATGAGATTCTCAAACTTGGAAGCCTACTATAGTGACAAAAAACTTCTCCACTTGTAGTTGTGTTTTACATGTTTTTCATACAAAATGGAAGAGAGAAGAAAACAAATCAGCTATTTATATGAGGAAGAAGAAGAAATAAACTTTTTCCACCATATTTTCCTTTATTGGTACATTTTTCCTCCTAATTGGCACCCACCTAACAAAAACGCATCCACCGTTGTCCCTTTTGTGCTTTGAAATTGGAAAAAAACACATATAAGATGCAACGCACGAATCATCTACAGTATGGGACTGAAATTGAAAACAGATCCACTTATGGGGCTAAAAATACAATTTACCCTCGAATAGAAATGGAAATGATTGATATTTTTGTAGCCATTGAAATGATGGTTGAAAATGAAAATGATCCTCAAAGTATGGAGGAATGTTCACACTTAAATGATTGAAAAAAAAGTGGAAATAAGCGAGAAGTATTTGGACTTATAACTCCAGCACCAAAAGGTGTTCGAGCCAGTTGGCTATAAGTGGGTGTTTTTACTAAAGATAAGTGAACGAAATGAAGTTCTAAGGTATAAAGCTAGACTTGTTGCCTAAGGCTTCACTCAAAAGACAATAATTAATTATATTGAAACATATTCACCTGTAGTGGATGCAACCACACTTAAATTTTTTATTCAATTTATTAGTAATTGAACAATTACAAATGCAGCTCATGGATGTAGTAATTATATAACCGTGTGGATCATTAAATGCAGATATCTACATGAAAATCCTAGAAGGATTGAAAATGTCTGAAGCATTCAAGTCAAAGCCCTATCATATATACCAATTTGTATAAAAAATATTAATTGGGTGTCAAAGTGATTTTAATGCTGAAACTCCAGTACCAATTTGTATTTAGGTATAAAAACCACATTAATGACAGAACTCATGTAAACAAATTTTACTCATTAAATATTAGACCCCTCCAAATATGAAAATGCATGCTAAACCTTTTTGACTCCTAAAATGCAAAAATATGAATTAGGATTGAAGATGATACTGCTACATATCAATACGTTGAGATCATATAAGTATGGTCGATACAAAAGTTAACGCTTTTCCCCATAGTACAAGAGAAAGGACACATAATTAATTCCTATGATGTTATTTATCATTATAAAATTTAGTCAACGCCACTACAAGATATGATTCTTAGTCATGGCTAATTACCATATCCAAAAGTGAAAAGTTATAGTAAATAATTAATAGCACAATTATACAACTACTATAAGCTTTTGTTTGAGTAAGCAAGGTCAAAATATTAGCCATATTAGGCCCAATATGCTTTCAAAATAGATTAAGACCCCATAAATTCATACCTTGCTCTGACCGCTTGGTTTCGGGGTATTTCAAGTTCTCAGTTTTACGGACTTCCTCCAACCACACTACCGTAGCAGATGTTTCGCAGACATTTGGCTCCTTCAGCAACCAACAACACAACCCTGTTTCGTTTCCTACCTAAGAACGTAAAAGGGACTCTAATATAGGGACTTAATAGAATTTTGGATAAACAAATTGAACAGAAGACTTGTTTTTATTGAAGAAATATAGAGAATATTATATAGATATTATTCCTCCGCTGGAGGAAATAATTATTTAGCCTCTCATATTATAGAGGACTTGACTTGTTGGGGAAACCCCCATACATTAAAAGATTAAAATACTACAAAAGATTGCAAAGACTCAGAACTCTAATGCTTTGAACAGTAGGAGAAGTTTTCTGATGATCTCCATCTGCTTCATTGCATCTTTATTTATAGCCATCCGTGGACTTCAAACTCGGACTCCAAACTTATTTTTTGATGACGTCATTGCATTCGTCATCCCCTTATCTCTTTCGAATGACATCACTACGTTCGTCATTGCCTCGTCTTTTTCAGCTGTTGGTCATAATGGCGTCAGTCATGTGATTTCCACCTGGCTTTCCTGCTTTGCTGACTGTTGGCCTATTGTTTTCTACCGACAGTCTTATACTCGATCTTTTACATTCTTTAATTTTTACTTCTTTTGTAAAGAGTTTTCTTTTTTCCTTATCCTGGTCTGATTCGAGTTTATTTTGTGTGACCCAAATTTTTATCCCGAACAGGGGCTTCTCTTGTTTTCCACAGCAAGGGCATAAATCGTTATGCCATTGCCCAACATGCAACATATTGCACGTCTTCATCCTTGTAGCTTCAGTCGCTGGCAATTTATTCTCCCAGACTAACATTTTATTTATTTTTTTCTTCTCAAATAAGTTCTCTACGAAATCAGTGCTTTTTCCTATCATGGAATTTAACAAAAACGATCCATTCACTTTGTTTAAAAAGATTTTAAATTAATACTTAACTTTGTCTATCTTAGTAAGACAGGCCCATAATCCCCAAGCTCTTCTGGTAGAGATGCTATCATCACTGATGGCTGATACTAGAGGAGCTTCTCTTGAGGCAGCTTTGATTTTATTGAAATCCACCATGTCGGGCCTCTACAACTTCATGAAATGAAATGTTGGATAAGACCCCTTTCATGCAGTTTCTAGAGCTACTGTTACCAATTTTATCTCCAGAACATCGCCTCTCTTTAAGTGGTGGTTGTTTTGACATGAATCAAAGACAACTCCTATTAATCCATTCTGGAAGTTTTGAAACTTTCGGAAAACTTGGTGACATAGTATCAACTGAAGCAAGAGCTCCAAAATCATACCATTCTCAGACATCATCTCGTTTTGACCCTTATAACATCAAGACCATATTATATTTTTCGGATGTTTGCATAATGGTCTTGCCTGCGTTTACTCTTTTGCGAGAAATTAATTTTTCTCACATACGTTGATAGTCCTGCCAAGTAGAAGAAGATATCAATTTGTTAGTATTAACCTTAGAAGTGTCTGTCATTTGACTAAGGCAAATTTCTCCCTGTCAGTGTGCCGGGTTAACTTAAATCAATAGGAGTTTGCACCTACTATGACTCAATTGTTATCGTTTCACCAGAGTCTGGTGATGCCCTTGTGCAATCGGTACTTGAATCCGACGCTACAGGCCTAGTGCTCTGTACTCTAAAGGCATGCTTAGGGTCAAGCTCCCTCAACTCGTGAGTCATCCCTGAAGGTGATGCCTTCCGAATTGGTTCTCGTAAGTCGTTTCGTAGCGGTGTGAATGCTAATAAGAAAGTCCTTATTACGACCTGGACTGTGTCTAGATCAGCTTTTTGGATTTGTCCAGCAACTTGGGCATCCACCGCTAGTTGCCCGAACTTTCTGTCAAGCTCCTCGAGGTTTTCCCGGAGGTGCCTGAGGCTCAACATGATGGAGTTTGCTTCAGATGCCTCCATCTTTTGTCAGGAAATCTGCAAGAATATTTTTATGAGATTTTATAACGACAATATTATAATAATAATATTGACATTCATCTACTACGCAATAGATATATTTATCTACTGCCCAAATACTTCTTAGTTCAAGGCCAAAGAGAGCTTGTGCATATTCTTTAGCCTTTTCTGCTCTACTTCCTTAAAAATAACCATCTCCGATGAAGTGTATCTTGATGAGCTTTGCTAGTCTGTCTGCTATCGTGCCCTTTGAATCTCCAACAAGGATGCTGGTTTTTGTATCTTATGGGGTATTGTCCCATCTGATCTTTATAGATCCCACCAAGCTCAACTCAAAAAGTTTTATGAAGTTTTCCTTGTCGAGCTCTAAGGTAGTTGCTGCTATCTTGATGCCTGCAACCCATTCGTCTATCAACTTCTCGGTATTTTGGAAATCGATAATATCCAGGTTAAGTATAGCGCCGTATGGATGTAAGAGTTAGAGCATGGTCCTTGCCCAACGTGTATTTTCAGGCACTCTCTTTGGATTTCTTCCTAGATTTTCCTTTAGCCGGGTTCCCGCAAACGTTGGAGTGGCATTAGTGTGGAAATCCGCACTTTCTCTCACCGGTTGATCCTGCGAAGGATCATTAGAACATGTACTCCGCTCAGGAGGTGGTAGTGTTGGAGTGATTTCATTTGTTTGGATATTGACTAAATCCACAATTCCGAGTTGGGAAAAGGATTCCGCAAATTCTTGCAGATTTGTGCTCTTGCTACTTCCATTATTTTATAGATCTGATAGATGCAATAATCAGATCTTCTGTTGATTTTGGCTTTGGAATCTCCGGTGGCCTTCCCCTTCTGGTGTAGAAGAGGTACTGTTCCAAGGGCATCCCTAATTCTCTCTTGTCTGAATTTAGATATCTCAGGGCTCTCCCTTTAGTTTCTCTTCAGATATGCAATGTCTGCCTTCAGATCTGTAAGATCCTTGTGCAGATCGGGAAGGATCTTAAGGACCTCTTCCACCTTCTGGATGGATTAACCTATGTCCGTAGTTTTGAACTGTCTTTTGTATCTCCCTTAGATGTTGGGAGATCTTCTATGTATCAGGCTCGAGTCTTTCCAGTCAGCTTTTTTAATCATAATTTTTAGAACTGCAATTATGCAGGAACTTATCCGTTCCGCTTCTCCTAGTTCGGATTCTACCATGGACTTCAGTAGAGTGTAAACGCATCACTGCATTTCCTGGTAGTACCTGTCGAACATCAAAATTTTTCAGCCATTTTTGTTCTTCTTCTGGAGTGAGAAGTTTAGGATCAATCCTCTTGGGATTGTTGTAACACTTGTCAAGAATTTCCATGAAAAATTCCCTTATGTGTATTTCCAGAATCTGGAAATATTCACTGTTTTTATCGTAACTCGATCTTTTGTCTGGTACCATTTTCTCTCAAGAGAGTCTCCTCCATTAGTGGATAAATAATATCATATTGTAATATAATCATATACTTCTTCAATAGACCTAGGCTCTGATACCATTTTAAGGGAGCATGTAAAAAAATATGCATTAGAATGAAAAACAATTGAAAGTGGACTAAACTGCTCATTTTAAAGCTATTGAGGGGTAAAATTGTCTAATATTTGTTCAGATCTAGACAGAGGGCAAGAATTGCCATATTTTTTAAAGCTACGGGGCATATTTTGCCAGGGTCTAAATGATAGTCCTTAAAATTCTACCCCCTTAAATTACGGGTCAGTCTTTGCAATTAACCCTTTGGTCAAATGTTTAGATGCAAGACATGCTTATTTTAGGTTTTATTTGATATTTTTCATATGTCATATTTTAATTTTATGAGAAACTGAGAACATATATAATAACAATTATATTGTTTATAGCAGTGTGAGTGCCATTTTCTGTTCTAATACTTTTAAATTTTCCATGTGGCCATGTCTGTTCGTATCTTGTCCCTGTCACCGTGTCTCTAGCCACGCATCATGGATAACTATAATACTATAGACAGTGTTTATCTATGGTTTCTTGCCAGTTTTTACTACTTTTTCTTTTGGAAAATGGATATGTGTGGTGATGGTTTAGGAGTAGTATTTACACATCTTTATATTTTTTTACAAGGATCGATAATTTCTATCGTACATTATTGAAAAGATCAAAACTTGTGCACTTATATTTTATTTTATTAAATTAGAGATAATAAAAATGTTCTATAATTTGCATAGTAATTACAGTAAAACCTCTATAAATTAATACTCTATAAATTAATAAACTCTCTAAAATAATAAAATCTTTCGGTCCCGACTTGGGCCTTTGTAAAAAATCATCAAATTCGATAAGATAATAAGAAAATAATTTTTTGAAAAATTCCTTTATAAATATTAGGTCCCATTAAAACTCTAAATTAATAATTCATAAATATTACAATTATAAATGTTATGGTAATTTGGTAAAATATGAAGTCCGTAATGCTTTATGCAATTCATCATTCATGGGTGATTTTACAATACCTTTTAGATGAGAAGACATGATTGGGTGTTATGAATTATTTTATTTTCATATTGAGATTTATATAGTATATATTTCATTCCTCATGCATGAATATATTAATTGGCTATAATAGTTATTTAAGTGCAACGAATTAATGTAAACATATATCTTTAACTAATTTCAATGAATTGATACATGCGTCTATTAATATAATAATTAATTATATACAATAAATTGATATTATACATGAATATATTTAATTAGTTACAAAGAATTGATTGATGCATGAATGTAATCAATGAAACATATATGAATTCATTTATTTCCAATACATATGTACTAAATTTGCTGAATTTAAAAGATCTGTCTTTTAATTAATAAAATATTAATTTATTGATAAATTAATATCTCTCTAAATTAATAAAATTTCATGGTCCCAAGGTTATTAATTTATAGAGGTTTTACTGTACATGTCAAATCTCAATTTACATTTTAATCTATCTTACAACAAAAAGTGTTCACTTTACATAATAAGTGATTTAATTTGTTCTCATGGATTCTTTTAGCATTTGTATTCTACACTTCAAATTATTTTCTTACATGATAATTCATTTAATTGATTTTCATTCATCATCTAACCTATTTTGATTTGTTAAGTCATTTAATTAATTCTCAATTATATGTATGCTAATCAAATTTTCAATATTAAATCATTTCAATTTTTGTGATTTTTTGTAGGTGTTATATGATATAGGAAACCTAGTAAATGCGATATATTATGAATATAATATACAAAAAAATTATATGATTAAATAAGAATAATGTGAAAAGTAATTAGTAGGAATAAATCTGAATAATGTAAAAATTAATTAATAAGAGTATATGTGTAATGTCAAAAGTAGTTAATAAGAAACAATAACTATATTATTTTACATTTTTATCCTTAAAAAATAATATTTGTAAGGTTAATTTAGTCCAACCAAAAAAAGAACAAACTTTTTAGGTGATTCGTAATTTTATAGATATGTAGATATAGATATAGATTGATAAATTTGTTCAAAATTTATTGGTGCCCCACGTAATAACTAGAAAAAATGTTTACTCGGTATTCAAAGTTGTAAATTAAATTGAAAGTTTAGATATTGTTCAAATTGTATGGTTACGTCTTGAAACCAAAAGGTCACCGGTTTGAATTATATAAATATGGGTATTTGGTCAACTTTTATAGTAGTTTCTTGTGTTTAGTAATTTTTATTTAATGTATGCTTTAATTTAAAATTATTTATCTATATATTGATAATTAATACATTGTTTTCAATAAAGACAAATCACTTATATATAGGTTTTCATGAATCACAATTATTTAATAATTAATGATTGAATTTTAGAATATTGAATCATACTTTTAATATAACAATAGAAAATAAGTTGATCATATTATAAGGATTCATATGAACTCTTTAATTAAATTTCATAAATACTGTCTCTTTTGTTTTTTTAGAAAATAATTTATTGTTTTATGTATTCATAGTTAGCATCAATATATACATTTCTTTCTAAAAATTCTTTCTATCTAATTATTACAATAATATTAAGTAAAGACAAACCAACAAAGAAGAAATTAACAGGAAAATATTATGAGAAAAGACAGAACGTAACTTTCGAGGCTTCTACTATCCCCTGGTCAGGCCACTCTGACTGGCCAACAAGGTTTGGCTCTAACTCCAGGCATACTGGGCCAGAGTTGACTTCCAACGGGAGTCCTCATAGAAGGCGAACCGGGCGGCATACTCCCTGGTGTCCTCAATTGTGTATCTGGGGAGGACTTCCTCTATTGGCATGCAAAAGAGGAAGTTGGTAAGTAAATAATAGTATTTTAAATGCTTTACCATTATTTTATAAATAAGATGCTAAATATTTTTTCTTCTACAGGAAGCAAAGCTCGATCACCCCCCAAGCAAAAGGAATTATTGGAGAGGTGCTGCAAGAAAATAGTGAACGGCTGGTGGAGCGAGCCGAGGGCGTTGGAGGTGGAGGTAAGTAGCTACAGTATTAATATTATTTTTTTAAAAAAATATTAATTCTTGCTTAAAAGTGTTTATAATTTTGTCTGTTTTACAGGAGACGTTCCAGACGCTGCTAGAAGATGGTCAATCTTGGAGGGTTGGATAATCTAGAAGGTGCTTAAAAGTGTTTATTTTTTGTTTTTATAAGTGTCTATTATATGTATATATATAGGGATTAATGGATTTAAAAGTGTCAATTGATTTTTCTTTTAAAAATATTTGAAAGTAATATGTTCTGTGGTGGCAAAGAACCAAATAAATTGGTGCAAAAAATTCTTACACACATTAGTATATCTGTATAACTTTAATATAATTGCAATTCAATTTCAAACTTAAATGACTAGACTTCAGTTCGTCAATGAAATCCAGTCATCAAAGTGTAATAATCACTAAAATTATGAATCAAGTGACATTAGTCTATACCTATCTTTATATACCAAATCATTAATTACATTTTTCAGATTAAAACACACCTACCACATATAATTTCTTTCAAAATATCCATCCTTTGAAACCGAATTTCAATAGATCCTTCATTAAAAGTACTGTCAAATTCAATAAACGCTAAATGATTGAACTTGCAAGAAAGGTATACTTCATTTTTTAGTGTCAACTTTTGAGTGTCAATTTTAACTTCATCACTACTTTAAATTTTTCAGTTTTACTCAAAAACTGGAGTTGTATATAAAGAATTTTGTAAAGACAAATGGTTGATTACAATATAACAATACGTACATATTGATGAATTCTTTAATTAATTTTCATAAATATTATCTCTTTTTTTTTTTGCCTTTCATGGAGGAATCTAATATAGAAATAATTTATTTTATTGTATTCATAAATAGCATCAATATATATATTTCTTTCTAAAAATCCTTTCTGTCTAGTTATTACATAATATTAAGTAAAGACAAACCAAAAAAAGAAGAAATTAATAGGAAAATATTATCAGAAAAAGACAGAATGTAACTTCCGAGGCTTCGGCTACCTCCTGTCGAGCTTTGTTTTTTGAAACACTCACACATACGCAGACAACATTTACGCACACTCTCTCACTCAACCACTCACACTTCACATTTGCTCACACCTTTTCTCCCTCAACACTCTCACTACAGAACACTGTTCAAGTCCATAAAGTACTACGCTTAGAGAGCCCTAAGAACGTTACATCTGAATCCTTCGGTAGCCAAAAATGGCGGAAAACTCCAGAAATGTAAGATTTATTTTAGGTAGGCAACTCCATTATTCCTTTTCTCAATCATTTCATTCTTTCTTTTTCCTTCTTTAATTCTTTTTACTGAATCAATTTGTTAATTCGTCATTGCCGTATACTTTGCCAACAGAACATACACTAACGATTTTGGCCAGATTATTTCATCCGACCCAAATTCATCTTGTGAAGATTCCGATGATGTGCTATCGCCGGATCCCATCTCTTGTGCTCTGCCGGCAAGATTAATGGAGCCTCAGGTACATATTTAATTAATTTTTTTTGTTTCTCCAATTTATTTGTATTTAATTTCCTTTCCTGTCAAAGTTTAAAAAAATAAATATTTAATTTTTTAATATATTAAGAAATTCTTTTCCATAATTAAGGTTAAACAAGAAACTCAACTTTACTTATTTAATAAATGTTTTAAAATAAATTTTTGTGGAACCCATTCTTGAGGCTATAGAAATCATGCTCAATAAAACTTGTCTTTCTTTTTTCTTATTTTTTCATATATTTTCTTACCATGACCAGTAGCTGCAGTGACTAAAGTCATATTTGAAAACAGTAATTTTTATTTCACTAATTTTACCTTAAATTAAGCACAAAACGGGGGTGATGACCTGGCCTAGGCTCAAACCACACCAGATTGTGCCTGTTTTCTTTTGTTTTGTTTTTTTTTTTTTTTTGAATGAAGATGAGATACTTTTTTAACAAACTTAAATAACTTATGCTTTTATTTTAAATAAATAAATTATAAATTAAACCAAACAATCAAAACTACAAAAAGAAGTAGCTAAGACCACATAAAGACCAAAAAAGATTTAAAATATATTTTTAAAAAAATAACAATGAATTTTAGTGAATTGTTGTACTAATATAGAAGTAGAAAAATAAAGGTAAAATTTTTAGAGTTTCAAAAGTATAAAATATATAGAATAGTTAAGCTATAAAAATAAAATAAAACTTATATGTCATGTATTATTCTAAAAAAAGAAGTGGCTCGATTAAGTCGGCCCGCTAACTTAACCCAGGGTTAGGAGGTCCTAGGTCATTGGGTTGGGCCTATCCCAAGTATTGATACTTGGAATTAGCCCAGAATTTGCCTAGATTGGACCAACCAACTTTTTTTTATTGGGTTAATCACATCCTAGGTTGAGTCCCTCTTGAGCCCGACTCTTTAGGCATCTTGATTAGCGACTAGCAACCATGTGTCTAGTCCATGACCATTGAATTAACGTTAGTTTGGTGGAAGTTTCTCAATTACAAGATATAATGTGAGATCGCTATGACCAATAAAACAAAAATAATAGTTATTCTTTATTTTTTGGAAGCACGAATATGAATTCTCTATGCACAATGAACAAAAATAGAGGAAAAAAATAGTTTCGTACATCAATATCCATTATAATTGATTGTTGAATGATGATAATATGATTAAGAAACCAAATGATTATTGCATCTCTTTGGCTCGAAACCGGAAGATTTGATTAATTAAATAATTCAAATTTAAAACTTGGGGAGAACATCCCAGATTTGGATATGTACTTGACCAACTTTCTGTTCGAGAAAATATAAACGTTTGAGGGTATTGTGGAGAAAATAGAATATCACAAATGTCGAAATATTTTATGGTAATGAAAAGAGTACGAAAGGAGGAAAAAGAATAGTAAATAAAATTAAAATTAAAAAAAATGAAACCACAAGAAAAGATTGCGACCTCAACTTAGAGTACTAACTACCATGGCTCCCAATATAATATCTTTAATTACATTAATGGAGAGGAGAAGACATTAATTAGGGTATCTTCCATAATTATTTACAGTTTTTCTTATTTACAATGATTTGTTGATAAAAAAAATTCTCATTGTTTCATGTTTGGAAGCCCCATAAAGGTATTAATTGTTGCAATTATTATATATTCTCTCTTCATCACTATACATATATTATTTTTTTGTAATAAGTTTTTTAGTTCACAACATTGATTTTCCATGCAATGATTTAGAAGGCGTCGCAAAATTAGATCTCTTGGTATGTCGTTTTTCATACTTCGGACAATAAATGTTACTTTTAATATTTCTGGTCTCGGCTCTCTGATCCATCTGTCTATTTAGTGTTCTATTTACTATGATTTGTTGATAAAAAAGTTTCTCATTGTTTCATGTTTGGAAGTCCCACAAGGTATTAATTGTTGCAACTATTATATATTCTCTCTTCATTACCAAATACAAGTAGATTTTGCATAGGGCTATCCAGTACAGTGGTTTTTGAATCAGGGTGATGTCATCTATGTCAATTCTAATAGTTATAACCATTTGTGAGATGATGGTATAAATACAAAAATTACATACTTAACCCATGTAAACTCTTTTCTAAAACAAACGTTTTATGTTGCAGTAATGCTAAATGAGAATTCTACAGACAAGTGGTTTAGCGGCCCTCATATGATAGGGATCTTTTTATTAATGTCACTTTGCATTTAGTTTGTGATGCAACGGTTCATCAACATTTATTATAGTTTCCAACAGCCTACTATTATACCTTCAATATCAATATTTTCATGGCAATTGCTGAATGACTGATTGCAGGTCAACGAACAATAGCAATGGCATTTAATTGCTAGTGTTGTTCCCGTATCTAGACCATTGCACATATGTTCTTTCAAAGTTTTAAAGTGCGAAGGTGTTGGAATAACTTACTAGTTTTTTCCAGTTGTAGCTTCTAATAGTGGATTTGGTGATAATGATAGTTTATCATTAGGAAGCCGACAACAACCTCCTTGACTGAGGGACATATACATATCCTTGTATCGTAGCTTGTTCTATGATTTTCTGGGACGACATGAAACAATCCAAACACCTCGGTCATTGTTTTTGAGCTTGAACGATCATCTTGAGGGTGTATCACCAGTTATAGTTGTTCAAATGACCACATGAATTCAAATGACCGAGGTGTTTGGATTTCAAGTATATGAACGATCTCAAGTATATTTAAAAGACAACAAAGGATAAGTGATTCAAATGTTGATGACACATGAATTCACTTCCCACACGAACTTCTTGCCGTAGTGCGGCTTAAGAGAATCCTAAGAGGTGGGAGCATGCGAAGTTGTGCATAATAACCAAGGAGATGTAGTATTTTTAGTTTTGAGTATTTACATTATTAAATGATCATTTTATTAAGGTTTTAAATTGGTTGAAGAAAATGCTTTCGAAAGAATCTAGATAGAAATCGATGCTAAAATATTTCTTTACTAACAAAAATGCATATTTTGGCTTAAATTCATGCTATGAAAAGAAGTTTGAAATATAATTTTGTGTACACTTTCAGATAAATGGATAATGTGGTGGACCTCCTAACAAATGAAGCGTGTGACAGAAAGATAAATTATATATTTTATGGGAGTCAGATATCCATGCCACTCAAAAGATCTATCCACTCTAAATTTTTGATATCTTTTTCCCGATCATCAATAAATGGGAACCGATCTTACCTAATCCCCAGCCTAAATAGAAGTGGCCTAAGCACTAATAATTAATGTTGAGTGTTCAATCACTTCTCAATAAACAAAGCTTGTTACTATTACCTTATAAATACAATAAAATATTAGAGTCTTTAGAATCTTTACTTACAAAAATCTTCACAGATCTTCCAACAGTATCACCAATTTGCATGCACAATCTAAGAGATATCAAGAAAATTAAAATTTTTTCCTCTATAATGATTCTTCTCCTGGTGATTTATATTTCAATTACCCTTTGGATTACGAAAATGACTCTCACAATGAAAATAAGTCACATACAATTTATTTTCCACTTGAATACATTTTCTTTCATGCGACCTCTTATGGTCAAATGAATAATGAAAAGTTCCAATATATTTTGTTCATGTATTTGTTGTATTATGACCTCTATAAAACATCTTCCGTATTTTTGAAAGCATCATTTCCAATTTGATAAACACAATGATCAAAGATTTCTATGGAACATGTCACGCCCTGGGCCCGTGAGCCCGTTGGATGTAAGAATTGCCTCCAAACTCACCATGTGCATCCTAAAATTCGGTTATGGGAATTTGCTGAAAAGGGATTGCAAATGGATACACTATAATTTTTCTTTGCCCAATGCTTATATGTTGCTTATCTTATTAGTTTCTAATGTATATAGAATGTGATATTACAATCACCGTTCATAAAAATTCCTCAACGTGGAGTGACTTATCCCATGATTGGTCGTTATGTATCAAGATTCTAGAGGTGATTCCCATGTATGTAGCATTTTGTCACGCATGTTCAAGAGGTGGCTCCCCACGCGCATTCCACTTTTTCTGCCATATACTTAGCTTCCGACTCAACTTGGTGATTGATTTTCATACTATTTGGTCATGCCCTGGACCCAAAAGCCCGTTGGGCCCTATAATTGCCGCAAACCCACCGAGTGAATTTTGGAATTAGATTATGACAACAAACCGAAATGGGATATCGAATGGATGGACTCGAGTTCTTTCGCCAATGCTTGTATAACTTATCTTTTAATTCATAGTCCATGTGGGACGGGCTAGCATAAAACACATCTACTCTTTTTAACTTTACGCATTATTGTCCTATAAATTCTAAGTATTAAGACAACATATTTTCTACATATTTTCATGCCTTTTATTTTGCATATTATACTTATCTTACTTAATTTTCACATGCACATATAATGGTGGACATGTAACTATCGCTGAACTAAATGATAAGGCTTCTTACTTTGCATATTTTTAGCGATCTTGTTTCCCAATTGGTTTTTCCTTGAATGGTTTGAAAAATATACAAGTACATTCAATTATAAAACAATGTTTTGGTAGTTACTTGATCTCATTAATTCTACTTGAGAAAAGGGAGTTGTTCATTAATTTTGGTAATCTAATATAAAAGAAGCTCCTGTAATAGAAAAACATAACAATGCATCAAGAAAATTATTTATCCATTGAAATTTGGTGGTGAAGGTATGTACTTTTCAATATAAGGCAATATGTCTGACTTTAATTTTTTGTTAAAAGTTTCAGTTGAAGTTTATAAGCTTTCCTTCATACACAACCACTTCTGACTGATTGGTTAATGGAGTTTGTTTATCTCTTTAATCTAATATGCTTAGACTTTTTACTATATTTGTGGCTTAATTTAAACTTTTTTTATTCTAATGTGCTTGTTTTTCGGTGCAGGATCAACCTGAATCAAACAATAGATATTCAATTAAAAAGAGAAGTCGAGACAATTGTGTAGTTCAAGGCACTTGGATGGTCTCTTTTGGACTTTTCCGACATCATCAATGAGGCCGCAACTATATTCTGGAAATGCATAAGATATGTCCACTTGTCAATTTGAATTTATATCTCACATATTTGAACCAAATACTCCACATAATGCAAGCTATGTTTATATATCCAAATCATATTAAGATTAGAAATCCGTTTGCTATTATGATTTACTAATTCCGAGTACTGAAGTAATCCTTATCTTATTGCTTTTAATTCTAAAATTTAATTATTTTCTTGATAATTATTTATTTTTTCTTTAATCTACATATAACAGTTTGTTTATAGAAAGTTTAGTATGCAATCACGTGCATTTTTGCTATCATGCACTCTTATTTTCTTTATCTAAAAAATGTGATATAATAATTTATAAAATAAACACTTCTATTCTACTAACATATATATGTATGGTAGGTTGAAGTAGGGGAAAGGGACATGTATCATATAATTGTGCAAGATAATTAAGACAAGTTGGACGTAAGAGTGAAAAAAGTCCCTCTCCAACAAAATTTGGACCCTCTACCGAAAATTATTGAGATAATAGAAATCCAATCAAGCTATAAGTTATCCCTACTGTGTTTCTTTCATCAATCAGCACACCCAGGAGAAGCAGCGTTGGAGGTGGATGCGACACAAAAATCTAAGAAAGAAAACCCCACTGGTAAAATCCTTCAAACCTACAGTTTGCCTCCCACCATCAAACCCCATCCATACCCACATGTTTCCACTTCTCTAATTTTTTATTTCTTTTATTTAGGGTTTGAAAAGCCAGAGCTGTAGAGAGGAAAGTCAAGAAAAAAGGAAAAGAAATTGACTGCTACAGGGAACTTGAGGGGGGAATTGTTGGTGCATTGTTTACTATCCTGCTAATTATTTTCTGATAATTACTTTGGTAGGATTGATTACCTTGAGAAGAACAAGATGGTAATGCTAGATGATTTAGTTACTGATCAAAATCGATGAAAATACTATAAGCACTCTGTCCATTATATGCTACACTTTAACTTGAATAAAGTTTATAAGGTAGTAAAGATTTTGTGTATATACATATATGAATATATTTAAGTAATTTCAACTGCCTTATGGCTCATACTTAAATATTGAAACTCATATCATTCTTCCTATCAAGTGTTGAGAATTCAATTTCATTTATCTTTCATCTTGCAAATTAAGAGGAAACTGCCGAAAGTTAATCGGGCTCTGGCAGCCCGACTTCTTGAGGAGGAAGAGCTGAATGAGATTTAGGGTGCTAATGATGCAGATGTTCAGAAAACATCATAGAAAAAGAAAGCTCTCACGAGTGAAGTTCTCAAAGATGAGAGGTTTAGAGCTATGTTTAAAAATAAGGTATTTCATAGAGGTTCTGTTTATGCAAAAAACTTGCATTTCTTGATTGCTGTTGTTAGTTATGATCAACCATGTAGTACCTTGTTCCCAGGGATATGTGAAATAGTTTGAACTTTAATAACCCCTGGACATTAGCTAATATAGAGACATGTGAAAATGCACAAGCATATCTTTAGCGCAAAGAATCAATTTTGAGAGCAATGAGATACAGATATATCTGCTGGTCACGGGCTTCTTGAGGAGGAGGAAGAGCTGAATGAGATTTAAGGAGCTGATGATGCAGATGTTCAGAAAACATCAAAGAAAAAGAAAGGTCGCACGAGTGAAGTTCTCGAAGATGAGAAGTTTAAAACTATGTTTGAAAATAAGATATTTCTAGAGGTTCTGTTTATGCAAAAAACTTGCCTTTTTATATTGCTGCTGTTAGTTATGATCAACCATGTAGTACCTTGTTCCCAGGGATTTGTGAAATAGTTGGAACTTTAATAACCCCTGGACAGTAACTAATATAGAGACATGTGAAAATGCACAAGAAATGGTAATCATTATACATATCATTAGCGCAAAGAATCAATTTTTAGAGCAATGAGATACAGATATATCGGCTGGTCACGGGCTTGAGTATTAACCACCTTTATCCTCTGAAATTTAGGCTACATCATTGTGATATCTCTCAAATTAGCGTGACAACATTTTGAATAGTACACGAATGTATTGGGTGGATTTTGTTTGATGATTAGTGTAGAAAGATTCATTAATGACGATGGTATCACTGTTGGACTGGTACTGACAACATATGTATTGGAATTTGTTTACGTCTAAATAGCAGCCAAGTTATGTATCATTTCTTGGCGCCGCTTGCAGGACTTTGAGGTTGATGAATTCTCAGACGAATACCTGGCTTTGCACCCAATGCTATCGACAACAAAAAAAAGGCATCTTTGCTGGAGGAGAATTTTGAAGCTGTTGAAGAAGAGGATGAAAAGGGTATTGGTGGTTCGGATGCATCATCAGCGAATGAATTGTGAGAAGATGAGCATGAAAACACAAAGGCCAAATGCATGAAGAAAGTACAAGCTCATAGATGAGACACATGTTTTCATTTGAACAGTAGGAACACAATTTCGTTCTTTGTGCATGCAGAAGACATCACATAAAAACAAATTAAGAATGCACAGTTACCTTATCAAGTCTTCAATATCATGTCATATCTGCGGATTTTCCAAAGTGAAGGATAAATGGCAAAAGAAGGGTGTTCTAAAAACCCCTCAAAAACAGAGAGGAAAAACCAGTAGAGGGGTTAGAGTTTAGTAACAGTGAGGGAGGGTTTATTACTCCGCTTGATGGAAGCGAAGATGTGTTTCTTTCATCAATCAGCACACCCAGGAGAAGCGGCTTTGGAGGTGGATGCGGCACAGAAATCCAAAAAGAAAAACCCCACTAGTAAAAACCCGCAAAACTACTGTTCGCCTCCCACCATCAAACCCCATCCATACCCACATGTTTCCACTTAACGATTTTTTTGTTTCTTTTATTTAGGGTTTGAAAAGCCAGAGCAGTAGAGCGGAAAGGGCAAGAAAAAAGGAAAAGGAATTAACTGTTACAGGGAACTTGAGGGGGGAATTGTTGGTTGCTTGGTTTACTGTTACTGCTAATTTTATTCTAATAATTACTTTGGACCTTGAGAAGAACAAGATGGTAATGCTAGATGATTTAGTTATTGATCAAAATCGATAAACTTACTATAAGCACTCTCTCCATTGTACGCTGCACTTTTACTTGAATAAAGTTTATGACGTAGTACAAATTTTATGTATATACATATATGTATATATTTATGTAATTTCAACTGCCTTATGAATCATACATTAATATTGAAACTCATATCATTCTTCCTATCAAGTGTTGAGAATTCAATTTCATTTATCTTTCATCTTGCAGATTAAGAGGAAGCTGCCGAAAGTTAATCGGGCTCTAGCAGCCCGACTTCTTGAGGAGGAGGAAGAGCTGAATGATATTTAGGGAGCTGATGATGCAGATGTTCAGAAAACATAAAAGAAAAAGAAAGGTCCCACGAGTGAAGTTCTCAAAGATGAGAGGTTTGCAACTATGTTTGAAAATAAGGCATTTCATAGAGGTTCTGTTTATGCAAAAAAGAAAAGAAATTGACTGTTACAGGGAACTTGTGGGCGGAATTGTTGGTTACTTGGTTTACTATTACTGCTAATTTTTTTCTGATAATTACTATTGTAGGATTGAATACATTGAGAAGAACAAGATGGTAATGCTAGATGATTTAGTTATTGATCAAAAACGATAAACTTACTATAAGCACTCTCTCAATTATACGCTGCACTTTAACTTGAACAAAGTTTATGACGTTGTAAAGATTTTGAGTATATACATATATGTATATATTTATGTAATTTCAACTGCCTTATGACTCAAACGTAAATATTGGAACTCATATCATTCTTCCTATCAAATGTTGAGAATTCAATTTCATTTATCTTGCATCTTGCAGATTAAGAGGAAGCTGTCGAAAGTTAATCGAGCTCTGGCAGCCCGACTTCTTGAGGAGGAGGAAGAGCTGAATGAGATTTACGGAGCTGATGATGCAGATGTTCAGAAAACATCAAAGAAAAAGAAAGGTCGCACGAGTGAAGTTCTCGAAGATGAGAAGTTTAAAACTATGTTTGAAAATAAGATATTTCTAGAGGTTCTGTTTATGCAAAAAACTTGCTTTTTTATATTGCTGCTGTTAGTTATGATCAACCATGTAGTACCTTGTTCCCAGGGATTTGTGAAATAGTTGGAACTTTAATAACCCCTGGACAATAACTAATATAGAGACATGTGAAAATGCACAAGAAATGATAATCATTATACATATCTTTAGTGCAAAGAATCAATTTTGAGAGCGATGAGATACAGATATATCGGCTGGTCACGGGCATGAGTATTAACGACCTTTATCCTCTGAAATTTAGGCTACATCATTGGGATATCTCTCAAATTAGCGTGACAACCTTTTGAATAGTACACGAATGTATTGGGTGGATTTTGTTTGATGATTAGTGTAGAAAGATTCATTAATGACGATGGCATCACTGTTGGACTCGTACTGACAACATATGTATTGGAATTTGTTTACGTCTAAACAGCAGCCAAAATATGTATCGTTTCTTGACACCGCTTGCAGGACTTTGAGGTTGATGAATTCTCAAATGAATACCTGGCTTTGCACCCAATGCTATCAACAAAAAAAAAGGCATCTTTGCTGGAGGAGAATTTTGAAGCTGTTGAAGAAGAGGATGAAAAGGGTATTGGTAGTTCTGATGCATCATCAGCGAATGAATTGTGAGAAGATGAGCATGAAAATACAAAGGCCAAATCTAGAAGAAAGTACAAGCTCCTAGATGAGACACATGTTTTCATTTGAATAGCAGGAACACAATTTCGTTCATTGTGCATGTAGAAGTCGTCACATAAAAACAAATTAAGAATGCACATTGACCTAATCAAGTCTTCAATATCATGTCATATCTGCGGATTTTCCAAAGTGAAGGATAAATGGCAAAAGACGGGTTTTCTAAAAACCCCTCAAAAAACAGAGAGGAAAAACCAACAGAGGGGTTAGGGTTTAGTACCACTGGCGGAGGCTTTATTACTCCGGTTGATGAAAGTGAAGATGTATTTCTTTCATCAATCAGCATACCCAAGAGAAGCGGCGTTTGATGTGGATGCGACACAAAAATCCCAGAAAGTAAACCCCACTGGTAAATACCCTCAAAACTACTGTTCGCCTCCCACCATCAAACCCCATCCATACCCACATGTTTCCACTTCTCGAATTTTTTATTTCTTTTAGTTAGGGTTGGAAATGCCAGAGCAGTAGAGAGGAAACGGCAAGAAAAAAGGAAAAGAAATTGACTGTTACAGGGAACCTGAGGGGGGAATTGTTTGTTGCTTGGTTTACTGTTACTGCTAATTTTTTTCTGATAATTACTTTAGTAGGATTGATTACCTTGAGAAGAAAAAGATGATAATGCTAGATGATTTAGTTATTGATCAAAAACGATAAACTTACTATAAGCACTCTCTCCATTGTACGTTGCACTTTAACTTGAATAAAGTTTATGACGTAGTAAAGATTTTGTGTATATACGTATATGTATATATTTATGTAATTTCAACTGCTTTATGACTCATACTTAAATATTGGAACTCATATCATTCTTCCTATCAAGTGTTAAGAATTCAATTTCGTTTATCTTTCATCTTGCAGATTAAGAGGAAGCTGTCGAAAGTTAATAGGGCTCTGGCAGCCCGACTTCTTGAGGAGGAGGAAGAGCTGAATGAGATTTAGGGAGCTGATGATGCAGATGTTCAGAAAACATCCAAGAAAAGGAAAAGTCGCACGAGTGAAGTTCTCAAAGATGAGAGATTTACAACTATGTTTCAAAATAAGGTATTTCATAGAGGTTCTGTTTATGCAAAAAACTTGCTTTTTTTCATTCCTGCTATTAGTTATCGTCAACCATGTAGTACCTTGTTCCCAGGGATTTGTGAAATAGTTGGAACTTTAATAACCCCTTGACAGTAAGTAATATAGAGACATGTGAAAATGCACAAGAAATGATAATCATTATACATATCTTTAGCGCAAAGAATCAATTTTGAAAGCAATGAGATACAGATATATCGGCTAGTCACGAGCTTGAGTATTAACCACATTTATCCTCTGAAATTTGGGGTTCAACATTGGGATATATCTCAAATTAGTGTGACAACCTTTTGAATAGTACACGAATGTATTGGGTGGATTTTGTTTGATGATTAGTGTAGAAAGATTCATTAATGATGACGGCATCACCGTTGGACTCGTTCTGACAACATATGTATTGGAATTTGTTTATGTGGAAATAGCAGCCAAATTATGTATCGTTTCTTGACACCGCTTGCAGGACTTTGAGGTTGATGAATTCTCGAACGAATACCTGACTTTGCACCCAATGCCATCAACAACAAAAAAAGGCATCTTTTCTGGAGGAGCATTTTGAAACAGTTGAAGAAGAGGATCAAAAGGCTATTGGTGCTTCTTATGCATCATCAGTGAGTGAATTGTCAGAAGATGAGCATGAAAACACAAAGGCCAAATCCAAGAATAAAGTACTAGCTCCTAGGTGAAACACATGTTTTCATTTGGACAGCAGGAACATAATTTCGTTCTTTGTGCATGCAAAAGTCATCTCATAAAAACAAGTTCAAAAGGCACATTTACCTAATCAAGTCTTCAATATCATGTCATATTTTCAGATTTTTCGAAGTGAAGGATAAATGGCAAAAAAGGGTTTTCTAAAAACTCCTCAAAAACAGAGAGGAAAAACCAACAGAGGGGTTAGGGTTTAGTACCACTGGCGGAGGGTTTATTACACCGGCTGATGGAAGCGAAGATGTGTTTCTTTTATCAATCAGCACACCCAGGAGAAGCAGCTTTGGAGGTGCATAAAAATCCAAAAAAGAAAACCCCACTAGTAAAAACCCTCAAAACTACTGTTCGCCTCCCACCGTCAAACCCCATCCATACCCACATGTTTCCACTTCTCGATATTTTTATTTCTTTTATTTAGGATTTGAAAAGCCAGAGCAGTAGAGAGGAAAGGGCAAGAAAAAAGGAAAAGAATGTGACTGTTACAGGGAACTTGAGGTGGGAATTATTGGTTGCTTGGTTTACTATTACTGCTAATTTTTTTCTGATAATTACTTTGGTAGGATTGATTACCTTGAGAAGAACAAGAGGGTAATCTAGATGATTTAGTTATTGATCAAAATCGATAAACTTACTATAAGCACTCTCTCCATTGTCCGCAACACATTAACTTGAATAAAGTTTATAATGTAGTAAAGATTTTGTGTATATACATACTTAAATATTGGAATTCATATAATTTCAACTGCCTTATGACTCATACTTAAATATTGGAACTCATATCATTCTTCCTATCAAGTGTTGAGAATTCAATTTCATTTATCTTTCATCGTGCAGATTAAGAGGAAGCTGTCGAAAGGTAATCGGGCTCAGGCAGCCCGACTTCTTAAAGAGGAGGAATAGTTGAATGAGATTTAGGGAGCTAATGATGCAAATGTTCATAAAACATCAAAGAAAAAGAAAGGTCGCACGAGTGAAGTTCTCGAAGATGAGAAGTTTAAAACTGTGTTTGAAAATAAGATATTTCTAGAGGTTCTGTTTATGCAAAAAACTTGCTTTTTATATTGCTGCTGTTAGTTATGATCAACCATGTAGTACCTTGTTCCCAGGGATTTGTGAAATAGTTAGAACTTTAATAACCCCTGGACAATAACTAATATAGAGACATGTGAAAATGCACAAGAAATGATAATCATTATACATATCTTTAGTGCAAAGAATCAATTTTGAGAGCGATGAGATACAGATATATCGGCTGGTCACTGGCATGAGTATTAACGACCTTTATCCTCTGAAATTTAGGCTACATCATTGGGATATCTCTCAAATTAGCGTGACAACCTTTTGAATAGTACACGAATGTATTGGGTGGATTTTGTTTGATGATTAGTATAGAAAGATTCATTAATGACGATGGCATCACTGTTGGACTCGTACTGACAATATATGTATTGGAATTTGTTTACGTCTAAACAGCAGCCAAAATATGTATCGTTTCTTGACACCGCTTGCAGGACTTTGAGGTTGATGAATTCTCAAACGAATACCTGGCTTTGCACCCAATGCTATCAACAAAAAAAAGGCATCTTTGCTGGAGGAGAATTTTGAAGCTGTTGAAGAAGAGGATGAAAAGGGTATTGGTAGTTCTGATGCATCCTCAGCGAATGAATTGTGAGAAGATGAGCATGAAAACACAAAGGCCAAATCCTAGAAGAAAGTACAAGCTCGTAGATGAGACACATGTTTTCATTTGAATAGCAGGAACACAATTTCGTTCTTTGTGCATGCAGAAGTCATCACATGAAAACAAATTAAGAATGCACATTGACCTAATCAAGTCTTCAATATCATGTCATATCTGCGGATTTTCCAAAGTGAAGGATAAATGGCAAAAGACGGGTTTTCTAAAAACCCCTCAAAAAACAGAGAGGAAAAACCAACAGAGGGGTTAGGGTTTAGTACCACTGGCGGAGGCTTCATTACTCCGGTTGATGGAAGTGAAGATGTATTTCTTTCGTCAATCAGCACACCCAAGAGAAGCGGCGTTTGAGGTGGATGCGACACAAAAATCCCAGAAAGTAAACCCCACTGGTAAATACCCTCAAAATTACTGTTCGCCTCCCACCATCAAACCCCATCCATACCCACATGTTTCCACTTCTCGAATTTTTTATTTCTTTTAGTTAGGGTTGGAAATGCCAGAGCAATAGAGAGGAATGGGCAAGAAAAAAGGAAAAGAAATTGACTGTTACACGGAACTTGAGGGGGGAATTGTTGGTTGCTTGGTTTACATTTACTCCTAATTTTTTTTTGAAAATTACTTTGGTAGGATTGATTACCTTGAGAAGAAGAAGATGGTAATGCTACGTGATTTAGTTATTGATCAAAACGAAAAACTTACTATAAGCACTCTCTCTTTTGTACGCTGCACTTCAACTTGAATAAAGTTTATGACGTAGTAAAGATTTTGTGTATATACATATATGTATATATTTATGTAATTTCAACTGGACTCATACTTAATATTGGAACTCATATCATTGTTCCTATCAAGTGTTGAGAATTCAATTTCATTTATCTTTCATCTTGCATATTAAGAGGAAGAGCTGAATGAGAATAAGGGTTGTTGATGATGCAGATGTTTAGAAAACATCAAAGTAAAAGAAAGGTCTCACGAGTGAAGTTCTCAAAGATGAGAGGTGTACAACTATGTTTGAAAATAAGGCATTTCATAGAGGTTGTGTTTATGCAAAAAACATGCTTTTCTTGATCGCTGCTGTTAGTTATGATCAACCATGTAGTACCTTGTTCCCAAGGATTTGTGAAATAGTTGGAACTTTAATAACCCCTGGACAGTTAGTAATGTAGAGACATGTGAAAAATGCACAAGAACTGATAATCATTATACATATCTTTAGCGCAATGAATCAATTTTGAGAGCAATGACATACAGATATATCGGCTGGTCACGGGCTTGAGTATTAACCACCTTTATCCTCTGAAATTTAGGCTACATCATTGGGATATCTCTCAAATTAGCGTGACAATCTTTAACAAGAGATTGGAGCCCAATATTCATTGTGACAATAGTCTTAGATTAGTCAGGGAATTAATTTGTTGGAATGTGGATGTGTGGAGACTAAAAATTATTCTTTTGGGGTTGAAAATTTTTAATGAACACGTAAACTTGTGAAGGATGCTAGTGTCTTTAGAAAAATATGCGAATTATCCTATGGTAGCACTTGAATTTTCTGATTGTTGTCTTGTCTTATCCCTTAGATTAATAGGAATTTTTGGTATAAGCGAGATAAGTTGGAGAAACTAGCACTAGTGGCATATTAAAAATAAATAAAATTGTGTGAAGTGTTTTCCATTGACCGCATCAAATAAGCAATGTACAAGAATCAACACAGAAGCCTTTGTGTGAGCTTTTGGGCCAAAGCACTTTCATCTAAATAGTGCTACTACATTTCTTTTGATTGAGGGCATCAAACTTAGTGTGTCCATTCTAGGACTAGCTCGTGTAATACATTTTGAGTTCACATTCTTATAAGATTTGGTGCCTGAAAGTGATAAGGGCACTTAGGAATACCCCATTGACCTCAGAAGAGCCTACCTTGAATTCACCCACAACAAAACTCATTTGAGCCTTGGCTTTTCCTTTGTAGGTTAAACCACGTTATAAGCTTAATCATCCCCTTCTTGATTATCTCCTGAAATGATTTTGAACCCATTCAAGGGGGTTGTGTTGGCTTGATTGTTTGTAAATTGACATGAAAATGAGTGAATGAAATGAGGTTGCATACAAGCGATGCACTGCTAGTCCTAAAGAAAAGAAAAGAAAAAAAAATGGGACGAGGAAATGAAAAACAAATGACGAAACAGAAAGAATAAAAAGAAAAGAAAAAAGAACTAGTCAATTGGATAATGATCTAAAGACGTACTGGAGAAGCGATGTCGGTCATCGATTCAGATAAGTGGCTTGAGGCCATGAAATCTGAAATGGACTCAATAGGTTCAAATAAAGTTTTAACCCTCGTACACCCACCTAAAGGTGTTAAACCTGTTGGGAGCAAATTGGACTACAAATACAAGTTTGGAGCTGACAGAAAGATTACAACCTTCAAGGTAGGGCTCGTGGAAAAGGATACACTCAACGACCCGGGGTTGATTCCGAGGAAACCTATTCTCCCGTAGACATGGCCAAGTCCATTCGGATTTTGCTTGCCATAGGAACAAGGTCTGACTATGAAATATGGAACATGGACGTGAAAACGATATTTCTCAACAGTTTTTGTATTCAAGAAGATCAGTGGGAGCGCGGTTGCGTACCTTGTGTTTTATGTATATGATATCTTACTAATTGAGAATGGTGTTAAGATGTTAGGCAACATTAAAGCATGGTTGTCCACACAATTTTCCATAAATGATATGGGTGATCCTCTTACATTCTTGGCATCAAGAGTTATAGGGATAGATCTAGAAGGATGTTAGAACTAACCCAATCCTCATATCTTGAAGAGATTAAAGATGCAGAACTCAAAACAAGGATTCCTTCCCATGAGGCATGGGATTAAGATGTCCAAGAAGTAGTCTCCCAAAACTGATGAGGAACTTAAAAGGATGTCGGGCATCCCTTCTGTTTCAACCGTAGGAAATATTCAGTATGTTGTCCAGTACACCAGGCCAGATGTCGCATATGCTTTGAGCGTGATGAGCAGATATCTGGCATGCGCCAGGGAGGAGCAGTCAATACAATACTTAAGTAACTGAGATGGACTAAAGATGTGTTCTTGATTTACGGTAGGGGAGAATTGAAATTGGAAGGCTACAATGATGCTAGCTTGCAATCGGACGATGATGATGCCAAGTCTCAATCAGATTTTGTATTCAAGCTGAATGGTGGTGTGATTGCTTAGAAAAAGTACCAAGTAGGATACAATCGGACGATGATGATGCCAAGTCTCAATCATGCTTTGTATTCAAGCTGAATGGTGGTGTGGTTGCTTAGAAAAAGTACCAAGTAGGATACCACAACGGATTCCACCATGAAAACTGAATACATAGTAATTTCGGAAGCAGCTGAGGAAGCAATTTCGATGAAAAAATACATCTAAGAGTTGGGTGTGGTATCTAGAATTGTTGAGCCCGTAGTTATCTTCTGGGATAACAACAGGGTAATAGCACAAGCAAAGAAACCAAGATCTCATCACCGTTCAAAACATATTCTTAAACGCTACCATCTGCTTAGAGAGTTGGTGAGCAGAGGTGACGTCGGGATAGACCGAGTTAGCTGAACAGAAAACACAGAGGATCAACTTATTAAGCCAATGTCTCAAATTGCACATGCTCGGCATTTGGATAAGACGTGTTTGAGGTCAATAGTTTATTGGATTTAGGTCAAGTGGGAGATTGCTACAATAGATGACCTGAAAGCTAATTGGATTGGAATGCTTGTAATCTATTCCGGCAATAACTCGATTTTATGTAAGCATAGACGCCTACTCTAGGATGGGAAGTGACACCTAATTCCATGTTGTAGACTATGGCCAGGAGACGGTAGATGGAATGACCATACTAGTATAGACTCGGGGCCTAAAAGTTCACATGGATTTGCACCTAGTCTCTAGTGCCATGGACCGTTGCTAGAAGGTCTTCATGATGATAGGCTTACTTGCTCAAGGATTGATCAATAATTATTAATTAAATTTCATTTAATTAATAATAGTGGTGGACACTAGCTCAAGTCTAGCTGAAAGGTGAACCTATACAGTTACACATAAATCACTAATAAGGGACGAGTAATTAATTAACAATTAATTTTATAAGTAATTGAAATACTTATATATGAGAGGGATCCATTGGATGGATATGCCCAAGGATAAATTATTTGGATTAATTTAAATTAGGCTTGCCCTTTGTATTTAATAAGTTGGACTTATTATTTAATAAACGCTTATTGGGTTCATATATTTAAATGGATTAACTTTATGATGGACTTAATTAAGTAGGATTTAATTAAGATTGATTGGGCCTTGTATATTAATTAATTAAAATAAGCCCAAGCCCATTAATTAAGTTGGTGGAAATGATTTGGAAAGAAAAATATTGAATAACGAATTCACTTTTGTAAAGTGTCATGTTAGTGATTCTTTATTTCGAATAAAGGATCTTATTAACTTATGGATGGTTAAATGAACCTGAACATATTTTATTTCATCCATAAAAGGTATATATATGTATATTAGTTATTTGGAATAACTAATGAACATATAAAAAAGAAGGAAAATAATTTTCCTTCTCTCAAATTCCACCTCTCGGCCTAATCCCCTCTTGTACACACTTGGTGTATTTTTTCTCGTCAATTCTTTTCTAGCAAATTAAGTTGATGAATCTCAAGTTCCAGTGTGGTGTGGGCGAAGCTTTAGAAGGTTTCTACGCTGAAGCCTTGCATGAACGAATTAAACGAACCAGGTCGAAAATAAACAAATGAAAGGTTATTCTTGATTTACATTTATGTACCTCACGTTTTCATTCAACCAATAGCTCTGTTCATTTTAATATTGTCGTTTATTTTGTTAACTACATCGAACTCCCTGCAACTCCAAAGGTACACCCCTTGGAATTATGGTCTCATTGTGATTTCGTTTTAGTTATTTTAACCGTTTCCACTTGCGCATTCCCGGGCCGATCCACTCACAATTTCGGCTGCCCTTTCACCACTACCCAAATATCGTCTCGCGAGTCGTGGCACATTTAGAATAGAAGGCAAGCTGCATTATTGTTATGAACAAAGGAACACGGTCGTTGTTTCCCTATCTCACGAGTCATGGGGGTGGCAATTAAGGTGTGATTTGGTACATGGGTTGGGCTTAACACCAGGTAGCATGGTTCATTTGGAGGCCTCGGGATCATGTAAAGAGGTGAAACAAAATATCTTGGGAATCTCATAAAATGAGAATCGCATTGGTTGCCTCCCAGATGGCTTTTTCCATGTGAATTATAAAAGTGGGCATGGTAAAAATGGCTTTTTCCAAGCCCAGTAGGAAGGGATGTAGCAAAACCCCACTCGAGAGTGGTGGGATTTTGTTGAAATAGTAAAAGAATTGAATGACTAAAAGACTAGTCTTAACACAAAATAATATTGGAATAATCTAATTATTCTTTCTACTCTGCGTTTAGAACACATGTCTTAGAAACGTTTTTCAATTTATTTTTTGACATTTATTTCTTAGATGGAACGCAAAGAATTAAATTGGCTGAAAAAATAGAAGGATTGTCCTTGATTTTCAAACCTCGCTTATGTCATGGTTAAGCCACTTCCATCAGACTTGTGAATGGATTCCTCTCTAAAAAAGAACGTTGACTAAAGGACCATACCAGTATGGACTCAGAAATCTGAATGCTCATATGGAAATTCAGCTAATCTCTAATGCCATGGACCGTTGCTACACGACCACCTATGGTGACAGGCTTTCTTGATTATGGGTTAATCAAGAAATACTAATTAATATTAGTGTTAGATCACAAGTGTAACCGAAAGGTGAATCTAAAGAATCACACACAAATCACTGAAAATGAACATAGAATTAATTTAGAATTAATTCATAAATAAATTGATTACTTACAAAGAGGGATCCATTGAATTGAAAAGGGCCCAAGAATAAATTAATGGCATTAATATATATTTGGTTTGTCCTTATAATTTAATAAGTTGGATCTTATTAAAGAATAAGGATAATATGGGTATAAGTATTTAATTAGATTAAATAGAATTTGAGCTCAATTAAATTGGATTTTTATTAAAGATTTAATAAAAATTCATTGGCTTGTATTTTTATAATGGTAAGAATTGTTCAAGCTCAATTATTTTGAGCAGGGAAAAATTCCATGGAAGGAAATAAATGGCTACCAAATTGCAGTTTTGGAAAGTTCAATTCTAGCCATTTTTGGGGATCTTTCTATTTGGAATAAAGAGACTTGTAAATACTAGAATATATTTAGAAATATTCGTAATTATCTAAACAAGATATACATATATATATATATATGAAATATAGTTGTTTGGGAAATAATTATGATGATCATTACACAAAAAAAAAAAAAAAATCTCCTCCTTCCCCCAAAAACCATTTGGCCACCCCCTTCTCTCTTTGTGCACTTGGTATAATTTTCTTCTCTCATTCTTATCTAGAAAGAGGACGTAGAGATCTCAACTGCAGTGTGATGTGGAAGAATTAGAGGGTTCCTATGTTGAAGACTCAAATGAGAAGCATTTCATGGTATCATTTTTCACCCTTTCAGTTTTTTTGGTTTTGGTAATCCAACATCAGCCCTATGTACGTTTTATTTTTAGTACATCGAACGCCCAGGAACTGGAAGGGTACATCCTTTGAACTCATTTATTTTCTATATTTCATTTTTGCTATTATGCATTTTATTTATCGCTTCCGCTTGCACGTTCTCGAGCCGTACCACGTGATCCCCTTCAAGACCATGTCTTGAGCTTATCAATAATATTACTATCGTTTGTATATTTCTATTTAATTCTATCATGTAGAAAATGTCTAAGAATCCCTTAACCCTGATAATGGAGACAAATAAATTTAATGGCACAAACTACAACAATTCACTGCAAAATCTAAAGATTATCCTAAATTTCGAGAATCAGGTCTATGTCTTCGAGAAGTCGCTCCCGGCGACATTACTGAAAGGATCCTTGCCCGAAGAATGTGTGAATTTCTAGAGGTGGCATGAGAACAACTGCAAGGTCTGCAGTATCATATTAGCTTTGATGATCAATGACTTCCAAAAGCAATATGATAGGTTGGAAGACGTTCTCTCGATAATACTTCACATAAAGGAAGTTTATGCAACTCCTAATAGGCATATTAGATATGCCGCTACAAAAGCATTTTTCGGAACAAAGATGACTGAAGGATTTTCTATGCAAAGACATGGGGTCAAAATGCTTCCCTCGCGGAGAAGCTCGAAGACCTCAAAGCTGGGCTTGACTATGTCATGTACAACAATGTGATCCTCCATTTACTTCCTCCCTCTTGTGACCCATTTATCATTAACTACATCATGAATGGACTTGAGAAGTCTAGTCATGAGTTAATTAATATGTTGGTCTAATATGAGGCAACGACCCACATGTTTGTACCATCAGTATTGATAGGAGAAACTTTGATCTCTAAGGCAAAACGCAAGAAGGCTGAAAGCTGGAAGAGGAAGAAGGGAAAAGAAAAAGTCATCTTAGCCACTTTTAGCTGTCCAAGCACCCCTGTTGCTCCAGTGTAAAAGGAAAAATGGAAAGGGAAGAACGGCGGTTCACAACGATCAAGGAAAAATTATATTAGCATTCATTGTCAAGTAAAGGAGCATTGGAAGAGGGAGTGCCCACAACTTGTCTCCAACTAAGGCACTTTGTGATTCAAGTAAATATGATAACTAATTCTGCTTCTTAGGTATTGGATACTGGCTGTGGAGCTCACATCTGTAATGATTTGCAAGTGCTGGAAAGAAGCAGAAGGCTACGTAAGGACGAAATAGTCCTAAGGCTTGGTGATGGCAAGGTCGTAGCATCTGAAACTGTGGGATCACTCAACTTAGCTATTAGTAATCGTATTCAGATAGAATTAAAGAACTGTTATTATATATTGAGCACAATAAAAAACATCATTTTTTTTCCTGTTTTAGACAATGGTTATGCGTTTAAGATCAATAAAAATAGTTTTTATTTGATGATTGATGATAACCTTCATCTGCTTAATACATTAACAAATGCTCTTTATATTCTCCAGTAGTTAAATTGAATTATTATTGCCCAACACAAATAAAAATTAGATAATCATGAAAACACACAGATTTGGCATGCAAGGTTAGGTCATATCTCCATAGAAATGATGAGGAAGTTGGCAGAATTAAGGACTCTAGAGGAAGAGGACTTGGATAAAAAGAAACTTTCGAAAGAGTAAATGACCAAGAAACCTTTTGTTGGAGAAAGTACGCTTGCCATTGATCTGTTGGACTTAATCTACATACATGTCTGTGCACCACTAAATACTCCGGCTAAAGGAGGATACTCGTATTTTATAACCTTTACTGATGATCACTCACTGTATGGTTATGTTTACCTCATGAGGTTCAAGTTTGAGCCCTTTGGAAGATATAAGGAATTCAGACTTGAAGTAAAGAATCAAACAAGTCGTAAGTTCAAAACCCTTATGTCAGACCGAAGTGGGGAATATTTAAGTAGTGAGTTCATGGATTACCTAAAAGAGAATGGAATTATCTATCAGTGGACTACTCTTGGAATGCTGCAGCTTAATGGCGTGGCCGAAAAGAGAGATCGATCCCTATTGGACATAGTTCGATCAAAATGAGTTTTAGCCAACTACCGTTATCTTTTTGGGAATACGCTCTAGAGACAGCGGTCAAGTTGCTCAACATGGCACCATCTAAAGCTGTGCCCCCAAACGCCATATGAGATATGGCATGGCAAGCCAGCATTCTACAAGTACTTGGGAGTATATGGTAGCCCGACATACATCAAGAGACTAGTAGGACACAAACTAGAATCAAGATCTAGTCTGTCCAGGTTTGTCGGTTATCCAAAAAAAGCTATTGGGTATTATTTCTATGACCCATCAAGACAAAACATTTTTATCTCGTTAAACACAATATTCTTGTAAAAGGGTTTTCCAATGGATAGCCAATGTGATGAGGAACTGCTTGAAGATTCATATGAGATACCTCATCAAGATAATGCAACACCATCTGTACCTATGATCCCAATATTAGTGCTCTAGTTCTCTGTAGGTCAACTAGAATATGTCAACATCCTGATAGGTATGGATTCTTAGGCTTGACTAGCCAATAAACGGTGATCCAACAACATACAGAGAAGCAATGTATGACATCAACTCGATAAGTGGCTTGAGGCCATGAAATAAGAAATGGACTCAATGGTTCGAATCAAGTTTGGACCCTCGTGCACCGATCTAAAGGTGTTATGCCAGTTGGTTATAAATGGGTTTACAAACATAAACTTGAAGCTAGCGGGGAGGTACCTTCAAGGCTAGGTTCGAGGCAAAAAGATACACTCAACGACCCGAGGTCAACTTTGACAAAACTGATTCGCCCATGGCAATGACTAAGTCCGTTAGGATACTGCTTGCCAGAACAGCATGGTATGACTATAAAATATGGCAGATGGACGTTAAAACGACCTTCTTGAACCATTTCACCGAGTAAATGTTCTACATGGATCAGCCAGAAGGTTTTTTCTATAGAAAAATAGAAAGTTTGTCATCTCTAGAGGTCCATCTCTGGCCTCAAACAAGCTTCCCATTGCTGGAACACGAAGATCAGAGGGAGCTCAGTTATGTACGCTCTACTTTATGTTGACAATTTGTTGCTCATTGGGAACGATGTCAAGATATTAGGAAACATAAAAGCATGGTTGTCCACTTAATTTCCCATGAAGCATATGGATGAGGCTTCCTACATCTTGGCATCATCTATAGGGATAGATCCAAAAGGATGTTAGGATTAACTCAATCCCTGTACATTGAGAAGGTCTTGAAGAGATTCAAGATGGAAAGCTCAAAATGAGGATTCCTTCCAATCAGGAATGGGATTAAGCTGTCCAAGAAACAGTCTCCCAAGACTGATGAGGAACTTAAATGGATGTCAGACATTCTCTATGATTCAGCTGTGGGCAGTATTTAGTATGATGTTTAATGCAGTAGGCCCGATTCGCATACGCTTTAAGCGTAACTACCAAATATCAGGTGTGTGCTGGTGAAGCACACTGCAATGCGGTCAAGACCATACTTATGTATCTGAAAAAGACTAAAGATATGTTCTTGATATATACAGTGGTGGATAATTTATAATGGAATACTACAGCGATGCTAACTTTCAGTCGGACATAATGATGCCAACTCTCAATCAAGTTTTGTAATCAAGCTAAATGGTGGTGTGGTTACATGAAAAGTTAGAAGCAAGCTACCACAGCAGATTCCTGTTGGAACAATGTTGTCCCAACGAATATGAAAAGTATTCGTCCTAGCGTATGTATCTATTGTGCTTACCAAATTACATCAAGTACTATTTTCACATCACAACAGATGCTCACATACCACTTTGTAACCCCTGTAGTTGGCGTATATGAAATTTTTGTGGGTTAGTTGATAAGGTCGTCATATGAAAGCCTTAGAGGCTTGGTCGGTATGACTTCAGTCCTTGGCTTCCATAGTATAGGAGTAGTCCTCAGACTTGAGGAATCACAATAGACACATACATGCGATGATTGTATCCTTAATTTGTGCGAGAGGTGATCGTGTCAGAGGCATGGTCATCACAAGCCATGTCCAGTGCAGTCAAAGCATGTAGAAAGGATGGTGAGGTCTAAGAAGAGGATTTGTCACCTGTCAAAACGTGACAGAGGTATCTCCGATGCACTTGGAGATGTGTTTATGTTCTATAAACCTGTGATCATAGTCACGGGCGGAATAGGAAACGAAGTTCCGATGTCGAGCAATTTGGCGTAACAAAGGAAGAATTAAGCGTAGATGCCTAGTTCAGAATTGGAGCCAACATCCAATTTCATGCCCTGGACTAGGGACAGGAGATGGTAGACGAAAGGACAGTACTCGTATGGACTCGAACGCCTAAAAGTTCACATGGATATTCTCCTAGTCTCTAGTGCCATGGACTGTTGCTAGACGACAACCTATGGCGACGGGCTTTCAAGATCAAGGATTGATCAAAAAATAATAATTAAATTTTGTTAGTAATAGTATTTGACACTAGCCCAAGTCTAGTTGAAAGGTGAATCTAAAGAGTCAAGCACAAATCACCGAGAAGGGACGAGAAATTAATTGGGAATTAATTTGATAATTAATTGGATAACTTATAAATGAGAGGGATCCATTAGATGGAGGAGCCTAAAAATAAATTAATAGAATTAATTTATATTGGGTTTGCCCTTATTATTTAATAAGTTGGACTTATTAATTAATAAAAGCTTATTGGGATCATGTATTTAATTGGATTAAATATATGATGGCTTAATTAGGTGAATTTTAATTAAATTAGATTTAATAAAAAATAATTGAGCTTGGTATTTTATTTTTAATAAAATAAGCCATTGCAACCATAATTAAGTTGTTGGAAAATCCAGAGAAGGAAATTATTGACTAACAATTTCACTTTTAAAAAGTGCTATGTTAGTCATCCTTTATTTGGAATAAAGGATTTATTACCTTATGAATTGTACAATGAACCTAGACACATACTAGTACATCCATACGAGCTATATATCTATATATTAGTTATTTGGAAAAAAAACATCCTACCCTAGAAGCTCCTAATTCGGCCGGCTCTCTAAAAACAACACTTGGTGTGTTTTTTCTGCCTAATTTTCTTCTAGCAAAGAGAAATGAGGGATCCCATACTTCGTTATGGTGTGGACGTGTCTTTAGTCGGCTTCTACCTTGAATCTCATGTGAATGGATCAATGAAATGGAGTTCGAAACAAATCAAGAAAAAGGTAATCTTTGGAATCATGATTTTATTACGTTTAGATTTTAATGATGTGGAATCATGGTTTTTAGGCCAATCCACTCTCATTTTTTTGCTTTCAAGTGGTATCAGAGCCCGCTTCGATGTAGGGACTATATCTTTATGTGAATAAGCATGATAATATGACTTTATTATTTTTGAAGCATGATATTTATTTATGCTTATTCTTGAATGATTATATGAGAAAATCAACATGTTTAGTTTTTGCAATTTTGAATGATTTAAGTATTTTAAGAAAATTGAATTTTGTGGTAAAACTACTTGGTCTTAGTTTTAGTTTAATGTGTGAAAAGAAATATAGTGTTGTAGCAGTGCACTGCAGACCGACAGTGCATAGCGCATGCGCGGGGGCAAGAGCTTGCACGTAGCCTGGATAGCGCAGGCCCTGCATGCAGGCAATGCGATTGTTGTTCCAGTTGACGGCCGACGTCTGGGTCATTTTTTTGTCATTTTTCTAATTTCTGCACATTTTCTGAAAAATATCTTTTTTTTCTAATTTAATTTTGGAAAAAAATTGATTTTTTTTAATTAAATTGCTTTAATTAATATGGTTGATTTGTGTGCATTGGATGCATGGGGCTTTATCATCCCTTTGAATTAAAACTTTTAAATTTTTTTTTCTGCATATAATTTTTTATCATGATATTGGATATCACGGTATTTTCTTGGGATTTTCATTTTCTTATCTAGCATTCTTAATTGATATTATGTGCTAGTTGAATATGGTGGATCATCACGGAGCCCTAAACCGCATGTATGTCTTATAATTTTACTGGGTGGCCCTTGTGATTTATTTTCTCCCTCTTCTCGTTTTTAGTCTTGGAATAATAAAGCATGCTATCTCCCTCCTAATGTACTCCCTCCGACCTCTGATCGGAGTTTCTTGTTAAATTGTAATAAGAGTAGTATAGATTATTTTGGTGAGGTTTTTATTTTAATTGAGCCCATGGAAGAAGGTCCATAGAGGAGGAGGCCTATGGAGAAGGCGGCCCACGAAGATATTATAAGGCACATCTACATGTTGAAGGGTATAATATTCTTTGTAAAGCATAGGGCTACCTTAGACAGTCCTTAGACTAACTGCGGGCTCAATAGTTGCATAGGCTGGGCTTGTGATCATCCAACAGGGGTATGCTAGGTTTCATTGCATGCGACGTTTACCTAATGCTTTAAATTTTTTATATTTATGCATGCAAAGCTATTCTTTGAGTAGGTCTCGATCAAACAACTCAATATTAACTCTCACTTGGTTGGACGAAGTTAAAGTTTTAGGGACCAAAATGGACTTGCATCAAAATTATTTGATTTGTCCAACATTTCCATCCACAATATTGTGGCGAGGAAGCTGCCACTATCTAAGTGTGCTCTCACAAGTCGTGGCACATTTGAACTAGACGCAAGCTGCACCATTATTGTGAACAAAGGAACACGATCACTATTTTCCTGTCTCATTAGTCGTGGGGGGCGACAGTTGAGGTGTGACTTGATTGATGGGTTGAAACTAACACGAATTAAAATATTATGCCCATAAATGGACTTCGATCTAAATGGCATTTCGATCTGTCCAATCCATCTATAGCAATATCATGAAGAAACTACCACTATCCAAATATGGTCTCATAAGTCGTGACACGTTTGGAATATATGGCAAGCTATATTATTATTATGAACAAAGCAATATGCTGGTTGTTTCCCTGTCTCACGAGTCGTGGAGGGCGATAGTTGAGGTATGATTTGGTTTATAGGTCGGGTTTAACACAGAATAATATGATTCGTTTGGAGTCCTCAGGATCATGTAAAGAGCTGAGGAAAAATATCTAGGGAATCTCATGTAATTAGAATGGCCTTGGTTGCCTCCCACAAGGCTTTTTCCATGTGAATTATAAAAATGGGGCATGGTAAATTGTTCTTGTAGATCCCAAGCCCACTACGAAAGCGGATTTTTAGAATAAATGACAAAAAATCCAATTAAATTGGCCTAGATGTATTTTATTCTAACAATTAATTGACATTATGTAATATTATTTTCAAAGAAATAAAATGAGTATTCACTTATTTTGGCATCTACTTTTTTGTTCTCATTTTGTATGTTTGCATTTTCTTGAACATCACGATAAAGCCCATAGACCACTTGACAACCATGTTAACATGCATTTTCTTGAACATCATGTTAACGTGCTTTCACAACTTTTGAAGTATGTTTTAACGCATTTCAATAAGTAATTGTATGATGAAAATAGCTTGTTCGATTTTTTAAATTAATTCAATGATTCAAGCATGTGAAAAGTCGAAATTTTCTATATTTATGCTTTTTTTTGTTGTTTTATGTTAAAACACACAAAATATAGGAAAAAAATGGCAGCAGCACTACCGCTGTTGGGGCACAGTGTTCACCCAACCAGACTTGAGCAAGCAAGGGAGCCTGCATGTGCGGAATCTAGTAGAGAGCAAGTGCGCATGTGAACAACCTGCAATGCAGCCACGCGCGCGAATGCTGGGAGAGGGCCAGAGCGCACGCGCAGGCAACAACAATAGTGCATGCTATAGGCCTGACAACCAATGGCTTGGATGTTTTTTGCCCGTAATTGGAAGATTTGATTTTTTGGAATTTTCTTCAGTTTTGGTTAAGTGTTTTAATTTTTTGTGACAAAATTGAATTTTTTCTAAAATTAAAATTGCATAATTAATTGGCCAATGCACCTATTTTTTTATCATCCTTTTGATTGCAAATTTCCAGCTTGTGTTTTCTTCGTAAAATTAATTTTTGTTATATTGGATATCCTGGAGTATAATATTACATGGGATGTATATTATGTGATGTATGGATGGATAATCTCAGAGCCCACGACCTCTTGTATGTTTGAGTTTATGGTTCGGCTCATATGCCCTTGTAATGTTTCTTCTCTCTCCCTCTCGTTTTTAGCCTTGGAACAATGAGGCCTACTACCTCCCTCCTTATGCATTCCCCCCAACTTCTGATTGGGATTACTTTTCAGTTGTAATGAGAGTAGTATAGGAATTTTCTTATGAGGTTTTTTATTTTAAAGCTAGCTCATGGAGAAGAAGGTCCAAGGACAAGGAGTTCCACGAAGAAAGTACAAGGCCCATCTACATTTTGATGAGTAAATTAATTTGTGATAACATAGGGCCACCTTAGACTGACCATAGACTCACTCCGTGCATAATAAAGTCGCATAGGTACCACTTGTGATCATCCCACAGGGGTATGGTTAATTATGTTGCATCCGATGATTTCTTTATTGCTTTAGCATTTGATGTTTTGCATGCAATAAAATTATTTGATGAGGTCTCGGTCAAACACCGAAACATTAACACTTACTTGGTTGGACCAAGTTAAATATTAGGCCCAAAATGGACTTAGATCGAGATTGTCTTGATTTGACCAAGCATTCCATCCAGAAAAATGTGGTGAGGAAGCTACCGTTATCCAAGTGTGGTCTCACTAGTCTTGGCACAGTTGGAATAAAGGAAAGCTACACCATTGTTGTGAACAAAGAACATGTTCAGCATTTTCCTATCTCGTAAGTCATGGGGGGCGACGACTGAGGTGTGATTTGGTTGATGGGTCGAGCCTCACATTGAGTAACATGATTCTGTTGCAGTCCTCAGGATCATGTGAAGAGGTGAGGTAAAATATCTTAGGAATCTCATGGAATGAGAATAGCATCGATTGCCTCCCACAAGACTTTTTCCATGTGAATCGTAAAAGTAGGTATGGTAAATTATTCTTGTGGATCCCAAGCTCACTAGGAAATGACTTCCCAAAACCCCACTTGAGAGTGGTGGGCTTTCATATAAATAGTGAGAGAGTTAAAGGCTAAAAGATCATGTCTTGAACTTATCAATATTATTACTATCATATGTTGAAATCTGTTTAATTCTATATTGTAGAACATGTCTAAGAACCCCTTAACCCTGATAATGGAGATTAATAGATTCAATGGCACAAACTACAACAACTAGCTGCAAAATCTAGCGATTGTCAGAGCTTTCAAGAACCAGGCTATGTCTTGGACAAGCTACTCCTGGTGACTTTATTCAAAGGGCTTTTGCCCGAAGAAAGTCTGACGTTCGAGAAGTAGCATGAGGACAACAACAAGGTCGCAGTATCATATTAGCTTCAATGACCAATGACATCCAAAAGCAATATGATAGGCTGAAAAACGTTCCCTCAATAATGCTTCACATGATCGAAGTTTGTACGATTCTTGATAGGAATATTAGATATACTGGTACAAAAATATTTTTTAGGACAAAGATGTCTGAAAGATCTTCTATGCAAAGTCATGCGATCAAGATGCTATCGCTCGTGCAGAAGACCTCAAAGCTGGGCTTCATAATGAGACATACATCGATGTGATCCTCCAATCACTTCCTCCCTCCTATGACCCGTTTATCATAAACTACAACATGAATTGACTTAAAAAGTCTATTCCTGAGTTAATTAATATGCTGGTCTAATACGAGGCAATGACATACAAGTTTGCACCTATATTACTAATAGGAGAGGTTTCAACCTCCAAGGCGAAAGGCAAGAGGGTCGGGCGCTAGAAGAGGAAGAAGGAAAAGGAAAAGCTGTTGCAGCCACTACTAGCGCTCCAAGCACCCCTGTTGATCCAGTGGGAAAGAGCAAAGGGAAAGGGAAGAACAGCGGTTCAGAGCGGTCAAGGGCGAATGATGTTTGCATTCATGGCTGTGAAAAGGGGCATTGGAAGAGGGAGTACCCACAACTTCTCTCCAACCCAGGTACGTTTGTATTTAAGTAAATATGATTAGTAATTCTTCTTGTTGGGTATTGCATACTGGCTATAGAGCTCACATTTGCAATGATTTGCAAGTATTGGAAAGAAGTAGAGGGCTAAGTAAAGACAAGATGATCCAAGGCTCGGTGATGACAATGTCGTTGCTGTGGAATCGGTGGGATCTCTCATCTTAGGTATTAGTGATCATATTTGGATAGTATTAAAGAACTATTAATATGTACCAATCATGATCAAAAATATTATTTCCATTCCTTATTGAGACAATGATGGTTATGCATTTATGATTAATAAAAATAGTTTTTATTTGATGATTGATAATAACCTTCATCTACTTGGTACATTAACGAATGGTTTTTATATTTTCCAACAGCCAAATTGGATTATAACTGCCCAACACAAACAAAAATTAGATAATTATGAAAATGCATAAATCATGAACCAAGGAGTTGGTATCTCCATAGAAAGGATGACGAAGTTGGTAGAATCAAGGAGTCTAGAGGTAGATGACTTGGGTAAACTATCAACTTGCGAGTCATGTTCAAAAGGGAAAGTGATCAAGAAACGTTTTGTTTGTGACGCTTGTCACTGGTCTGTTGGGCTTAATCCACACAGACGTCTGTGGACACTAAATACTCCAGCTAAAAGAGGATATTCATACTTCATAACCTTTATCTAAAATCACTTATGGTATGGTTATGTTAAGCTCATGAGGTACAAGTTTAAGGCATTTGGAATATTTAAGGAATTCAAACTTGAAGTAGAAATCAAACTGGCCATAAGATCAAAGGCTTTCAGTCAGATCGAGGTGGGGAATATTTAAGTGGTAAGTTCATGTATTACTTAACAAAGAATAGAATTCTCTCTCAATGGACTCCTCCTAGAATGCCACAACTTAACGGTGTGGCCGAATGGAGAAGTCAAACCATGTTGGACATGGTTCAATCCATGAAGTGGTTTACTGAATTGCCCCTGTCGTTCTGGGAATACGCTCTTAAGACAGCGGCCAAGTTCCTCAACATGGCGTCGTCCAAAGCTGTACTCCTAACGCTATATATGATATGGCATGGTCATGGTAAGAAAATATATCAAAACATAAGGTGAAACAAAAAAAAGACAAGTTTTAATGAGCATGATTTCTATTGCCTCAACAAGGAGTTCCGCATGAAAAGAAAAATTATTAAATATGCACCTGAGGCTCCATTAAACTTGCCCGCAGCGCACAAGAGATGGGATCCGACGATAGCACACCAGAATCTTCACAAGATGAATTTGAATTTGGGTCGGATGAAATAATCCGGCCAAAATCTTTAGTGTATGTTCTTGAAGAATTCTGTTGGCAAATTATATACGATGACAAATTAACAAATCGATTTAGAAAAAGGAATTAAAGAAGGAAAAAGAAAGAATCAAATGCTTGAGAAAAGGAATAATGGAGTTTCCTACATAGAAATCATCTTAGATTTCTGGAGTTTTCTGCCATATCTTGGATACCGAAGGAATCAAATGTAACGTTCCTACAGCTCTTGAGCGTAGTACTTTATGGACTTGAACAGTCATTTGCAGTAAGTGTGTTAAGGGAGAAAAGGCGTGAGCAAATGTGAAGTGTGAGTGGTTGAGCGAGAGAGTGCGAGTAAATGTTGTATGTGTTTGTGTGAGTGTTTCAAATAACAAAACTCGATTGGGGGTAGCAGAATCCTTGGAATTGACGTTCTGTCTTTTTCTCGTAATATTTTCCTACTAATTTCTTCTTTTTAGGTTTGTCTTTATTTAATATTATTGTAATAATTAGACAAGAATCATTTTTGGAACGAAAATATATATTCATGGTATCTATGAATGCAATACAATAAATTATATTCTATATCAGATTCCTCCAGAAATGGCCAAAAAAAGGAGAGGTAACATCTACGAAAATTAATTAGAGAGTTCATCAATCTGTACATATTGTTGTATTGTAATCAACCATTTATCTTTACAAAATTCTTTATATACAACTCAGGTTTTTAGTAAGATTGAAAAACCTAAAGTAGTGATGAAGTTAAAATCGATACTCAAAAATGAAAAATTAATCATGTATACCTTTCTCTATATACAACTCAAGTTTTTAGTAAGATTGAAATTCGATAATATTTTTATCTAAGGATCTTTTGAAATTGGGTTTGAAAGGATGAAAATTTTGAAACAAATATATGTGGTAGGTGTGTCTGAATCTGAAAATATAATTAATGGTTTGGTATATAAAAGATAGGTATAAATTAATGTCACTTACCTAATTTATAATTTTAGTGATTATTACACTTTGAGGATTGGATTTCATTCATGAACTTGATTCAAGAAATTTAATTGCAATTATATTGAAGTTATTTATACCAATGTATTTGGTTCTTTGCCACCATAAAACATATCATTTCAAATATTTTGAAAAGAAAAATCAATCAATACTTTTGAATCCATTAATCGCAATATATATATAATATATATACTTAGAAAAAGCTAAAACAATAACGAAGATTCAATTGTTACAATTTTTTTATTGAAACACACAAGAAAAAATTGGGCTAAAATATTTTTAGTCCCCTATGCTAATTAGAAGGGGTGGTATTTCAAACGGAGAGTTTGTAATTTAAAAAGACTCAATTATTAACTTTTATTTTATTGGACAAAGTTAATTTTGATCTTTTTAGATTATGAGTTCATATATTTATTGATATTCAATTATATAATTGATTAGTTATTTCTAATAATATTCATTCATTTGTTGTAAACTCTTTTGCAAAATTTAATTTTTCAACTTTATAAATTTTCAATTTTTTAATTTGCTCCATCCAATTTAAATTAACTGTTTATATAACTTTTTCAGGAAAAAAGTTTCAATGGTTTTACCCATGGTTTAGACATTGTTCAAATTGCATGGTTTTGTCTTCCAACCTAAAGGTCTACATTTATAAATATGGGTATTTGGTCTACTTTTATAGTAGTTTCTTGCGTTTAGAAATTTTAAGCTTTAATTTAAAATTATATTACATTAGTTTTGCATAACTAAAAAATTTACAGATTATTTATGTAAAGTATTAAAAAATTATTACCTTATCACTTGCATTCGATGCATTGTGCTTTCTCTTTTGTAATATCCAACCCTGTAGTCGTTCCTGTAGAGATAACCTGTATCTTGGTTGGATTTTTATTGTCTCAGTAATTTTCGATAGAGGGTCCCCATCTTGTTGGAGAGGGACTTTTTTCACTCTTACGTCCAACTTGCCTTCATTATCTTATACAATTATGTGATATATGTCCCTTTCTCCTACTTCAACCTGCCATACATATGTATCTTAGTAGAATAGACGGGTTTATTTTACAAATTATAATATCACATTTTTTATATAAAGAAACATAACCGTGCATAATAGCAAAAATGCACGTGATTGCACACTAATATCTAATTTTGTTTCCATTTTTCTAGTGGATGAGTAAGTGATTGCATTAGCTTTCTATAGACAAAGTGTTATATGTAGATTGAAGAACAAATAAATAATTACCAAGAAATAATTAAATTTTGAATAAAAAGTAATAAAATAAGGATTACATCAGTACTCGAAATCAGTAAATCATAATAGCAAATGGATTTCATATCTTACTTTGATTTGGATATATAAACCTAGCTGGCATTACGTGGAGTATTTGGTTCAAATATGTATAGATATAAATTCAAATTGATAAGTGGACATACCTTATGCATTTCGAGAATATAGTTGCGGCCTCGTTGATGATGTCAGAAAAGTCCAAAAGAGACCTTCCAAGTGCCTTGAACTACACACCTGTCTCGACTTCTGTTTTTAATTGAATATCTATTGTTTGATTCAGGTTGATCCTGCACCAAAAAACAAGCACACTAGAATAACAAGAGTATAAATTAAGCCACAAATAAAGTAAAAAGTTTAAGAATATTAGACTAAAGAGATAAACAAACTCCATGAACCAATCAGTCGGAAGTGGCTGTGTATGAAGGAAAGCTTACAAACTTCAACTGAAACTTTTAACAAAAGATTAAAGGGAGACATATTCCCTTATATTTCATACTTCCACCACCAAATTTCAATGGATAAATAATTTTCTTGATGCATTGTTATGTTTTTCTATTACCGGAGCTTCTTTCATGTTAGAATACCAAAATTAATGAACAACTCCCTTTTCTCAAGTAGAATTAATCAGATCAAGTAACTACCAAAACATTGTTTTATAATTGAATGTACTTGTATATTTTTCAAAACATCCAAGGAAAAATCAATTTGGAAACAAGATCGCCAAAAATATGCAAAGTAAGAAGTCTTATCATTTAGTTCAATGATAGTTACATGTCCACCATTATATGTGCATGTGAAAATTGAGTAAAATAAATATAATATGCAAAATAAAAGGCATGAAAATATGTAGAAAATATGTTTTCTTAATACTTAGAATATACAGGACAACAATGCATAAAGTTGAAAAGAGTAGATGTGTTTTATGCTAGCCCATCCCACATGGACTATGAATTAAAAAGATAAGCAACATATAAGCATTAGCGAAAGAACTCAATTACATCCATTCGATATCCATTTTCAGTTTGCTGTCATAATCAAATTCTAAAATGCACCCGGTGGGTTTGAGGCAATTCTAGGGCCCAACGGGCTTGTGGGCCCAGGGCATGACCAAATAGTATGAAAATCAATCACCAAGTTGAGTCGGAAGCTAAGTATATGGGAGACAAAGTGGATTGCGCGTGGGGAGCCACCTCTTGAACATGCGGGACAAAATGCTACATACATGGGAATCACCTCTAGAATCTTGATGCATAACGACCAATCATGGGATAAGTCACTCCACGTTGAGGATGTCACATTTTTATGAACAGTGATTGTAATATCACATTCCATATACATTAGAAACTAATAAGATAAGAAACATATAAGCATTGGGCAAAGAAAAATTATAGTGTATCCATTTGCAATCCCTTTTCGGCATATTGCTGTAAACGAATTTTAGGATGCACATGGTGAGTTTGGTGGCAATTCTTACATCCAAGCGGTTCACGGGCCCAGGGCGTGACATGTTTCATAGAAATCTTTGATCATTGTGTTTAACAAATTGGAAATGATGCTTTCAAAAATACGGAAAATATTTTGTAGAGGTCATAATACAACAAATACATGAAGAGAAGATATTGAAACTTTTCGTTATTCATTTGACCATAATAGGTCGCATAAAAGAAAAATGTATTCAAGTGGAAAATAAATTGATTTTATTGTGAATGATGCAAACACTATTTTGACCTCATGAAGTTACATAAAGTTTATAACTTATTTTCATTGTGAGAGTCATTTCTGTAATCTCAAGGGCAATTGAAATATAAATCACCAGGAGAAGAATCATTATAGAGGAAAAAATCTTAATTTTCTTGATATCTCTTAGATTGTGCATGCAAATTGGTGATACTGTTAGAAGATCTGTGAAGATTTTTGTGAGTAAAGATTCTAAAAACTCTAATATTTTAGTATTTATAAGGTAATAGTAACAAGCTTTATTTACTGAGAAGTGATTGAACACTCAACATTAATTATTAGTGCCTAGGCCACTTCTATCTAGGTAGGGGATTAGGCAAGATCGGTTCCCATTTATTGATGATCGGGAAAAAGACATCAAAACTTTTGAGTGGATAGATCTTTTGAGTGGCATGGATATCTCACTCCCATGAATATGTAATTTATCTTTCTGTCACACACTTCATTTGTTAGGAGGTCCACCACATTATCCCTTTATCTGAAAGTGTATACAAAATTACATTTCAAACTTCTTTTCATAGCATGAATTTAAGCCAAAATATGCTACAACAACTAGTTGCCTCTATGTTGTAACTTTGTTAGTAAAGAAATATTTTTAGCATCAATTTCTATCTAGATTCTTTTGAAAGTATATTCTTCGACCAATTTAAAACATTAATAAAATGATCATTTGATAATGTAAATACTCAAAACTACAAATACTACATCTCCTCGGTTATCATGCACAACTTTGCATACTCCCACCTCTTAGGATTTTCTTAAGCAGCACTATGGCAGGAAGTTCATATGGGAAGTGAATCCATGTGTCATCAACATCTGAATCACTTATCCTTTGTTGTCTTTTGAATACACTTGCTTTGGCAACAACTATAACTGGTGATGCACCCTCAAGATGATCGTTCAAGCTCAAAAACAATGACGGAGGTGTTTGGATTGTTTCATGTCGTCCCAGCAAATCATAGAACAAACTACGATATAAGGATATGTATATATCCTCAGTCAAGGAGGCTGTCGTCAGCTTCCGTTAATGATGAACTATCATTATCGCCAAATCCGCTATTAGAAGCTACAACTGGAAAAAACTAGCAAGGAATTCCAACACCTTCACACTTTAAAACTTCGAAAGAACATATGTGCAATGGTCTTAATAGGGGAACAACACTAGCAATTAAATGCCACTGCTATTGTTTGTTGACCTGCAATCAGTCATTCAGCAATTGTCATGAAAATGTGGATATTGAAGGTATAATAGTAGGCTGTTGGAAACTATAATAAATATTGAAGAACCATTGCATCACAAACTAAATGCAAAGTGACATTAATCAAAAGATCCCTATCATATGAGGCCCGCTAAACCACTTGTCTGTATAATTCTCGTTTAGCATTACCGCGACATAAAATCTTTGTTTTAGAAAAGAGTTTACATGGGTTACCAGTATGTTATTTTTCTATTTATACCATCATCTCACCAATGGTTATAAATATTAGAATTGACATAGATGACATCACCCTGATTCAAAAACCACTGTACTGCATAGCCCTATGCAAAATCTGCTTGTATTTGGTATATCATGGAACCCACCACCATCAATATGAATTTTTTTTTTGGTCATTTAATCGTCTTAGCTTCCCCACAACCACTTTTGTAGTATCTTTACCACCCTATGTGCATGCCCAAATAAAGTTGTTTCAATACTATCACTCTCTAAGTTGCCACTTTAGATTTTGGTTACTAACACCTTCATCACAAATTGCATCATCACCATGCTACATGGATATAGCATTGTACTTGACGCATAATGACATGTTGCACCACCATTTGTATCTGCAGGTAGTGATCGATGCATTGCCGCCTTTCTAACCCGATATATTTCATTCCAAATCCATATGAAAACAACGGTCCTCTACCTAGTATTATAAATGGCTCTTTCAACTTGCAACAGCTCTAATCTTGGTCATGGGTTATTTCTTTATTGACAGACTTCAGTGCTAACTAAACCTTTGTAAAAGTTGAATTTCTCTTCAACTTGTTATGAAGTGATTAAAAATCAAGCGTATTAAGATGCTACTTTCTCTCATGCTTAGTGTAAAGTATTACTAGCTTATCTACATGAGCAAATTTAAAAGGAAAATAAGTTACATTGATCAAATTTTCGTTGTTGGATTATATTATTTGTATAGAGTAATTTGGATCTATATATCAACAAAATTGGTTACATTGAAAGGTTCAAAAATGTAATTATAAGTAAGATATCTTGGTTAGGAGTTATTAAAGAAAATATGCTTTGGATATGAAAAAAGTTGGCAAATTGAGAAAGATGTATAGAACACTAAATAGACAGATGGAACAGAGAGCCGAGACCAGAAATATTAAAAGTAACATTTATTGTCATAAGTATGAAAAACGATATACCAAGAGATCTAATTTTGTGATGCCTTCTAAATCATTGCATGGAAAACCAATGTTGTGAACTAAAAGATTTATTACAAAAAAATAATATATGTATGGTGATGAAGAGAGAATATATAATAGCTGCAACAATTAATACCTTTATGGGGCTTCCAAACATGAAACAATGAGAAATTTTTTTATCAACAAATCATTGTAAATAAGAAAAACTGTAAATAATTATGGAAGATATCCTAATTAATGTTTTCTCCTCTCCATTAATGTAATTAAAGATATTATACCGTGAGCCATGGTAGTTAGTACTCTAAGTTGAGGTCTCAATCTTTTCTTGTGGTTTAATTTTCTTTTTCAATTTTAATTTTATTTATTTATTTACTATTCTTTTCCCTCCTTTCGTGCTCTTTTCATTACCACAAAATATTTCAACATTTGTGATATTCTATTTTCTCCACAATACCCTCAAACGTTTATATTTTCTCGAAAAGAAAGTTGGTCAAGTACATATCCAAATCTGGGATGTTCTCCCCAAGTTTTAAATTTGAATTATTTAATTAATCAAATGTTAAGGTTTCGAGTCAAAGAGATGCAATAATCATTTGGTTTCTTAATCATATTATCATCATTCAACAATCAATTATCATGGATATTGATGTATGAAATGTGTTGAACTATTTTTTTCCTCTATTTTTGTTCAATTTGCATAGAGAATTCATATTCGTGCTTCCCAAAAATAAAGAATTACTATTATTTTTGTTTTATTGGTCATAGGGATCTCACATTATATCTTGTAATTGAGAAACTTCCACCAAACTAATGTTAATTCAATGGTCATGGACTAAACACATGGTTGCTAGTCGCTGATCAAGATGTCTAAAGAGTCGGGCTCAAGAGTGACTCAACATAGGATGTGATTGACCCAATAAAGAAAGGTTGGTTGGTCCAATCTAGGCCAATCCTGGGCTAATTCCAAGTATCAATACTTGGGATAGGCCCAACCCAATGACCTAGGACCTCCTAACCCTGGGTCAAGTTAGCGGGTCGACCTAATCGAGCCACTTCTTTTTTTTAAATAATACATGACATATGAGTTTTATTCTATATTTTTTATACTTTTGAAACTCTAAAAATTTTACCTTTATTCTTCTACTTCACTAAAATTCATTGTTATTTTTTTAAAAATGTATTTTAAATCTTTTTTGGTCATTATGTGGTCTTAGCTACTTCTTTTTGTAGTTTTGATTGTTTGGTTTAATTTATAATTTATTTATTTAAAATAAAAGCATAAATTATTTAAGTTTGTTAAAAAAGTATCTCATCTTCATTCAAAAAGAAAAAAACAAAAGAAAACAGTCACAATCAGGTTTGGTTTGAGCTTAGGCCAGGTCATCACCACTGCTTTTGCACTTTCTCTTCATCCCCTGTTTTGTGCTTAATTTAAGGTAAAATTAGTGAAATAAAAATTACTGTTTTCAAATATGAGTTTAGTCACTGCAACTACTGGTCATGGTAAGAAAATATATGAGAAAATAAGGAAAAAGAAAGACAATTTTTATTGAGCATGATTTCTATAGCCTCAAGAATGGTTCCACAAAAATTTGTATTAAAATATTTATTAAATAAGTAAAGTTGAATTTCTTGTTTAACCTTAATTATGGAAAAAAAATTCTTAATATATTAAAAAAATAAATATTTATTTTTTTAAACTTTGACGGGAAAGGAAATTAAATACAAATAAATTGGAGAAACAAACAGAAAATTAATTAAATATGTATTTGAGGCTCCATTAATCTTGCCGGCAGAGCACAAGAGATGGGATCCGGCGATAGTACATCACCGGAATCATCACAAAATGAATTTGAATTTGGGTCGGATGAAATAATCCGGCCAAAATCGTTAGTGTATGTTCTTGAAGAATTCTGTTGCCAAATTATATGGCAATGACGAATTAACAAATCGATTCAGTAAAAAGAATTAAAGAAGGAAAAAGAAAGAATCAAATGATTGAGAAAAGGAACAATGTAGTTGCCTGCATAAAATTCATCATACATTTCTGGAGTTTTCCGCCATTTTCTGCTACCGAAGGATTCAGATGTAACGTTCCTAGGGCTCTCTAAGCGTAGTACTTTATGGACTTGAACAATATTCTGTAGTGAGAGTGTCGAGGGAGAAAAGGTGTGAGCAAATGTGAAGTGTGAGTGGTTGAGTGAGAGAGTGTGCGTAAATGTTGTCTGCGTATGTGTGAGTGTTTTAAAAAACAAAGCTCGACAGGAGGTAGCAGAAGCCTCGAAAGTTACATTTTGTCTTTTTCTGATAATATTTTCCTATTAATTTCTTCATTTTTGGTTTGTCTTTACTTAATATTATGTAATAACTAGACATAAAGCATTCTTGGAAAGAAATGTATATATTGATGCTATCTATACAACACAATAAATTATTTTCTAGATTAGATTCCTCCATAAAAGGCAAAAAAAAGAAAAAAGAGATAATATTTATGAAAATTGATTAAAGAGTTCATCAATATGTACGTATTGTTATATTGTAGTCAACCATTTGTCTTTACAAAATTCTTTATATACAACTCCAGTTTTTGAGTAAAACTGAAAAATTTAAAGTAGTGATGAAGTTAAAATTGACACTCAAAAGTTGGCACTCAAAAATGAAGTATACCTTTCTTGCAAGTTCAATCATTTTGCGTTTATTGAAATTGACAGTACTTTTAACGAAGGATGTATTGAAATTCGGTTACAAAGGATGGATATTTTGAAAGAAATATATGTGGTAGGTGTGTTTTAATCTAAAAAATGTAATTAATGGTTTGGTATATAAAGATAGGTATAGACTAATGTCACTTGATTCATAATTTTAGTGATGATTACACTTTGATGACTGGATTTCATTGATGAACTGAAGTCTAGTAATTTAAGTTAGAAATTGAATTGCAATTATATTAAAGTTATACAGATATAGTAATGCGTGTATGAATTTTTTGTACCAATTTATTTGGTTCTTTGCCACCACAGAACATATTACTTTCAAATATTTTTAAAAGAAAAATCAATTGACACTTTTGAATCCATTAATCCCTATATTTATATATATATATATATAATAGACACTTATAAAAACAAAAAGAATAACAAAGACTAGAGGGTTGGATGTTACAAAAAATAAAGCACCTTCTGGATTATCCAACCCTCTAAGACTGACCATCCTCTAGCAGCTTCTGGAACTTCTCCTGCAAAACAAACAAAATTATTAACACTTTTAAGCAAGGATTATTTTTTTAAAAAAAAATAATATTAATACTGTAGCTACTTACCTCCACCTCCAACGCCCTCGGCCCGCTCCAGCCGCCGTTCACTTTTTTCTTGCAGCACCTCTCCAATAATTCCTTTTGCTTGGGGGGTGATCGAGCTTTGCTTCCTGTAGAAGAAATAACATTTAGCATCTTATTTATAAAATAATAGTAAAGCATTTAAAATACTATTATTTACTTACAAACTTCCTCTTCTGCATGCCAATAGAGGAAGCCCCCCCCCCCCCCCCCCCGATACACAATTGAGGACACCATGGAGTTTGCCGCCCGGTTCGCCTTTTATAAGGACTCCCGCTGGAAGTCAACTCTGGCCCAGTATGTCTCGAGCTGTAGCTAAACCTTGTTGGCCAGTCAGAGTGGCCTGACTAGGCTGGACAGGGCGATGGAAAGTATTTCTCGAATTTACTTATCAGTCAAGATGTGGAACACCCAAAACATGGACTCATCATTACAGTCCCACCAGTAGGTCATCTATAGTAATAAAATTAAACAAAATGTCCGTAAATTTCATTAAATAATTGGATTATTAGATAAAACTAAATTAATTTAAAATTGATTACCTTCATGCTCTCAAACCACAAATGCTGGTACTCTTCCAGCACCTGCCTCAGACATGGCGATGGGTGGGAAAGTGTCCTATCACCATTATATTGATGCGCTCATGAAATCGGCGGTCAGATCTAAAAGGACATGCTATATTAGACATTTTTAATATAAAATAATACTAAAAAAATTGATAAACAAATTTACCTTGCGCCATTGAGTCTGATGTATTGGGCGCGCTGATGGTGGGGGATTGATAATAGTGGTGGAGCAGCTGCTGGGTTGGCAGACTGGTGTATCGTCTCATCAGCTACCGGTGTAGCTCTAGATGCTCCAGCATCATCTGGAGTCTGCGGGGCGGGGGACGGTGTGGTCGTGTCAGGTGGTGTGGGTGGTCGAAGAACTGCCTTCCCAACATGGGAAGCATCCGCTGGTAGAAGTGGCGGGCCACGACCATGACCTCTTCCTTGACCACGTGGTATACGAGGCATACCACTAAACATGATCTAAAAAATTATTGAGAAGTATTAGTCTAAATTTTACGATTATTCATATTAATATGTAAATAAAAAAGAATATACTAATTCTTACACATCGAAAAAATTATCATGAAGTTATGATTATTGTACGCATTAATTATTTAAAAATGTATAATTTTCTTGTGCACATATACAAACGGGCCAAGTATTGCTTTAAGTTTATTTAGCTTATCACATGAACTTTTTATTGTAGTATTCGTTATATTTATTCATTTTAATCTATCAACATTATCTTTTGTTGATAGATGAAGATGGATAAACGTAACAAGTTCTACTGGCAAAATTCAATTGATGGGCTAAACAAGATTAAAGGCATGCGTGATTTGTTTGTACGCTGTTACCAAAGAAATATACATTTTTGAATAATTATTAATTATTGAAAATATTGTTCTCAATTTGTTTTCCATTTCTAATGATTATGTAATTGTACTTTAATTTGAAATATAACCTTAATATTGTTATTGTTGACATTATTTTGTAAATAATATTATTATTGGGATTATTTGTCTAATTTTCTGATTATTGACTTTATTATGTAAAAATGTTATTTTTGCGAATATTTTATAATTTTGCGATACTTGACATTGTTACGAAAATAATGTTATTACTGGGAATATTAGCTTATCTTTTGTGATTGTTGACATTATTATGTAAAAATGTTATTATTGGAAAAATTTGTCTTATTTTTTTATTATTGACATTATTATGTAAAAATGTTATTATTATTAGGAATATTGGTGTAATTTTTGTGATTATTTACATTACTATTTAAAAAGATTATTATTGGAAATATTGATCTAATTTTTCTATTATTTAAATAATGTTATTATTGCGAATTACTATTGGTCTAATTTTTGTGATTGCTTACATTATGATGTAAAAATTATTTTATTGGAAATATTAGTTCAATATTTTTTATTATTTACATTATTATTTAAATAACTTCACTATTGGGATTATATATTGGTCCAATAAATTTGGTTATTTACATTATGATGTGAAAAATTAGCCTATTTATAAAATAAATTGCACATGTATACAATAAATATGGCAAAAAATTTAAGCAATATAATATAATACACATAAGAATTGCATAAAGGGAAAAATAGGCCTCATTTGACTTGAATTTTCAAATTCGAAGGAGACTAGTAATTAATCTCTTTCTTTCATATGATTTGACTAATTGTAACTTCCTGATTTGAATATTTGAAGTATTTAACAACAAAGAAAAAGTAAAAAGAACGAAAAATTCAAAAATTCTATTTATTGAAATTAGTCAGTGCATATCTTCATATAGAATATTACAGTAAATTGCACAAATAATTACACTATAAAATTACTAAATTACACAATAATTGCATAAATTACACAACTATACAATTAGTTTTGAAAAATTACACAAAATTTCTATAATTGCAGAAATTATATAAAATAAATTTCTATAATTGCAGAAATTCTTATACAACTAAATAGTTCTATATTTGCAAAACTTACATAAAATAACTTTTTTACAGAATTGTTTTAACAATAAAAAAAATTGACAGAGAATTTTTAAAAATCACCCAAAATTAAGAGAAAATTATTAAAATACAAAAAATATACAAAAATTTGGAGAATTACATAAAATTTACAAAAATAATTTATAGAAAATTATTAAAATTACCAAAAATTATGAATTTGTTTATAATTTCATAAATGTATAAAAAATTTTAAAAATTACAGGAAAATTAAGTAATTATTTTTAAATTGCCGAAAGTTTTTTAAAATGTTTAATTTTACACCAAAAAATAAAGAAAATAAAAAATATAGGATAAATTGTCCAAAACATGTTAATAATCAGAAAAAGTAGACTATAAATTAATTATGGTCATTGAAAACATATAGTACTACGAATTAAATTGATACATGTTCAAAAGATCAAATATATTAGTATATATAAGATTGCTAGTCTTACATAGATGTAAGTAGCATCTTATACTGTTGTATTGGATCGTCTAATCAGACCGTTAATATTTTCATCAAACCGTTGGATAGTATTAAATCGATAAAATACTACATTCTATGAAGTTTTTGACATTTTTGTTATACGAATACTAAGATATCGTATCTGATACACAATCAATGACGTTGAAAAAATGATGGAACTGACCATCAGACAATTTGATTTTAGATCAGACCACTAGATATGTTCACATATGAAAAGTATTGTTATCAGTTTAAATTTGGTGTTAATCAAGGTCCCAGATATTGAGACATTGTAATCGGGAAGTGAACGAGCAATCTATGGGCATGTTTAGGGACGATTTTTGGAAAACATTTAGAAACATTTTTTTTAATAATTTCAGAAAAAGATATTTTATACATTTACGAACGGTTTTATTTAAATTTCATATTTCACAACGGTCAAATATTAAATAACCGTTCCTAGGTTTCATTTTTCCTCAAGTTTTCTTTTGGTGCGAAACTCAATTTCTTGGAACTTATTTTGGAAGGGTCAAAATAAATTAACAGTTCCTATATTTTAATTTTTCCTCCTTTTTGTTTAGGACATTGTAATATATTAAATGGTTTATTTTATTAATGTCGGTTCAAAGTTGGAAAGCGCTTTGGGTTGACTTCCTAATTTATTGACCGTTCCTAAATACAAAATAATGTGTTTTGTTTTTTTTTAAAAAAAAAATTAGTGGTATGGACAAATAGTTTGCAAATTGTACATCTAAATTAGTTGGTAAACTATTATGGGTAATTTTTTAATTTAAACAGAAAACGGTAAATGTCAATCGTAATTATTGTCTTCCTCAGTCTCGTAATCCTCATCAAAGCTATCCTCGTCAGACTCGTCATCAAATTTAAAGTTCCCCGATCGGGCCAACATAAGTACGTACGACCGTACTCCAGTGCGTTGCGAGCCCATCCGTGCACAAACCTAGTCTACCACTATGGAGCTCTACTGCAAAATGAGGATATGTTCGGTCAAAATGCCTCGATGCATCTGAATCAGACGGATGGCACATGGATCCCTCTTCCGTTTGATTGTTGGCATGCCACGTTATTTACTTGGCAGTTGCTTTTGAAACATACAACCTTTGCAGGCGAGCGGTAACCGAAGGGTACCTAACAATGCTATACGATGTCTTTTTGTGATTAGTATTTTGCTCCCTAGTTGACTTGTATGTAGCTTCTCCGCAAAACTTGCAGTAGTCCAAATCAATGTTGTCCTTCTTATACAACATGCAATTATTTTTACACACATCAATCTTCTCAATAGGTAAACCCAAGTTTCTTAACAATTTTTTCGTACTATAGTAATCTTGGGGCAGAGTGTGGTTGCGAGTCACTATATGATTAACCCATTGGGATATTTGGTCACATATATGCTGAGAAAATGGCCAACGACCTTGATATTCAACAACTCGGCAACAACCTGAATGGAGATTGGGTGCAACCATTCCACATCGACTGCTCAACTACATGCACTACATTGTGAAACCGATCTGCCAGTCCGGACACATAATCGTACCATCTAGAATAATATAAACTACACCCTATATTAGTAGGACACGACCTTATACCTTTATCAGGCACACCATCCCGATTATACTTAGAAGACCAGACAGCCGGCCTGGTGGCATAAAAAACCATTCTCTGTGTCGAATCCATCTGCACCGCATCACCCGAAGGCGTGCCCTCCATAACATTAGAATTGGGAGTTTGCTCCTCCTACAATTGGGTCGCGGTGATGGCCTCAAAATACTCATACACCTTCTCCTCGCCATAAGAAGTCCAATTATAATACTCTGGCATAAAACCTTTCATAAATAAGTAAAAATTTACCTCGTCCGTGGTTTTGAAAAACTTTCACAATGTTTTGGTTTTGTGTTTTGTCCCATTTTAGAGATGGGCCAAAACACAGAACCTTGTTTGTTTTTGTGTTTTGCACACCTTCACTAGGTGTGCAATTGTAATTTAATTTTTTTATTACTTTTTTTATTATTTTTTATTCTTCTCTTATCATAAATATATATATTATATTTCACTAACAAACAAAATACTATATATACATACACATATATATTACTAAATATATATTTTAAAAGGCATGATTTGACAATGAACAGTAACTCCTGTCTCCCAAATTCCAACATCAAACCTACACCACTTATTTTATATTATTTTATATTATATCAAAACACAAATCCAAACATACCATCTATCTCAAAACACATACTTACTTATCTCTATTTTTCTCTCTCTATCTCCAAAACACCAAAACAAAAACATTCAAAATATTAATCCAAACATAGTGTTCATTTTTGCACTTCCGAAAACGACACTTAATTTTCTCACCATTCATACATGCATGTTGAGACTTGGGTCATTCTATAAATGTAGCAACACCATCCTCAACAGCGTAAGACGTGACCAATATGAAAGGTTCTTCTCATACATTCATCTACTCAACTTTCTTAACATTACGATAAGTCCTACACAAACACAGATACACACACACACATACACATATATATATTATAACATTAAAATTTAATTGTTAAAATTATAACAAATATAATCAATTGACAAATAAAGGGTTAAAGTTGTTACCTGATCAAAATAACTTCAAATATAAATAAAAATTTCAGACAGGTTGACGAACAAGACTAGAAAAATATTTGTGAGATAGTGGGAGATCAAACAAATTCGAGAGAGATTGAGGAAATAGAGAGAAAATAAGAATCGAAGAAGATAGTGACATTAAATGGAAAGAGCACCCATATTTGGTTGTTAAAAAATAGCCGTTGATTTAGATTTTGAAATGGTCCTTTTGACGGGTTTAGGAACATTTTTTTTATTGTTGAAATATAGCCATTGTATTTCATTTGGAACAGTCTCAGTAATACTAAATAAATAATACAAAAAAATAGTTCCAATTTGCACCGAATTTTGGACCGATTGTTGAAACACATTACTTCTTAAACAAAACTAATAATTTTGAATGGTTTTCCGTATAATGGATTAAGGGTGTTCCAAAATTGTACCTTATTTTCGAATATATTTTCTAACTGTCATCTTTTGGACATCCTTTGTCACACATATGTCCCTAATTCTAATATTATGTTCCAAACAGAGTTCCAACCATCTACCGTTACTATTTTATAATGGTATTTGGATCGGATTTTATAACTGTTTGTTCGGAACTCATATTGGAATGGTATGCCTGTTCCAAAATTATAACAAAAAAAAAGGTAGATCATGACATCATATTTCAATATCCGTTCATTATGTGTTCCAAAGACCGTCCCAAGATGAAATGGGTTTAGGAACGGTTGCCCTAACCATGTCAAATCCCACCTTTTTTTATATGGCGGTGATGTGCTCTAGCAAAATCCCATCCATAAAAGTGGTTGGCGGAGCACAAGATCTAGGATCCGATCATAGCACAAGAAATGGGGTCTGCAAGCTTTTTAGTTTTACAAGCTAGCTTAAGGTACTATCACTATAAAAAAAAGCGGAATTTGAAGCGAGTTTAGGAACTGTTTTTTTGGCGTTTGGAACGGTTTGCAGGACATCGAACTTATTTGGGGTGATTTTTGAAATGGTTGGAAATTCAACCTTAGAAATGGCGTTACAAAATTTTAGGAACGGTTCTGGCAAGACCATTTCTATTTGGGATGGGAACTGTAACACACTACGAAAACCATTTCTAATATTAAATTTGTCAAGAAAAAATTATTTTTTCAATTGGAATGGTTTCATGAATTGTCAGTCGTATTTAAGAACACATATATAAAACCATTTTAGTAATGATATTAGCAACGGTCCTTCTGAGAACACGTACTTAAAATTGAAATAGCAATGGTATTACGAACGGTCAACCACTATTTAGAAACACTTATTAGAAATGATTTTAGCAATGGTATTTGAAACAGTCAATGTAGTTTAAGACCAGGGGTTTGGAACTATTTTAGTAATGGTATTTCGAACGGTCATTTATTTAGATTTATAATATTTTTTTACCATTACTAAAATCGTTCCTAATTTTTTAATTCTATAATTTATTTATATTTTCTAATTTATTCATATATTTAATAAATTGTAATAAATAAATAAATTTATATATTTTAATATATAATAAATTAATTTAATAATTTTTTTATTAATTATATTTACGAATTTAATTAATTAACTAAAATTGAAATAATGAAATTTAATAAATATTATGAAACATGAATAATTAAGAAAAAATATAATATTAGTATGAAGAATTATCTAATTAATAAAAAAAAATTAAAATCAAATCTAAGCCCTCCTCTTCAACGATATCAATATCGTCCTGGTTTGAGGCTGGGGGGTCTGTTCAAGGCAATTCTGGAACATCTCCTGCAAAACATACAAAATTATTAGTACTTTTAACCAATAATTATTTTTTCTAAAACAAAGAATATCAATAATCTACTTACTGCCACCTCACCCGCTCTCAGCCCAGTCCAGCAGCCGTCCTCCTTTTTCGTGTAGCACGTTTCAAATAACTCCATCCGCTTGGACGGCTGATCGAGCTCTGCCTCTAGTAAAAGAAAAAATAGTTAACATCTTATTTATCAACATTATTTTCCGTTGACAAATGAAGATGGATAAACTAAATAATTATACTGACAAAATTCACTTGATGGGCTAAAACTTAAAGGCATGTGTGATCTATTTCTACATGGTTACAAAGGAACTATATATTTTTAAATAATTATTAATTGTTAATTGTATTTTAATTTGAAATATTACCTCAATATTGTTATTGTTGATATTATTTTCAGAATAATATTATTATTGGAATTATTGATCTAATTTTATGATTATTGACATTATTATGTAAAAATATTATTATTAGGAATATTTTCTAATTTTGGATTATTGACATTGTTATGTAAATAATGATATTATTGGGAATATTACCCTAATTTATGTTAATGTGATTATTATGTAAAAAATTATTAATGGAAATATTGGTCCATTTTTTTTATTATTTACATTTATTATGTAAATATGTTAGTATGGGGGAAATTGGTCAAAAAAATTTTATTTATGTGATTATTATGTAAAAATTTATTAATTGGAATAAATTCTCAATTTTTTTAATTATTTATATTTATTATGCAAAAATGTAATCTTGGTGAAATTGGTCAAATATTTTGTATAAATTAAATATAAATTGCATAAATAACACAATGAAATAAACATAAATTGCATAAATTACTCAAAAAATTATACATAAATTGCATAAATTACACAAACTGTAGAAATGACCAAAAATTAGAAAAAAATAACAAAACAAATTCAAAATTAAAAAAAGTTTTCTGTCAGTTTTTTAAAAATAAAAAAAAATTTAAAAAGTACCAAAAATTTACAGAAAATATTTAAAAATACCTAAAAAATTTACAAAAAATTAGAAAAATTACAAAAATATTACAGAAAATTAGTAAAATTAAAAAAAATACAAAAATATCAGAAAAATTTCAGAAAACCGTAATTAGTTTTATTAAAAAAAATTTAGAAAATTTTTTCAAAAAACAGAAATTTTATATAGTTAAATGGCCGAATTTGTTTTTCGAAAACTAGCCAAAATGTTTTAAAAAAATTGGTGTTTTATTTTATATGAAAGTGGGGGAAAAGAAGAAGAAAAGTGTGGTGAAACAAACGAAGAAAAATGGTGGGGGTGGGGGGGTATCAAAGAAAAAAGTTGGGGGGTCCCAAAAAAGAAACAGGAAACCCAACCATTTGATTCCACTTACCTCTGGACGGCGGCGGACGGCTGACGGTAGTGGAGCTAAGTACCAGGTGAGGGAGAGAGTGAGGGAAGGAGAGTGAAGGAGGAAGAGGGAGGGAGAAATAAAAAAATCTTCTAAGTTTTGTATGTATACCGATTTTTGGAGCGGGCTTGGAACCGGCAATTTTTAAAAAATCATTCCAAGACCTCTCCTAGCAAAAAAAAAATATCATTTCTGTTGACAAGCAATATTTAAAAAGTCGTTCCTATTGTTTAGCCATTCCAAATAACCGTTCCCAAAAAAATAATGTCATTTGTTTCGAAATGATGTCATTTTGGTGTAATATTAATACGACCATTCCTAATGCTTACTAACAGTTCCTGTGTCTCAAAATTATTTTCCCAAAAAATTCAGAAAAAAAAATAAAAGAAAAACTATCCTAGACATGTTAATGATCAGAAAAAACAGACCATAAATTAATTAAGGCCATTTGAAACATATAATGCATTAAATTAAATTGAAATATGTTCGAAGATCAAGTGTATTTGTATATATAAGGTTGTTAGTCTTACATAAGTACAAGTAACATCTTATACTGTTATATTGTCGCGTAATTAGACCATTGTATATTATTAAATCGACAAATACTGCATTCATTGAAGTTTTGGATATTTTTGTTACACAGATACTAAGATATCGTATCTAATACACAGTTAACGATGATAAAAATGATGCAACTAGCCATCAGACCATGTAATTTTAGTCAGACTGCTAAGTATGTTCACCTATGGAAAGTATAGGTATGCGTTTAAAATTGGGATTAATCAGGGCCACGAATTGCAATATGGTGTAACCGGGAAGTGAATTAGGAATCTGTGGACATATTTGGGAATTGATAGTTTATAAATTTAGGCACGATTTTATTTAAATTCTTTTTATGAACGGTCAAATATTTGAAAACCGTTCCTAAGTTTGACTTTCCCACCACTTTTCATTTGGTGCGAAATTAAAATTTTAAACTGATTTTGGAACAATCAAAATAAATTGGTTGTTCCTAAATTTTTATTTTCCCTCCTATTTTATTTAGGCTATTGTAATGTATTTAGGAACGATTTTCTTAAAGTCCGTTCAAAGTTGGAATGACCTTCGGAACAGTTTGTTGGTTTCTGGACAGTTCGTAAACCGGAAAATTTATTTTTTGTTCTCAAAAATAATTTTATTTGTGTGAGAACATTATTTTTCAAATTGTGTACAAATCCACTCCAAAAACCATTCCAATTTGTAGCAGGTTTTGGAAAAGTTTTCCGAAACATAATACTTCTTAAGTAAAACTCATAATTTGGAATGATTTTTCGCATAATTCATTAAGTATATACTAAAACTGTTTCAAATTGTACCTTATTTTGAAAATGTTTTTTAACTATCTTCTGGACATTCATTGTCATACATATAGGAACGATCACTGCAAGACCTTTCATAATTTTAATAATCTATTCCAAACGAGTTCCAAATATTAACCGTTACTATTTTTGAGCTGTCTTTGGAACGAACTTTGTAACGGTTAGTGAACGGTTTTGACATTCCAAAATTATTACCCAAAAACAAGTGGATCATGACGTCATCTACAAATATTTGTTCCTCGTGTGTTCCAAAGTCCGTTCCAGTATGGAATGGGTTTTGGAACGATACCCTTACCCATGCCAAATCCGACCTTTTTTTGTAGTGTATATAGGGCGTTTTCCAATTTCTTCCCATTTGTTATGGTCTTCTCATATTGTATCTCATTAGATAAAAATATTATTTAATTTGTATCCTTACATCTATTTGCTATCCAATAATGAATTTAGTCTTTAGCCATCTCACGTGCATTTTCATTTATATTTGTACTAAGACTCTGGTAACAATTCATGAAGTCGGGAAGATGGATTGTTAACTGACTTATTATCTCCATAGGGTGAGAACTTGATGACTCCATCAAATACTTGTTGCGGTGATTTAGATATTCCAACAGATAGTAACGAATGAATCAACTTCTAAACGCCGAAGTGACATACAGGAACTTGATACTAGTAGGCACAGTTTAGATAAGGGGCTAAAATAATTCAATTAGGAATAAGTGACAATGCCAAGATTTGCCTGAAAAATGTGTACTTTAAGAGACATAGCTGAGTTTTTGTCCTCCGCTTTACACGGGGCAAACTTTACAGACTTCAACCTTATGCTTTACCCAATTGCTTAATGTGGATAATGCATTATCGCAAAATGCACAAAGTGTTCCACGATACCCAATGCTCTCTTGTGTCACCGTTCTTGTCCCACCAGAAGTTAGACATCATGCCTTCAATCTCATGAATAGGTGATGAGGGAAATTTTAAGCATGATATAGGATACATTACGATAGATTGAATAATTGCCTTTAGGAGAATCTCCTTACCCGCTTGGGAGAGCACCTTCTTCTTCCAGCCTTGTACTCTTAGTCAAATCTTATCCTTTATTCTAGCACATTAATATTTCTTTCTTCAAGCGTCCACCCACCGCTGGTAACCCCAAGTGTTGACTTTCGCTACAGCCAAGTGGTGATCATTGCATATGTTCTTACTAAACCCCATGCTTGATTTTTTAAGATTGATAATCTACCCCGATGCTTGTGTGTATCGGTATAGTATGGTACCATGGAAAGATGACGATGTGGCCTTGCAAAAAACAGAAGGGTATCTTCGAGAGTAGGTGAGATATTCGGGGTGCCACGGATGCCATTCAAACACCCTGGATCAAACCCAGTTATTTAGCCGCTTTTAACGTTCCACTGAGAAGTTCTCCACAAAATAAGAATAGGTAAGGCGATAGGGGGTCTTCTTGTTCGATTCCCCTAGACAGCTTTACTAGTCTAAAATTCTCACCATTAAGAACAGAAGAATAACTAACAGTACAAAACAAGCATCAAAAGGACATGGACAAAAGAGTAATCAAACCCTAGTCTAATAAGATAGACTCCAAGAAGAGCCACTCAACCAGGTCTTAGACGTTGCTCATGTCAAGCTTCATTATTAAACAGCCATTCTTTCCTACTGTCTCAGATTTCAAGAAGTAATTAGCATCATAAGTGAGAAAAATATTAACAGATATTAGTCGACCTGGAATAAAGGCCAATTGTGATTATGAGATAATTAAAACAGAGAAGGTTTAATCTAGCTATGGTTTTTTATGCACTCTATAAACGACATTGCAAAAGCTAATAGGTCGAAAACATTAAACTGAATCAATCTTATCACATTTTGTAATTAGAAGTATATGAGTAAGATTCAGCGAAGGATCAAACCATTGATTATGCAACAAGTTAAGAATGACAAATGAGATATTTTTTTTCTTTTGATATGCTAAAATTTGTTACAAAAGATTTGGGGCATACCATTGGGTTTGGGTGATTTCAAAAGAGACATTTGTGAGATAGCTTCTACAATCTCCTTCTCTTTGTAGGGTTCTTTGAACGGCCATTTCATCTCCTTTGATACCTTACGTTCACCTGTGTTTACTACCTCGTTAATGATCTTTGGAGAGGAGTATGCCAAGGTGAATAATTCATCAAAAAATTGATAATGATGCTCACAATCTACTCTTTTTCTTGACACCACGTACACTCATCATTTTGCAGTTCATCAATCTTATTCAGCCGATGCCTGTAAGATGCTTTGAAATGAAATAGCCTTGAGTCGCAATCATCCTCTTTTGACCAATCTTCTTTGCCTCTTTTTTTCTAGATTATCTCATCTTCCATAAAACATCTCTCAATTTCCTCTCGACATTTTTTCAGCATTTTCAATCAATGGTCAAGACTCTAGAAATTTAATCCTTTCTTCAAGCTCTTTAATCATCCATTTCAAGTGTCCAAATGAGCACTTGCTCTATCTAGCCAGTTACATCCTACAGCATTCGACTTGTTAAGTAGATGTTTAATGTTAAAAGAGGTACAAACAACCTTCCCACTATCAAAAATGATCTTCACACACTCGTCTACCTTCAACCACATTCCCCCAAAGCGCTACACCTTAGAGTAGTTGTAGTGAAAATTGATGATTTAGAGTCATACTTATAATTAAAGGAGCACAGTCAGACAATTGAATCGGGATGACGTCTACTTTTGCATTTGATCAGGTACACCACCTTGAGTTTGCACATGTACAATCCAAACGAGCCATGACATTGTTGGAATGAATGACAAAAAGCCAGTTAGATTGGTTGTTAATCATTCTCCAATCTTTATCAAATAGTATTAGATTGATGAATACAGTAAGAGTTCATCAAGTTGGCAGGCATTTTATTTTGTTTACCACTGATATTGAATGGGGTTTTTAATATCACAACCAAATGGGCACAGCTCGACAAGGTGAAACTCGTGGAGTTGGGCTACGCATAGATTTGGCAGTTATGAAACCAACTCATGAAGGTCTCGGCCTGATGCGTTCCAAGTCGAGAACCTGGAAATAGGGCATCAAAGGTCCTATAGAGTCTTGCACTAAGTATCGCAGCCGTGTTTCGTCGGCAAGAGACGTAGGTCTTCTTTGCTTTAGTGGATTAGTTCAAAAGGTAGTTGACTGACTGAACTGACTTGCAAGAATTGTCTTATGGAAACTATTAAGGTCTGATCAGTATGACTGGGATTTTTTGGTTCTGATAGTATGAGATTAGTCCTCGGACTTGAGTAATCATGCTAGTCACGTGCATATGAAGACTGTATCTCGGATATGGCGAGCGATGAATGTATCGTGAGACATGATCGTCATAAGCCTTATCCAGTGCATTATGAGTATGTAGTAAGGACGGTGGATTCCAATAGAGGATCTATCCCGTATCAGTATATGTCAGTGAGTTCTCCTATACACACTAAGATAGTTTAGACTCTAAAAGTATTTAGCCAAAATGATAGATCGATTAGGCATAGTTTTTAAGATCAGGTCATTAGAGTAAATGCATCAGGAGTATTAAGCATTGTTGCCTAGTCAAGGATGGGAACCGACACCCAATTCGATGCCTAATTCTAAGACCGGGAGATGGTTGACAGTAGGACCGTACTAGTACAGATCGGAGCCTATATGTTCACGCTGATATTCACCTACTTTCTAGTACCATGGATCATTGTTACACGACCACCCATGGTAACGAGCTATTTCAGATTATGGGATAATTCAGAATAATTAATTAAATTAGATTTAATTAATTTTGTTGGTCGCACATGCCCAAGTCTAGCTGAGGGTGAACTTAAAGTGTCACACCCTACCACTATAATGGGATGAATTTAATTTGGAATTAATTCCAGAGAGTCGAATTAATTTAATTGAATTAAATTAAATCTTGGAGAGAATGAATGATTGGATCATTTATTTAGACCAATTCATTTGATGGATGACTTTAGTTTAATTAATTGGATTAATTAGAATTTCAAGTTAGCTTTTAAAATTAATAAGATTAATTTTACTGGGCTTGGTTTGATTTATGAATTGGATTTATAAGTTAAAAGCGAGAAAATAGAAGGCTTGGATCCTTTAATTGGATCAAAGTATATTTTAATATTGGACTTATAAATTAAATTAGGTTTGATTTAAAGTCCATTAGACTTGGGCTTTATTTAGTTTTAATTAATCAAGCTCGGTCCATTAAAATGCAAGCCCAAGTCCTTTGCTAGACCATGGCTAGGTTAAAGAGTCAAAACTCCTCCTTGGGTGTGGTGTGGCATAGAGGTGTTAGATGGTTGAAGAAATCTTTCTAGGTTAAAGCTCCTTGGTATCTTGTGATAGTTTCTAAAATACTCACAGCCGACCAGCAGCTGCAGCAAAAACATATCCATGAAATTTCACTCCTACTTTCTCTCCAAAAACCCTCTTAAGATCTTAGAGATCCAAAGAGGAATAAAGGATCAAATTTTACACAATAACGTTGTTGATTCTTTGCACATTTGTTGAGTTTTTGCTAGTACAAAATCTCATTGTGAACGATACAGAATGAGGAATCAATGCTTGTAGTCGAACATAATGTGGATTTTTGTCCCTCTTATTTATTTTTTCTCCGAATTATTGGCCTTTTTTGTTTTATTTTTACACCGAAGGTCAGGGAAAAGATTAAGGGTACACCCATTGGTCAAGATTTAATTTTGCATTTAATTTTGGGCTAGAGAATTTTTCTTAAATTTTGGAATATATAAAATATAATTGATTCTTGGAAAAGTAGAAAAAAACCAAAAAGTTTCAAAAAAATAAAAAAAAATGGCAGTAGATGTGCCGACAAGCGCACGGTCGGGCGCGCACTCCTACGGGCATGCGTGCTAGGAAGAGCGCATGCATGTCTGCGCTGGCACGCGAGGGCGTGCACTGGAAACAGATCCACGAGCCGGGTGCGCGCTTTGTTTGCTCATGTCTGCTTTATGTTTTTTCAAAATTTTTTCTGATTTTTTTGCATATTTTTCTGAAAAGTAAATTTTGGGGAATTTAATTTTTGGTTGAGATGTGGTATTTTCTAAAATTAAATTACTAAAATTAATTTGAATTGGTTCTCAAACAAGAATTAATTTTTGTATCAGTAGCACTTATGTCCATAAATAAGTTGCATTATTTTTAATGAAAAAACTCTTGGATTGGATATGTGATTAATATGACATTGGATATTATTATTGTAATGCATGGTTTGTGTTATATTTTTTGTCCATGTTTATTTTGAAAATAAATGTGTTCTTTTCTTAATTTTATTAACATGGATGATCACAAAACCCATTGGATGGTTTATTTTCTGTTGGGTTGTGGCATGCTTGCCACTTATTTTCTTTTCTATCTGTTTTTAGCCTAATTATTTAAGGCATGTTTCTCCCTATTTATGTACTTTCCGCTACTTGTGTTTGGGGTTTCTTTTTGGTCGTTATAAGTGTAGTAGGTTAGGGAAATTTAGTTTTATTGTTTGTAACAATTGAAAAAACTAGCTCAGACAATAGAGGCCTATGGAGGAGCCATGGGTTGGCACATAGAGAAGAGGTCGAAAGGACGGAGCCCACGAAGGAGATGAGGAAATAAAGTGACATTACAAAGCCCATAGTATGTTAATGAGCCTACCCTAGACTGAGCATCGATCTACTATGAGCTCAGTAGATCACATAGGTGGCTTTTGATTATCCAATAGTGGCGTACTATACTTTTATTTTTGCGTTCCATGCATTTTAATTAATATTTTTAATATTTAGAATATTATGCATGAAAATTATTAAATGTGATGAGGTCTCGGTTATATAAATAACAAAAAACCCTCACTTGGTTGGACCAAGTTAAAATGGAAATAAACATCGAGAATTTTGCTTGCGGGCTCGAAGCCCACTAAGTAAAGGTTTTCCGAAAACCCATTTGAGAGTGATGGTTTTTATAGAAATAGTAGGAGGGTTAATAACTGAAGTCCAAATCCTTAACTTGAACATCATTTTATAATAATCTAGTAATTTTTGTATTTATTGTAGATGTCTATGAATCCACTTAACAGCATACTTGAGGATAATAAATTTTGATGGAACAAACGATTTAAATTGGCTGAGAAATCTGAGAATAATCAAAGATTTCAAGAACTAAACTTATGTTCTGGATAAGTCTACCTCGTACTTTGCCAAAAGGGTTCTTGCTAGGAAAACATTTGACGCTCGAGAAATTTACTCAGTGGCATGAGGACAACTGGACAATTCGCAGTATCGTACTGGGCATGATGAGTAACAAGATCCAGAAACAGTACGAGAGGTACAAAGATGTATGGTGAATAATACACCGCAAAATGAACATTATGTGATAACGTATGAAGGAATTCTTAGGTGCTAGAATAGTTGAGGGATTGTTCGTATGAGAGCATCGAGTGATGATACTATCCCTAGTAGAAAAGTTGAAAGACCTCCAGGCTAATTTCAAGAATGAACGTGATCTTACAATCACTACAACCCTTTTTTGATCAATTTATTATCAACTAGAACATGAATGGGATTGAGAATAACCTTCATGAGTTGATTAATATGTTGGTCCAGTACAACACAACGGTTGAAAAATATGCATCAGCCAGTACTAGTAGGAGAGGCTTCGATCTCTAAAGCGAAGGGCAAGGGTGCCAAATGGGGGAGAGAAAGAGTGATGAGACTTCTTCTGCTGCTTCTAGCACTTCAAGTGATCCTGTTACGCTGTTAGGCGGGGGTAAAGGAAAAAGGAAGATTGTTCGTCAGTCAAGTATACCAAATGATGTTTGCATTTATTGCTGAGAAAAGGGCCATTGGAAGAGGGAGTGTCCTGACCTCCTCTCTGATGAAGGTAAAATTTTTAATTGAGTATGAACATAATCACCATTCTACTCATGGTATTGGATACCACTGAATTCATAATCTGTGAATGGTTTGCATGTGATGATGAGGAATAGAAAAATTAAAACAAGAAGGTCCTAAGGCTTAGCGATAAAGGGGCTATTATTGTAATGACTAGGGACTTAGTTAGGCTTAGTGGTGATCATGTTAATATAACGTTTATGTAACCTAGCATGATCGAAATAGTGATTTCAATTATTGTTGGACAATTTGGACTACGTATATTGGTCGATAAGTCTTTTCTGTAACATTAAATGAGAAATGTCTATTGGGTGAAATATAAAATTTCTATTCATAATTGGATTATGCATAATCAAGAATGAAACTTATCGTTCTGGTTGGACAATCTCTTCTAGCTGAGGATGAGAAAGTGTGATGGACTCAAAGAGCATTAGAAATATGTGATTCGGATCCATTAGCTTTCAAAACTTTTTCTGAGAATGAGAAAGACCACAAAAGCTTTTTGTAGGTCAAAATGAGCTTATCAGTTGCACATTGAACTGGATCTAGTGTGATATTTGTTAGTCACCAAAACACACAAATTCAGTATGGGGTTCACAAGTCTAATTCCATTTGATGGGTTCAAAGAATTATACTCAAAGTGGTGAACCAAACTGATCACCTTTTGATTGGATCGAGAAGGTATGTATTTAGTGAGAGTTCTTGAGTATTGAAAAATGAGAATATGATTCTCCACTCAATGAAAGTCTGCCTGAAAGGGCCACAGTTGACCAGCCTTTGATAAGAAAGAAATTAAAAGACATAACGAAGTAGAGAGAAAGATGCATATATCATCATTTTTCGTTAGCTTTTCTTGATTCTTTTTATTTCCAGTAAGGAACAATTAAACTTTACTGATTCGTGATTGTAATGAAATTAATAATGCAGTGAAAATATAGACATTCCACTCTTTTCTTCTTTAACTGAAGATGTTAAAAGAAGAGCAAATTGAAATTAATTTGTTTATATTTTGATGTTCGATCATTGAGATTTTGAATAAATTAATATATTGAAATTTTAACTAAAATTCGATTTGTTCAACTATTTTAAAAAATTATGAACTTCTTATTTAAAAAAAAAGGTACTATAAATACGTTATAATGTATGCATATTTTCTATAAACGTATATGAAATGCACATAAATTGTTTGAAATTTTGAATTTATAATGTTGGTACTCAATATTAATAAATAATGTTTTAGGATATGTTAGCATATAAGTGGTTAATACAGTTATATAATACGAAACTATATTTAACATAATTAATTTAAAATTCAGTAAATTACGTATTGTTGAATTGTAGATTTTTTTGTAGTTCCTTTTAGTTAGATTGTTTTAATCCAAAATCATCAAATTACTTCTTTTAATTAATAACTTTTTTCCATAAAAATGGTTAAAAAATTAATGACCCGTTGTTTATAAAATTAAAAGTACTACTAAATAAAACAAAACAAGCCGGAGAGATATAATTGTAATGATTTATCTTCAATGAAATCATCTTCTATTGTATATGTAATATGAAATGCATACATTTCTTCGTATTATCTCATAATATTTAGGGTTAATTATATTTTGTCATCCGAACTATGACTATTTTTATATATTGGTATTTAATCTTTTTGTGTCAAGTTACCATTTCAACTTTACAAAATTTTACACTTAGTCATTTATAACTATTTTTCAACCAATTTTTTTATAAAAAAAACATCACATGCAGGCACATGTGATGTTTAATGTAATATGATATTTTTCACATATGCACAATATGTGATGTTTTTTCGGGTAAAAAATCAAGAAAAAGACGATCATATATAGCAAAGTGAAAATTTTTGCAAAGTTTAAATGGTAAGTTGATACAAAAAAATAATTCAATGGCAAAAGTAAAAACGGGCATAGTTTGGATGGAAAAATGTAGTTTGCCTAATGCTTATAACTTTTTGTATCCCCCATGATATTTTGTAATTATATTCTTTAATAGTTTAGCTTGTAACAACAATTTTGGTCGTTTATAAATACCACTATGTAATTCATTTGTAAATATTTTTTTGGAAGAATTATAAGAAAAGAGATTTGGAGAGAATACGTATATATTGCTTTCTTATATACTATTATGAGTAATAACCTAAGAAACGTAGAGTTTTTATAAGTTTCTAACATGATAACTACGCAAATTGTCACGATTTTATAGTATTTTAATTCTCCTTTTTTAGCCAAAATACTCATAATCTTGTAAATTTATTGCTTATTCAGCTGAAAGTGATAATATGAGATGAAGATGGCGAAAATCAACGCAAAAATGGATATTGAGGACATCAAAAAGGCAAAAGGAGATTTCAAGGCAATTTGCAGGGTTGACTAAACGTGCCCACGCATTGTGATTTGGTCAACACGGATGAAGAAAGAAAAGGCGTGATTTTCGCAAGAGAAAAGAAGGAATGATGTGCACAAATTTGGAAAGGACTCCTTTGAATATATTATTTACGATTTATTTACTTTTATAAAACTAATCATGTACTTATTCCCCCCCTACGTCTAAATTCATAGGAGACTTTTATTATAAATAGGCGGATCCCTTCATTTGTAACACAACTTAGAATTGAATAAAATACTTTATTTTCATTAGCTTACTTCACTGTCATACTCTCTCTTTTAGTTTTAATTTATTGCCGGAGTTAATGAAATTCCACTTCTTAGTGTGTTCTTCCATTTACATGTCCAGCTAAATTCTTTATTTTCTGGTTTAGGTTATGGTGATTGCTTGATTCGTAACATGTTGTGAGATCTAATCTGCTCTTTTTACACTTGTTAAATGAATATTCATGTTATTCTCTATGTTTTTATTACAAACGTCTGATTTATGAATAATTTGGCTCGTTGTTCATTATCAAGAAGGTTTGCTTAGCTAATTGGACTTTACAAAATTCGTGTAATTATTTGTTTAGTTCAATGTTTAGTAGCAACATAGCATGATTAATTATGTCAAAGTAGTTAGTTATGTTATGGGGAATGCATGATTTAGTTTAAATGAATTATTCTCGTAGGAATTTATTGATTAGAATGAGGCCTTTCTAATTCTTAATGTTGTTAATAGATTAAATCTTGTGGACGTTATCAGGGTTGTCTAATCATTAGAGATCTAGCCAACGGTCGTACGTTGACTGACGAAAATGTAAGGAAAGGTAAGGTTGTTAGGTCGTACCAACAACCATAACTAATTTATTTGTTTATACAAGTGTTATTTTCGCATCAATGATCAACTCATAACAATCAAGCATGATCCTGACCTTAACCGGAAAAGCTTTCTCTCATATTCTCACCAGGTAAATTTTAACTATTTTCTTGTTTTTTTTTAGTTTGTTATTATTCTTCTCTATCATCAAATATCTCCCCCCATTATTTTCTTTTTCTTAAAGAAATCAACTGATAACCAGTCCCTATGGCATCGACCCTACTCCTACTTTCACAAGTGTTGTAGGAATTATTTTTTGTGGCCTCGACATCCACCATAAAACGTTATCAACACGACTTTACACTCAATCAAGGTAGAATGTTATATTTTTCTATGTATAATATTGGGAAAATCATATTTGGGTACCATTAAAAAAGGTCAGCTTTGTTTTACGTATCACAAATTTTGCAAGTTCAGTTTTTGGAACCATTAAACCAAAAAATAAGTATTTTTTGTACCAACTTAACGGCAAAGCTCATGTGCCGTGGACATGGGTCTTAACAACCGTCATGTAGCACCCCCTTCGCAACAAGGGCTATATCTACGCTAAACGTCATACTTATAGTAATCCCTGTGTTTATATATATATAAATGCACATAATAATTTAATCAATATGTACATGTATCCCCAACGTCATAGCAGGCGTAATCAACCTACAACATCATATATGCACATCAAACACCACAAGTAATTCATCACAGGTAATCTCCATTCTTATGTTCTCTCTATACAATCAAAATGTGATTTGTACTCTAACTGACAAAGAGGAGAAAACTGCATACTGGCCCGACCTGCCTGAGTATAACGTGTAGACCTAGCCTTTAATAGTCGGACACCTCAAAGTCCACTCCTGAAAGAAAATGTCAGCAGTAGGATGAGTCTGCCACTCAGTAAGTAATAACCAACTCTATCTCTATATGTATATAAAACACAGCCCAAACAAGATAAGTAGGCAACATACATGGAATACAGTCAATTTAATTCCAATATAATCAGTTGTGGTACATCACATAGCTATCTCACAATAAGATAATCAATTAAACTTCCTTTTTCCTAGTTTGCTTACTAGAAGGTGATATTGTATTTTTCCCGTCAACTTAATCTCACCGTTATATAAATTTAAGTGAATCCCCTTAACAAATGGCTCATCAATCTTATTTCGCAGATAGCTCTTTCATATTACACATAGCTGTTTCATTTCCCACATAGCTCTTTTCATATCACATCTTTTTCATATCGCAGGATCGCTCTTTTCATATCGTATTTTCACCTTATAGGGTTCTCAACACATCAAGGGGTATTCACACCACAATTATATTCAATTTCCACCACTCCCACCTTTCCACATATCATCATTCTTATAAGCAACTAGTAATGGTAAATAATATATCAACATATTCTCATTTTCAGACATCCACAACACATCAAACAACAAACATAATATTTCATCGTATTTCCTCATTCCACGTACACAATATCGTCAATCAAATTAAATCATCCATCACTCATATACTTTCAGATAAATCAATATCAGCATGAACCACAAATTCATATAACAGTAAAACCACAAACAAAGGGGACATATATAGATAATACTAATTGTTTACTTACCTCGACCTTACAACGCTTTTATCTATCCAATAGGTAGTGGTTCAGTCTTTTCAGTTTACCCCCGTATCCTATAATGAGTTATACCACATAAGGTTAATACATCGAGAATATCGTAATTTCTTTTAAATATAATACTATTATTATTCGTGCAATTTCTAATAATTCTTTAATATTCCATTTCTATCGACATACAACTCTTTGTTTTTCCTCTTTACTAACATACCATTCATTAAAGATAATTTTCGGAGTATTTCTATGAATTTTTCATCAATTTCTTGCTATTATACACTTTAATTAAATAACAATACGTAGAATTGCGTATTTGGTTAACAATTCCGATGAAATTATATAAATTAGCTATAGTAATATTTAAGTCTAACAAATTTAATAATCTAATTAACCAACGATATCATTTTTATATCCGGTTTGATATTTAATTCGACATTTATTTAAATAGTCAAACTCATAAAATATTCCAGTTAAATAGTACATCGCTCAATATAAATAATATTTAATAAATGAACTAATTAAATAATATAATTATATAAATTAATTAAAATTAAAATTGTATTTTCGTACCTCGATTTCTCTATTTTTTTTCGCAGGGAGAATTGCAAATTCACAATTGAAATGTGTGTGTAATGTGTATGTAAATTGTGTGTACAAAAGAAGAGAGAAGAGAGTGAGGCGGTGGGGGTGGTGGCCCACCAAGCCTACTCTCAACTCTCTCTCTCTCATTCGTACATATATGTATATATATATTATATTACTTACTTAATATATATATATTATTTACATATATATAATATTATTATTATTTTATTTATTTAATTAAACTTTTCACAAAATACTAATTACTTCCTTCCTAATTTCTTAATTAATATAATTTGCTCTCAAATATTATAACGACCAATTTAACCCGTTCAAGTTTTACTATATTCCATTTATGGAACATCATTTATTTACTAATTAAATACGTTTCATAAAACTTTACCAATTAATACCCCAATTATATATTATAATTTTTTGGGCGTCACACGTCAACCCCACAATTTTGGCGGGAAAAGTCACGTGAGTCTGAAAAAAAGAGGAAAAATTGGTCTTCCAACATTCCATAGTGTTTTGGTACCATGAAATCTAAAAATAAGCCTTTTTAGTCCCATAAAGTCATGTACGACGCAAAATAAGTAATACAACACATTCCAAAATAAAAGAAAGAATCCATAAGCATGAAGCGAAATATATTGGTTATAAATATACAATTTGAACTAACTGAAACCCGATTTAACAAAAGTATGACAAAATCCACTTGACAAAATATATGCACTGCAATGCACAATTTCTCGCTAATTGAAACCTGCTAATAAACTTCAACCTATATAAGTTTTTAACCTATTTCTAGATGTCTTTTCATTATAAAACATTCTATAAAGTTTTATTACATGATATATACAATACTTGTTAATTTTCAGAATTTTTTGAAATTTGGTTAAATTTATAAAGTTCCTTGAATTATGCTATACGGTAGTGCCCTTCTCTGCAGAACCGTACTCTTTCTAAAATTATATGATAATTTTAAATAGTTCTATAATGATTTATTATTTTCTCTATTAACTAATATGAGTCTTGAGTAACAATAAAATTTCTAAGATTTTTCTATGGACGGCCGAATTTTAAAAATCCATCCAAGTAAACTATGAGTCTGTATTGTAGTTATTCTTCAACTTGATTTTGCAAATTCTTACGCCTATTTATTCAACTAAATTTTATCTGATATATTTTTATGTATGTTAATCAATAACTTTATCAATTTATTTAAAATTTTCAAAGCCATATACTAAATATATAGGTTGAAGTCTTTTGGCAAGTTTCAATTAGCGAAAAATTGTGCATTACAATGCATATATTTTGTCAAGTGGGTTTTGTCAAATTTTTGGCACAGCAGGTTTCAATTAGCTCAAATCGTGTATTTATAACAAATATATTTTGCTTTATGTTTATGGATTCTATTTTTTATTTTGGAATGTGTTGTATTACTTATTCTACGCCGCACATGACTTTATAGGACCAAAAAGGCTTATTTTAGGTTTAATGGTACCAAAACACTATGGAATGTTGAAAGATCAATTTTTCCTCCTTTTTCTAAAACTCACGTGACTTTTTAAACCAAAATTATGGGGTTGACGGCCGTTAAGGCCCATGTGCACGGCACAAGGGCTCTGCCGTTAAGTTGGTACCAAAATTGCTTATGTTTTGGTTTAATGGTACCAAAACTCGAACTTGCAAAACTTGTGGTATCAAAAACAAAACTGATATTTTTTTAAGTTACCAAAACACGATTTTGCCCTATAATATTTATTCTTTATTGATTTACCTCTACAATATCTTAGTTACTTTTATTCTTGATTATTTAATAATGACATATAAATAATCGTGTTTTATACATTTCAATGTCTCCTGAAGTGAACATATATAATTAAAAAGTTCTATTATAATTGATATTGTCTCCAGAAGTAAGCGCACAATTTTTTATTTAATCCCCTGAAGTTTACATGATCTCCAGTAGTAGGTAAACTATTTTATACCAATTATCTTTGATATTATCCTTGAGACGATGATAAGTATAATATTTGATTTTCTCACCACCTGAAGTATTTTGAGATAATGGCTTGATCAAGAAGCCTAAAGCTTCTTCATTTATTTAATTGATCCATGATAATTTCTATGATATCATAGTGTAGATATTGTGATTAAAATATGACTAACTTGAAGTTAATTTAATTAATTTACTTTACCTACATAGTTTTCTTTCATATGCCTATGTAGTATTTTAAATGTTTGCTAGCATATTTATATGCAATAAAATTTAATTAGTGACAAAACAAATTGACATGAATACCAATTAATTGCCATTTGTAACAATTTAAGATTTAAGTCAAACTTAAATATATTTAATTCCATGTATGCATGTCATAATAATTCAGTTTAATTGCATGGTAACTTATATGTTCCTTATTGCTAGTAATACTTTTATGTCACTTTTTCTTTATATTCATGTGTAATACATTTGATTCTACTTTAATGTATATGTTGAATGTTATGCTAAAAGTGCATGTTAACTTGTTGTAGTTTAATGGCCAATCTCACAAAATTGGATTTCAGTGCTCTTGATTTTCTTGAAACAAACTATCTATTGTGGGTCATTGATGTCGAATTGCATTTCGCAAGTAGCAAATTGGGGGAAACAATAAAATAAAATACTAATGCTTCCAAGCAAGACTGTGCTAAAGAGATAATTTTGCTTTGTCATCATCTCCATGAAGACTGAAGTCTCAATATTTAACCGTGAAAAGTCCTTTTTAACAATAGAAGAGTTAAAAGGATCGATTTTAAGCATAAAAAAACTATAATATTACCACGTGCGAGATATGGGTGAATACAGTTGCGATTGGAATATTTCAAGTCAATTGCTGAATATAATTCTGAGATGTTTCAAATTGTATAAAAATTGAGATTCCGTGGAGATGATGTGACAATGAACAAATGTTAGAAAAAATATTTTCTACTTTTGATGTATCTAACCTTGTACTCTAGCATCAATAAAGGAAACGTGGGTTCAAAGCCTATTTAGAGTTGATTTCATGCCTACTTGTTGAGAAAGAAAATAATCAGCCTTTTGTTGAATAATAATCACACTTGACCCATTAGTTCCAAACTACTTCCTGAAAATTCAGCAGCATTTTTTGAAGTAAATGCTACTTCTTCATAAAAGGGGCATGGTCAATACCATTTCTCACCACGCAACATTCTCATAGATGTGGTCTTAGTCATGGAGGTCGTAGTCGTGATCATGGTAATAGTCGTGGACATCATCATAATGTAAGGATTAATTCCAACATTCAGAAGAACAATGGGAACAAGGCAAAGAATCAACAAGAGAAAACTATAAATGGAGAGCCTTGCCATAGATGTGGAATGTCTAGACATAGGTCCCGTACCTGTAGTATGGCACAACATTAAGTCAAGCTCCCTTCTGCCTTTGCACTCGAGGGCCAATCTCCGTCCGGCCCGAGGAAACCTTTGCACGCCTCCGTTACCTTTTGGGAGGCCTATGCCTCATAGAAATTGTCTACTTGAGACTGTCCCTTGGCCCGTAGGCCCTGACACAAGGTTAGAATTCTAGCTCTTCCAGAGTGGTATCTCACTGATGGCTCGGGCCCCCACGGAAGGAGGCCTTTTTCACCTTCCACCTAAGCTGTGCAGGAAAGGCCCAAACCCAATCCCACGGAACAGTCAAGCTTCATAGGGTCTTTCTGTCCAGGTGCAGGTAATCCGTATCTCAACAGATATGTCTATTTCACCGATCCTCTCTTCAAGACAATGCCCAGATCGTTACGCTTTTTGTGTGGGTCGGAACATGCCCAACAAGAAATTTCACTATCTTAGGACCGCTATAGTTACGGCCGCTGTTCACCGGAGATTCGGTCGCCAGCTCCCCAGTCATTAGGTCACCAACTTCCTTGACCTTCCGGCACTAGGCAGGCGTCAGCCCTTATATACCGCTTTTGGGCAACCCTCAACAACTAAGAGATCCATTTGAACAACACGAGGACTAGTTGAAGTAATGAGCCTACCAATATAAAGCAAAGGTTAAAGAAGTTGAGACTAATTTTTTTGAGGCTGGAATCTCAGAATTTTTTGGTCCATTGAAAATGATGAAAAAGGTCTCCATGAGCTTCCCTTAAAGTTTGGTGACATTCCTGAGGATTTCAACAAAGCTTACTGATTAGATATTATCTCATATGTTATTAGAATGTTTCCATTATTAAGGTATGTTTACTTTAATCAATAGGGTATTTTTTTTTTAAATATTGCAATGTCTTTTATATTTTTACAAATGAAGTTTTTCCTTCCTTATTATATGTCGATTTCATTTATATAGAATGGATGAAGCCATGAATTCTCAATGACAAGGAGCATTGTCTTGTTGATGTGCTACTATACAAACCATTCTAAGAAACAAGAGTTTTTCTCAAACTTGTTAATGACAAGAAAAATAGTGAATACTATTTCAGAAGTTAGTAATCTTAGCTCTGTAACAAGGTTACACATTATATTCTAGTAAATCACAAAGTGTGGTAGAACACTTGGCTAAAGAAGCAAATCCTTAAAAGAGAAAGGAGCCTACCATCTCAATTAATCACAACACTAATGTGACCACAAGTAACGTCTGTAAGGATAAAATTGTTGGACAGATTTATCCAAAGACCCTAAATGTAATGATCAAGATCTCGAGGATAGTTAAGAGATGTCTACTAATTATGCTCACAAAAGTTTAGGTTGGTATGAGAAAGAGGTATATTGCATTTGCTATCCCATAATGGACCTATTTTTAATTTTGGTCTCATACTGTAGATGATTTGCATATTGCAGCCCATATATGCATTTGTTTTTCCAATTTCACGACATAAGAGGGGCAACCATTAAGTAGCTAACGGCTTTTGATTTTTCTGTTAAGTGGGTGCAAATTTGGAGGGAAAATGTAATGATTTATGAAAATTTGGTGGAAAAGGTTTATTTATTCTTCTTCCTCATATAAATAGCTATTTTGTTTTCTTCTCTCTTCCATTTAGTAGGAAAATTTTTTTAAAACACGGCTGCAAATGGAGAAGCTCTTTGTCACTATGGAAGGATTGCAAGTTTGAGAACCCTATTATTACAATAATATTAAGTAAAGACAAACCAACAAAGAAGAAATTAACAGGAAAATATTATGAGAAAAGACAGAACGTAACTTTCGAGGCCTCTGCTATCCCCTGGTCAGGCCACTCTGACTGGCCAACAAGGTTTGGCTCCAGCTCCGGGCATACTGGGCCAGAGTTGACTTCCATCGGGAGTCCTTATAGAAGGCGAACCGGGCGGCAAACTCCATGGTGTCCTCAATTGTGTATCCGGGGGGGACTTCCTGTATTGACATGCAGAAGAGAAAGTTGGTAAGTTGATAATAGTATTTTAAATGCTTTACCATTTATTTTATAAATAAGATGTTAAATATTTTTTCTTCTACAAGAAGCAAAGCTCGATCACCCCCCCAAGCAAAAGGAATTATTGGAGAGGTGCTTCAAGAAAAAAATGAACGGCGGCTGGAGCGGGCCGAGGGCGTTGGAGGTGGAGGTAAGTAGCTACAATATTAATATTATTTTTTTTAAAAAAAATTAATTCTTGCTTAAAAGTGTTAATAATTTTGTTAAAAAAAATTAATTCTTTTTACTGAATCGATTTTTTAATTCGTCATTGCCGTATACTTTGCCAACAGAATTCTTCAAGAACATACACTAACGATTTTGGCCGGATTATTTCATCCAACCTAAATTCAAATTCATCTTGTGAAGATTCCGATGATGTGCTATCGTCGAATCCGATCTCTTGTGCTCTGCCGGCAAGATTAATGGAGCCTCAGGTACATATTTAATTATTTTTTTTTGTTTCTCCTATTTATTTGTATTTAATTTCCTTTCCTGTCAAAGTTTAAAAAAATAAATATTTAATTTTTTAATATATTAAGAAATTTTTTTCCATAATTAAGGTTAAACAAGAAATTCAACTTTACTTATTTCATAAATATTTGAAAATAAATTTTTGTGGAACCCATTCTTCAGGCTATAGAAATCATGCTCAATAAAACTTGTCTTTTCTTTTTCCTTATTTTTTGATATATTTTCTTACCATGACCAACAGCTGCAGTGACTAAACTCATATTTGAAAACACTAATTTTTATTTCACTAATTTTACCTTAAATTAAGCACAAAATGGGGATTGAAAAGAAAGTGCCATAGCAATGGTGATGACCTGGCCTACTCTCAAACCAAACCTGATTGTGCCGGTTTTCTTTTCTTTTCTTTTTTTTTAATGAAGATGAGATACTTTTTTAACAATCTCAAATAATTTATGCTTTTACTTTAAATAAATAAATTATAAATTAAACCAAACAATCAAAACTACAAAAAGAAGTAGCTAAGACCACATAAAGACCAAAAAAGATTTAAAATACATTTTTAAAAAAATAACAATGAATTTTAGTGAATTGTTGTACTAATATAGAAGTAGAAGAATAAAGGTAAAATTTTCAGAGTTTCAAAAGTATAAAAAATATAGAATAGTTAAGCTACAAAAATAAAATAAAACTTATATGTCATGTATTATTTAAAAAAAAAAAGTAGCTCGATTAGGTCGGCCCGCTAACTTGACCCAGGGTTAGGAGGTCCTAGGTCATTGGGTTAGGCCTTCCCAAGTATTGATACTTGGAATTAGCTTAGGATTTGACTATATTGGACTAACCAACTTTTCTTTATTGGGTTAATCACATCCTAGGTTGAGTCCCTCTTGAGCCCGACTCTTTAGGCATCTTGATCAGCGACTAGCAACCATGTGTCTAGTCCATGATCATTGAATTAACATTAGTTTGGTGGAAGTTTCTCAATTACAAGATATAATGTGAGATCTCTATGACCAATAAAACAAAAATAATAGTAATTCTTTATTTTTGGGAAGCACGAATATGAATTCTCTATGCACAATGAACAAAAATAGAGGAAAAAAATAGTTTCGTACATTAATATCCATTATAATTTATTGTTGAATGATGATAATATGATTAAGAAACCAAATGATTATTGCATCTCTTTGACTCGAAACCGGAAGATTTGATTAATTAAATAATTCAAATTTAAAACTTGGGGCGAACATCCCAGATTTGGATATATACTTGGCCAACTTTCTTTTCGAGAAAATATAAACGTTTGAGGGTATTGTGGAGAAAATAAAATATCACAAATTTCGAAATATTTTGTGGTAATGAAAAGAGTACGAAAGGAGGAAAAAGAATAGTAAATAAATAAATAAAATTAAAATTGAAAAAAAAATAAAACCACAAGAAAAGATTGCGAACTCAACTTAGAGTACTAACTACCATAGCTCACGATATAATATCTTTAATTACATTAATGGAGAGGAGAAGACATTAATTAGGGTATCTTCCATAATTATTTACAGTTTTTCTTATTTACAATGATTTGTTGATAAAAAAATTTCTCATTGTTTCATGTTTGGAAGCCCCATAAAGGTATTAATTGTTGCAACTATTATATATTCTCTCTTCATCACTATACATATATTATTTTTTTGTAATAAGTCTTTTAGTTCACAGCATTGGTTTTCCATGCAATGATTTAGAAGGCGTCACAAAATTAGATCTCTTGGTATGTCGTTTTTCATACTTAGGACAATAAATGATACTTTTAATACTTTTGGTCTCGGCTCTCTTATCCATCTGTCTATTTAGTGTACTATTTACTATGATTTGTTGATAAAAAAGTTTCTCATTGTTTCATGTTTGGAAGTCCCACAAGGTATTAATTGTTGCAACTATTATATATTCTCTTTTAATTACCAAATACAAGCAGATTTTGCATAGGGCTATGCAGTACAGTGGTTTTTGAATCAGGGTGATGTCATCTATGTCAATTCTAATAGTTATAACCATTGGTGAGATGATGGTATAAATACAAAAATTACATACTAGTAACCCATGTAAACTCTTTTCTAAAACAAACGTTTAATGTTGTGGTAATGCAAAATGAGAACTCTACAGACAAGTGGTTTAGTGGCCCTCATATGATAGGGATCTTTTGATTAATGTCACTTTGCATTTAGTTTGTGATGCAACGGTTCTTCAACATTTATTATAGTTTCCAACAGCCTGCTATTATACCTTCAATATCAATATTTTCATGGCAATTGCTAAATGATTGATTGCAGGTCAATGAACGATAGCAATGGCATTTAATTGCTAGTGTTGTTCCCATATCAAGACCATTGCACATATGTTCTTTCGAAGTTTTAAAGTGCGAAGGTGTTGGAATAACTTGCTAGTTTTTTCCAGTTGTAGCTTCTAATAGCAGATTTGGCGATAATGATAGTTTATCATTAACGGAAGCTGACAACAACCTCCTTGACTGAGGGACATATAATATCCATGTATCGTAGCTTGTTCTATGATTTTCTGGGATGACATGAAACAATCCAAACACCTCGGTCATTGTTTTTGAGCTTGAACGATCATCTTGAGGGTACATCACCAATTATAGTTGTTGCCAAAGTAAGTGTATTTAAAAGACAATAAAGGATAAGTGATTCAAATGTTGATGACACATGGATTCACTTCCCACACGAACTTCCTGCCATAGTGCGGCTTAAGAGAATCCTAAGAGGTGGGAGCATGCAAAGTTGTGCATAATAACCAAGGAGATGTAGTATTTGTAGTTTTGAGTATTTACATTATCAAATGATCATTTTATTAATGTTTTAAATTGGTTGAAGAAAATGCTTTCGAAAGAATCTAGATAGAAGTCGATGCTAAAAATATTTCTTTACTGACAAAGTCACAACATAGAGGCAACTAGTTGTTGCTGCATATTTTGGCTTAAATTCGTGCTATGAAAAGAAGTTTGAAATATAATTTTGTGTACACTTTCAGAGAAATGGATAATGTGGTGGACCTCCTAACAAATGAAGCATGTGACAGAAAGATAAATTATATACTTTATGGGAGTCAGATATCCATGACACTCAAAATATCTATCCACTCAAAAGTTTTGATATCTTTTTCCCGATCATCAATAAATGGGAATCGATCTTGCCTAATCCCCTGCCTAGATAGAAGTGGCCTAAGCACTAATAATTAATGTTGAGTGTTCAATCACTTCTCTGTAAATAAAGCTTGTTATTATTACCTTATAAATACAATAAAATATTAGAGTCTTCAGAATCTTTACTCACAAAAATCTTAACAGATCTTCCAACAGTATCACCAATTTGCATGCACAATCTAAGAGATATCAAGAAAATTAAGATTTTTTCCTCTGTAATGATTCTTCTCCTGGTGATTTATATTTCAATTACCCTTTGGATTACGGAAATGACTCTCACAATGAAAATAAGTCACATACAATATATTTGGCTGGCTTTAGAATTGTAAACTTCATGAGGTCAAAATAGTATTTGCATCATTCACACAAAATCAATTTATTTTCCACTTACATACATTTTTCTTTTATGCGACCTCTTATGGTCAAATGAATAATGAAAAGTTCCAATATATTTTGTTCATGTATTTGTTGTATTATGACCTCTATAAAACATCTTCCGTATTTTTGAAAGCATCATTTCCAATTTGTAAAACACAATGATCAAAGATTTCTATGGAACATGTCACGCCCTGGGCCCGTGAGCCCGTTGGATGTAAGAATTGCCTCCAAACTCACCATGTGCATCCTAAAATTCGGTTATGGCAATATGCCGAAAAGGGATTCCAAATGGATACACTATAATTTTTCTTTGCCCAATGCTTATATGTTGCTTATCTTATTAGTTTCTAATGTATATGGAATGTGATATTACAATCACCGTTCATAAAAATGTGACATCCTCAACGTGGAGTGACTTGTCCCATGATTGGTCGTTATGTATCAAGATTCTAGAGGTGATTCCTATGTATGTAGCATTTTGTCAGGCATGTTCAAGAGGTGGCTCCCCACGCGCATTCCACTTTGTCTCCCATATACTTAGCTTCCGACTCAACTTGGTGATTGATTTTCATACTATTTGATCATGCCCTGTGTAGCACCCCCTTCGCTACAAGGGTTATATCTACCCTAAATGTCATACTTACTGTAATCCCTGTGTTCATATACATACATTTGCACATAATCATCTAATCAATTTGCATACGTAATCCCAACACGTCATAATAGGTATTATCAACCCATAACATTATATATATATATATATATATCAAACACCAGAAAGTGATTCATCACAAGTAATCCGTACGCTTATATTCTCTCTGTACAAACAAAATGTAAGTTGTACTCTAACTGACTAAGAGAAGAAAACTGCATACTGGCCCAACCTGCTTGAGTATAGCGCGTAAACCTATTCTTCAACAGTCAAACACCTCAAAGTCTACTCCTGAAATAAAATGTTAGCAGAGGGATGAGCCTGCAACTCGGTAAGTAAATTACTGGCCCTATCTATATATGCATATCAAACACAACCCAAACAAGATAAACAGGCCACACACATGCAATACAATCAATTTAATTCCAACATAATCAGCTTTATTATACCAAATGACTATCTCATAATAAGACAACCAACCAAACTCCATTTTTCCCTAGTTTGCTTACCAGAAGGTGATTTGTATTTTTCCCGCCAACTCAATCTCACCGTTATATAAATTTAAGTGAACCCCCTTGACAGTCGGCTCATCAATCTCATTTCGCACATAACATTTTCTTTTTGCATATAGTTGTTTCATTTCGCACATAGCACTTTCTATTATATTTTCGCCTTATAGGCTTTCAACACATCAAGGGGTATTCACACCACAATTATATTCAATTTCCACTACTCCCTCATTTCCACATATCACCATTCTTGTAAACAATTAGTAACATAAAATAATATATTAACATATTCTCATTTTCAGACATCCACAATACATCAAACAACAAACATAATATTCCAACGCATTTCCTCATTCCACGTACACAATACCGTCATTCAAATCAAATCATCCATCACTCATATACTTCCAGACAAAATCATTGTCAGCATGAACCACAAATTCAAATAACAGTAAAACCACAAATAAAGATGACATATATAGATAATACTAATTATTTACTTACCTCGACCTTACAACGCCTTTATCTATTCAGTAGGTAGTGGTTCGGTCTTTTCACTTTACCCTCATATCCTATAATGAGTTATATCACATACAGTTAATATATCGAGAATATCGTAACTTCCTTTAAATATAATATTAAATATTATTCGTGCAATTTCTAACAATTCTTTAATATTCCATTTCTATCGAAATACAAATCTTCATTTTTCCTCTTTATTAACACACCATTTATTAAATATAATTTTCAGAATATTTCTATGAATTTTCTATCAATTTCTCGCTATTATACTCTTTAATTGAACAATAATACATATAATTGTGTATTTGGTTAATAATTCCGATGGAATTGTATAAATTGACTATAGCAATATTCAAATCTAATAAATTTAATAATCTAATTAACCAGCAATCTCATTTTTATATCCAATTTGATATTTAATTCGACACTATTTTAAATAGGCAAACTAGTAAAATACTCTGATTAAATGGTATATCACTCAATTAAATAACATTTAATAAATAAAATAATTAAATAATATAATTATATAGTTAAATAAAAATTAAAATTACAATTCTCGTACCTCTGTTTCCTTTTCTCTTTCCGCCAAAAATTGTGTGTGTGTGTGTTATGTAATGTGTATGTACCAAGAACAACAAAATAAAAAGAAAGAGAGAGAATGAGGCGGTGGGTGTTGTGGCCCCACCTCCACTCTCAATTCTCTCTCTCTCTCTCTACTTTTATATATATATATATACTGTATTACTTACTTAATATATATAGATTATTTACATATATATATAATATTATTATTATTTTATTTATTTAATTAAACTTTTCTCAAAATACCATTTACATCCTTCCTAATTTTCTTAATTAATATAAATTGTCCTAAAATATTATAACAAATTCTAATTTAATTCATTCAAACGTTATATTCCAATTATGGCTCATAATTTATTTACCAATTAACTAAGTTTCATAAAAATTTACCAATTAATTTTCCAATTATATATTATAATTTTTGGGGCGTCACAATTCTCCCCTCCTAATAAAAATTTCGTCTTCGAAATTTAACTAACTTACCGACTCAGGGAATAAATATAGGTATTTTCTCTCATGTCCTCTGCATCATTTCAACAAACTGTTGCATAAAGGGGTTAATTTCTGGTTGTGAGGTACTTCTATTTTAGGATCCTAACCCCTGATGTTTTCATCCAAAATCATGACCCTGCACAGACTCTAATGACTCAGTTGGGCCAGCAGCGTTTTCTCTTGACTCTTCCATCCTATATGAAAAACACACATGTGAGTAGATTCCTAACATATACACCTTATATATAATGTTACATTTCCTCTACTATCCCTAGGAAATCTAATCCCTGCTCTGATACCACCTAATGTAACACCCCCTTCGCTACAAGGGCTATATCTACCCTAAACGTCATACTTATATTAATCCATGTGTTCATATATATACATTTGCACATAATCATCTACTCAATTTGCATACGTAATCCCAACACGTCATAATAGGTATTATCAACCCACAACATTATATATATATACATATCAGACACCAGAAAGTGATTCATCAAAAGTAATCCGTACGCTTATATTTTCTCTGTACAAACAAAATGTAAGTTGTACTCTAACTGACTAAGAGGAGAAAACTGCATACTGGCCCGATCTGCTTGAGTATAGCGCGTAAACCTATTCTTCAACAGTCAGACACCTCAAAGTCTACTTCTGAAATAAAATATTAGCAGAGGGATGAGCCTGCCACTCGGTAAGTAAATAACCAGCCTTATCTATATATGCATATCAAACACAACCCAAACAAGATAAACAAGCCACACACATGGAATAAAATCAATTTAATTCTAACATAATCAGCTTTGTCATACCACATGACTATCTCATAATAAGACAACCAACCAAACTCCATTTTTTTCTAGTTTGCTTACCAGAAGATGATATTGTGTTTTTCCCGCCAACTCAATCTCACCGTTATATAAATTTAAGTGAACCCCCTTGACAGCCGGCTCATCAATCTCATTTCGCACATAGCATTTTGTTTTTGCACATAGCTGTTTCATTTCGCACATAGCATTTTCTTTTCGCACATAGCACTTTCATATTATATTTTCGCCTTATAGGCTTTCAACACATTAAGGGGTATTCACACCATAATTATATTCAATTTCCACTACTCCCTCATTTCCACATATCACCATTCTTGTAAGCAACTAGTAACGTAAAACAATATATTAACATATTCTCATTTTCAGACATTCACAATACATCAAACAACAAACATAATATTCCAACGCATTTCCTCATTCCACGTACACAATACCGTCAATTAAATCAAATCATCCATCACTCATACACTTTCCGACAAATCAATGTCAGCATGAACCACAAATTCAGATAACAGTAAAACCACAAATAAAGATGACATATATAGATAATAATAATTATTTACTTACCTCGACCTTACAACGCCTTTATCTATTCAATAGGTAGTGGTTCGGTCTTTTTACTTTACCCCATATCCTATAATGAGTTATACCACATACAGTTAATATATCGAGAATATCGTAACTTCCTTTAAATATAATATTAAATATTATTTGTGCAATTTCTAATAATTGTTTAATATTCCATTTCTATCGAAATACAAATCTTCATTTTTCCTCTTTATTAACACACCATTTATTAAATATAATTTTCGGAATATTTCTATGAATTTTCTATCAATTTCTCGCTATTATACTCTTTAATTGAACAATAATACATATAATTGCCTATTTAGTTAACAATTCCGATGGAATTGTATAAATTGGCTATAGCATTCAAATCTAATAATTTAATAATATAATTAACCAACGATATCAATTTTATATCCAATTTGATATTTAATTAGACACTATTTTAAATAGCCAAACTCGTAAAATACTCCGACTAAATGGTACATCGTTCAATATAAATAACATTTAATAAATAAAATAATTAAATAATTTAATTATATAATTAAATAAAAATTAAAATTAAAATTCTCGTACCTCTATTTCCTTTTCTCTTTCCGCCAAAAATTGTGTGTGTGTGTGTTATGTAATGTGTATGTACCAAGAACAAGAAAATAAAAAGAAAGAGAGAGAGTGAGGCGGTGGGTGTTGTGGCCCCACCTCCACTCTCAATTCTCTCTCTCTCTCTACTTTTATACATATATATACTATATTACTTACTTAATATATATAGATTATTTACATATATATAATATTATTATTATTTTATTTATTTAATTAAATTTTTCTCAAAATATCATTTACGTCCTTTCTAATTTTCTTAATTAATATAAATTGTCCCAAAATATTATAACAAACTCCAATTTAATTCATTCAAGTGTTATTATATTCCAATTATGGCCCATAATTTATTTATCAATTAACTAAGTTTCATAAAACTTTACCAATTAATCTCCCAATTATATATTATAATTTTTGGGGCGTCACACCCTGGGCCCACAAGCCCGTTGAGCCCTGTAATTGCCGCAAACCCACTGAGTGCATTTTGGAATTAGATTATGACAACAAACCGAAAAGGGATATCGAATGGATGGACTTGAGTTCTTTCGCCAATGCTAATATGTTGTTTATCTTTTTAATTCATAGTCCATGTGGGATGGGCTAGCATAAAACACATCTACTCTTTTTAACTTTACGCATTATTGTCCTGTAAATTCTAAGTATTAAGACAACATATTTTCTACATATTTTCATGCCTTTTATTTTGCATATTATACTTATCTTACTTAATTTTCACATGCACATATAATGGTGGACATGTAACTATCACTGAACTAAATGATAAGGCTTCTTACTTTGCATATTTTTAGCGATCTTGTTTCCAAATTGGTTTTCCCTTGAATGTTTTGAAAAATATACAAGTACATTCAATTATAAAACAATGTTTTAGTAGTTACTTGATCTCATTAATTCTACTTGAGAAATGCGAGTTGTTCATTAATTTTGGTAATCAATGCATCACGAAAATTATTTATCCATTGAAATTTGGTGGTGAAGGTATGTACTTTGCAATATAAGGCAATATGTCTCACTTGCAATATAAGGCAATATGTTTCAGTTGAAGTTTATAAGCTTTCCTTCATACACAACCACTTCTGACTGATTGGTTAATGGAGTTTGTTTATCTCTTTAATCTAATATGCTTAGACTTTTTACTTTATTTGTGGCTTAATTTATACTTTTTTTATTCTAATGTGCTTGTTTTTTGGTACAGGATCAACCTGAATCAAACAATAGATATTCAATTAAAAAGAGAAGTCGAGACAGGTGTGTAGTTCAAGGCACTTGGATTGTCTCTTTTGGACTTTTCCGACATCATCAGCGAGGCCGCAACTATATTCTGAAAATGCATAAGGTATGTCCACTTGTCAATTTGAATTTATATCTATACATATTTGAACCAAATACTCCACGTAATGCAAGCTAGGTTTATATATCCAAATCATATTAAGATTAGAAATCCGTTTGCTATTATGATTTACTGATTTCGAGTACTGAAGTAATCCTTATCTTATTGATTTTAATTTTAAAATTTAATTATTTTCTTGGTAATTATTTATTTTTTCTTTAATCTACATATAACAGTTTGTTTATAGAAAGGTTATGCAATTACTTACTCATCCACTAAAAAAATAGAAACAAAATTAGATATTAGTGTGCAATCACGTGCATTTTTGCTATTATGCACTCTTATGTTTCTTTATCTAAAAAATGTGATATTATAATTTATAAAATAAACTCGTCTATTCTACTAACATAATTGTACAAGATAATGAAGACAAGTTGGACGCAAGAGTGAAAAAAGTCCCTCTCCAACAAGATGTGGACCCTCTACCGGAAATTATTGAGACAATAAAAATCCAATCAAGATATAAGTTATCCCTATAGAAACGATTAGAGGGTAAGATATTACAAAAGAGAAAGCGCAATGCCTCGAATGCAAGTGACAAGGTAATAATTTTTTAATACTTTACATAAATAATCTGTAAATTTTTTAGTTATGCAAAACTAATGTAATATAACTAAAATTCTTCAACCAAATTTTCATGCTATAGTACTATATTCATGATAGAATCTCTCAAAACTTCCGCTCTTTAAAGGAGGTTGCAATCTATAGCTATCGGAGGAGTGGTCTAGTGCTGGAACAGGTAAATTTAAAATCCATAAATCCATTTTATCTTTGATCAAAACTTATGTGGATATGTTTTACTTTCTAACTTTTCAACTATAGAAGATTATAGAAAATGAATGAACTATTATGTCATTTGTTCATGAACTCACCACTTAAATATTCCCCTCCTCGATCTGACTGAAAACCTAATCTTAGGGCTAGTTTGATATCTAGTTCAACTTTGAATTTCTTAAATATTCCAAATGCCTTAAACTTGTACCTCATCAGCTAAACATAACCATACCATGAGTGATTATAGATAAAGGTTATGAAGTATGAATATATCCACTTTTAGCTGGAGTATTTAGTGGTCCACAGACATCTGTGTGGATTAAGTCCTACAGACTAGTCACAAGCGTGAAAAACAAAAAGTTTCTTGATCATTTTCCCTTTTAGACATGACTCGCAAGTTGATAGTTTACCCAAGTCATCTACCTCTAGACTCCTTGATTCTACCAACTTTCTCATTCTTTCTATGGAGATATGACCTAACCTTACATGCCAAATTTATGCATTTTCATGATTATATAATTTTTATTTGTGTTGGGCAGTTATAATCCAATTTGACTGTTGGAAAATATAAAAACCATTCGTCAATGTACCAAGTAGATGAAGGTTATTAACAATCATCAAATAAAAATTATTTTTATGAATCTTAAATGCATAACCATCATTGTCTCAATAAGGAATGGAAATAATATTTTTTATCTTGATTGGTACATATTAATAGTTCTTTAATACTATCCGAATATGATCACTAATACCTAAGTTGAGAGATCCCACCGATTTCACAGCAACAACCTTGTCAACACCGAGCCTTGGATCATCTTGTCTTTACTTAGCCTTCTGCTTCTTTCCAATACCTGCAAACCATTGCAAATGTGAGCTCCATAGCCAGTATGCAATACCCAAGAAGAAGAATTACTTATCATATTTACTTCATTACAAACGTACCTGTATTGGAGAGAAGTTGTGGGTACTCCCTCTTCCAATGCCCCTTTTCACAGCAATGAATGCAAACATCATTTGCCCTCGACCGCTCTAAACCGCCTTTCTTCCCTTTCCCTTTGCTCTTTCCCACAGGAGCAACAGGGGTGCTTGGAGCGCTAGTAGTGGCTGCGACAGCTTTTCCTTTTCCTTCTTCCTTTTCTAGCGCCAGGTCCTCTTGCCTTTCGCCTTGGAGGTTGAAGCCTCTCCTACTAGTAACATAGGTGCAGACTTGGATGTCATTGCCTCGTATTAGACCAGCATATTAATTAACTCATGAATAGACTTTTTAAGTCAATTCATATTTATGATAAACGGGTCATAGGAGAGAGGAAGTTTTTGGAGGATCACATCGATGTACTTCTCATTATCAAGCCCAGCTTTGAGGTCTTCTGCACGAAAGATTGCATCTTGATCGCATGACTTTGCATAGAAGATCCTTCAGTCATCTTTGTCCTAAAAAATATTTGTGTACCAGTATATCTAATATTCCTATCAGGAATCCTACAAACATCGATCATGTGAACCATTATTGAGAGAACATTTTCCAACTTATCATATTGCTTTTGGATGTTATTGGTCATTGAAGTTAATATGATACTGCGACCTTGTTGTTGTCCTTATGCTACTCTCGAACGTCACACGTTCTTCGGGCGAAAACCCTTTTGGTAATGTCGCCGGGAGCGGCTTGTCCAAGACATAGCCTGGTTCTTGAAACCTCGGACAACCGTTAGATTTTGCAGTTAGTTGTTGTAGTTCGTGCCGTTGAATCTATTAATTTCCAATATCTGGGTTAAGGGGTTCTTAAACATGTACTACAATATATAATTAAATAGATTTCAACAAATGATAGTAATATTATTGATAAGTTCAAGACATGGTCTTTTAATCTTTAACTCTCTCACTATTTATATGAAAGCCCACCACTCTCAAGTGGGATTTTGAAAAATCATTTCCTAGTGTGCTTGGGATCCACAAGAATAGTTTACCATGCCTGCTTTTACGATTCACATGGAAAAAGTCCCGTGGGAGGCAATCGATGCTATTCTCATTCTATGAGATTCCCAAGATATTTTGTTTCACCTGTTCACATGATCTTGAGGACTGCAAGAGAATCATGTTACTCAATGTTAGGCTCGACCCATCAACCAAATCACACCTAAGTCGTCGCCCCCCATGACTTGTGAGATAGGAAAATGTTGAACGTGTTCTTTGTTCACAACAATGGTATAGCTTTCCTTTATTCCAACTGTGCCAAGACTCGTTAGACCACACTTGGGTAACGGTAGCTTCCTCATCACATTTTTGTGGATAGAAGGCTTGGTCAAATCAAGACAATCTCGATCTAAGTTCATTTTGGGCCTAATATTTAACTTGGTCCAACCAAGTAAGAGTTAAGTTTCGGTGTTTGACCGAGACCTCATCACATAATTTTATTGCATGCAAAACATCAAATGCTAAAGCAATGAAGAAATCACCGCATGCAACATAATTAAGCATACCCATGTGGGATGATCACAAGCGCTACCCATTGGACTTTACTGTGCCCGGAGTTAGTCTATGGTCAGTCTAAGGTAGCCCTATGCTATTACAAAGTAATTTACCCATCAAAATATAGATAGGCCTTGTAATTTCTTCGAGGGCCTCCTTATCCTTGGACCTTCTTCCCCATGAGCTAGCTTTAAAATAAAAAAACCTCATAAAAAAATTCCTATACTACTCTCATTACAACTGAAAAGAAATCCCAATCAGAAGTTAGGGTAGGATGCATAAAGAAGGAGATAGCAGGCCTCATTATTCAAAGGTTAAAAAAGAGAGGGAGAGAGAAGAAACATTACAAGGGCATACGAGCCGAACCATAAACTCAAACCTACAAGAGGTCGTGGGCTACGAGATCATCCATCCGGGATATCCAATATAACGAAAATTAATTTTACGAAGAAATCACAAGCTGAAAATTTGCAATCAAAAGGATGATAAAAAAATAGGTGCATTGGCCAATCAATTATACAATTTCAATTTTAGAAAAAATTCAATTTTGTCCAAAAAATTTAAACAGTTAACTAATACTGGGAAAATTCCAGAAAATCAAATCTTCGAATTACGGGCAAAAAACATCCCAGCCGTTGGCTGTCAGCCCTATAGCACGCACTGTCGTCATTGCCTGTGCGTGCGATCTGGCCCTCTCCCAACATTCCCGCGTGTGGCTGCATTGCAGGTTGCTCACACGCACGCTTGCTCTCTGCCAGATTTCCCGCATGCAGGCTCCCTTGCTTGCGCAAGTCTGGTCGGGTGAACACTATGCCCCAACAGCGGCAGTGCTGCTGCAATATTTTTCCTATATTTTGTGTTTTTAACATAAAACAGCAAAAAAAAGCATAAGTATAGAAAAATTCAACTTTTCACATGCTTGAATCATTCAATTAATTTCGAATATCAAATGAGCTATTTTCATCATACAATTACTTATCGAAATGCGTTATAACATACTTCAAAAGCTGTGAAAGCACGTTAACATGGTTGTCAAGTGGTTTATGGGTTTTTTCGTGATGTTTAAGAAAATGCAAACATACAAAATGAGAACAAAAAAGTAGATGCCAAAATAAGCGAATACTCATTTTATTTCCTTAAAAATAATATTACATAATGTTGATTAAATTGTTAGAATAAAATACATCTAGGTCAATCCAATTGGACTTTTTGTCATTTATTCTAACAATCTCCTACTTGACCTAAGGCCAATCACCCATCGGCCTCAAACGTATCTTATCAAGATGTTGAATATGAACAATTTGCAATACCGGTTTAGTTAGTGGATCTACTTTGTTTTGTGTTGAGTTGACTCAGTCCATCGCACGCCACCTCTGCTCACCATCTCTCAAAGTAGATAGTAGCGTCTAAGAATGTGTTTGCAACGGTGATGAGATCTCGGTTCCTTTGCTTATGCTACTGCCCCGTTGTTATCACAGAAGATAACTATGTCAACAATGCTACACGATACAACCAAGTCTCTGATGTAGTTTTTCATCCAAACCGCTTCCTTAGCTGCTTCTAAAGTTGCATTGTTTTCAAATTACATGGTGGAACTAAAAGCAACAAAAATGCGAGTGGATCAGCCTGAAAACGCGCAAGTAGAACCGGTAATATAAAATTTGTAAAATAAAACCGAAATGTAATAAAACTATGATTCCAAGGGGTGTACCCTTGGAGTTCCCAGGCGTTCGTTGTAGCTAATAATAACAATAATAAAATTAAATGGGGCTTATGGAGAAATTAAAATAAGAAGTGCAAAAAACGTAAATCAATGATTACCTTTCTCTTGATTTATTTTGAAGTTCACATAAGACTTCAACGTAGTAGCCCTCTAAAGACACGTATACACCACACCAGAATATGAGATTCCAAAGTTATCTCTGCTTGAAGAAAATTAGGGAGAAACAACACACCAATGTGCTTGTGAGAGAGGCGGCCGAATTAGAAGCTTGTAGGGTAGGATCATTGTTGTGTTATGTTTTCATTAGTTATTTCAAATAACTAATATACATATATATACCTTGTATGGAGGTACTAATCCAAGATACAATCATCGCATACACGTGATTGCCGTGATTTCTCAATTCTAAGGACTACTCTCGTACTATCGGAGCTAGGGACTTAAGTTATTCCGACCAAGCATCTAAGGCTTCTATATGACGATCCCCGCGTGTTTGTTCAGTCAGCTGACCACCTTGTCAACTAACCCACCGAAATTTCATAGACATCCAATGCCTCTCGTCAATGAATCACGGCACTCATCCAATAAATACAATACTCAGTGCAGGTCTCAAAAGGACTCTCAATGCCCAGATTCGAGTCTTCGACTTAGAACATTTCAGACCAACCCACAGAAGTTGCCTCCATAGCCACCATCCAACGCGCAGCCCAACTACATGGGTTACAAAGTGGTCTAATGGCATGTGTTGTGACGTCAAAGTTGTAGTTGATGTAATTTGGTAAGCGCAATAGTTACATGCGCCAAAGATGAATACTTATTATATTCGTCAGGAAAATATTGCTTAAATAAAGATTGCTTGAATGGTTCTCAAAATCGCAAATATAATTGACTTTTTGGTCACCTATTATAACAATTTCCCACTTGACCTTAAAGCGAATTGCTCATATTTTTAGATTAATCTGATTATGACTAATCTGCGATACCTGCTAGGTCTTATGGGTCTACTCTCGTTTCTGCCGATGTTCTGCGGTCCAACCACACGTTACATCTCTCTATCATCGCTCCTAGCAGATGATGGTGTCTAAGATTTTTCCTTAGACCTGTGATGAGATCTCAGGTCTTTTATATTGTGCCATAGTCCCAATGTCATCCTCCAAGATGACTACTAGCTCGGCTATGCTAGGTAAAACACCCAATAATTGAGCGTTGTTTTTCGATCCTAACCTTTTTCCAATATAATTTTCAAAGTTTGCCATACATTCAAATTTTCATGATTAGGTTCTTTGTGATATTCCAATTGGAACCTTTCCAATATTACCACATTATCATTAAACCTCGAATGTACATTCATTTTTTAGATTAAATATTATTCATATGATGCTAGAAACTACTATTGCTATAGCCTTCCAAAACCAACCTCCATTAAATATGCGTCAAGAGCTCTTGTCTAATCCTTATTCAGGCATTAAAGATAGCCCTTCAACAGCTGTCTGTTGCCTCATTGGTGCACACTCGATATACGCTTTTATGCTTAAAAATCATGAGCAACATCGGGCTTAATGCACCGAATAACATTCCATGCAGCTTACAACATAGACATAGGGGATATCAAATATCTAAGCTCCTCATTAGTCTACCATAACTGAATCTTGGATAGCTTCTCCTTAGATAGGAGTCCAATTCCTATTATAGAAAATTTGATAAACAATGTTTGTGTTTTAGACTTTCAAGATGTCTTTATATCATTCCGAATGATCGAGACATTCTGAACCGCTAAAACACTTGGAACACAATTGGGCTCCCATTGACTTTCCAGCTTGTTTTTGACCAAGTCATGTACCTCATTAACTTGTCAAAATAAGTATCTAGGGCATCCAAACCTAGTTTGAACTCCATAGCATATTTCATGGCTCCAAGCCATTTATTTGGATAGATGTCCTACATCGCTTCCTCTTGTCCAATTTCAAAAACTCGAACCTTTTAAGTAACTGGAGTTTTCTGACTATCCTTTGGAGAACTTAGACATGTTCAGTTAAGTTCCGATTATACTTGATGTTTGTATTATTCCAGAACGAACTTCTATAAATTAGATTCTAAGTCAAATTTTCCTCGCACTAGTTGTTTAGCGTATGCAGGACCATTTATCATAGTCAAGACTTTTGTACGACACAGGTTTGCCTAACCATATCAAGTATACTATCTGGATTACGACATTAAGAAAACACAATGTTTTACAGCTGGACGGTTTTTCAAAAGTCCACATCTAGTGAAGCACCGATCAAACCATGTTCAATCAAGGTTCAATTTCTTCCTTAGGCAGTTCATTGAATTTCATTGAATGAGAATTCCATTCTCATTTAGGATGTTACAAGAAATCCCACTAAATATGCACTACCTCGATCCCACCGAATGGATTATCTCCGTAACCAGTTTGGTTCTCCACCTCAAGTCTAATTTCTCCGAACCTTCCAGAAGTCTTTAGACTTGTGAACCCTCTACTGGTATTTTTGTATTTACTAACTTACAAATGTCTATTTTGGATCCAATCCAATTGGTTGTTTTTGAAAATCATGCTTTGTCCCACAATGAGCTTTAATGGCTTTCTTCCTTCTGAGAAAGGATTCATAAGTTATTAAATCAAAATCATCTATTGCTAGACTCTTTGAATTTGCCAACCTATTTATCCTAACTAGAGGGATGTGGCCTAGTTCATGTATGTCATTTTCTGTAAGTTATGTTGTTGATCATCCGTTTTAGTCATTTGTTTTGATTGTGCATAATCTAATTATGTAGTACGACAATTAATAACTTAGCAGACTCGAAAAAATCTTTTATTGATAAATTTTGTAGTCTAATTTGTCCAATAATTGTCTAACGACTTGATCATGCTAGGTTACATAAACGTAAACTATTTCAAAATCAATACTATTAGCTACGTTTATTTAGTCTTATTGCTTTTGCACTAATGGCCCAGCCATTGCTTAGCTCTAAGAGTAGTTATCTTAGAGTTCTATTCCATTCATTTCTGTAAACATTTTCCTAAATGCATTTTGGGAGCAATTGTCTAACACTTGGGAATACGAACAGTAATCATGTTTGCTCGACAAATGCCATACTTTGGGTGAAGGGGATTTCACGATAGTCCCTCTTCTAATGCCCTTTGACAATTATATGTAAACATCATAAGTCAATTTTGACTATCGAACCATTATCCCATTTTTCCTTTTACATTTGCTCATTAAGGTGACAGAGGCACTCAAAGCGCTTGAAGCGGCTGACTTTGCTTCATTTTTGTTTCTCATTCAACGTCCGGCTCCCTTGCCTTTTGTTTTTGAGGTTGAAACCTCCAAATCCAATACTGTCTATTCAGATTCTTCAATCATTGTCTCGTATTGGTCCAATAATTTTATCAACTGATCAAATGGTCTTCTCAAGCCCATTTAGAGTTTATGATAAGTAGGACGAAGGAGTAATGAAATACATTCCTTTTAAGATCAACATTGGGGTCTTAAAGCTTCTCCACAAGGCATTGCATCTTAGCCTAATGTTTGTGTACAGACAACCTTCAGTCATTTAGGCTTCACAAAAATGCTTTTGTCGTGGCATATCCAATATGCCAGTTCGGTGCCACATAATATGATTTATGTGGAGCATTTATTGAACCAACAACGTCTCACCTATCATACTGCTCATGGATGATAGAGGTAGGTATGATGTTGCGGACCTTGTGATTGTCCTTATGCTTTAATCCTGAGCATCAAGCACTCCTTAAGTAAGGACTCGTTTCGCAAGTCTGATGGAAGTGGCTTTTTCATGACATATGCCTAGGTTCGAAAATCGCAGACAATCCTTCGATTTTCACATTCAACTTTAATCGATTATATTCCATTAAATAAATCTCAAAAATAAAGAAAATGGAAAATGGTATCTAAGATATGCATTCTAAATACAAATTAGAAAATAAGTAGATTATAGCAATGTTGAGTTTGAGTAAAGACTCAGTCTTTTAGTCGTTAACTTCTCCCACTATTTCTACAAAATCCCATCACTCTCAAGTGGGGTTTAAAAAAATCCTTTCGTAGTGGGCTTGGGATCCACAAGAATAATTTACCATACCCTGCTTTTATAATCACATGGAAAAAGCCTTGTGGGAGGCAACCGAGGCCATTCTAATTCCATGAGATTCTCAAGATAATTTTCCTCACCTCTTTACATGATCCCCAGGACTCCAACCGAATCATGTTATTCTGTGTTACGCATCAACCAAATCATACCTCAATTATCGCCCACAAGACTCGTGAGACAGGGAAACAACCAACGTATTCCTCTGTGCATCATAATAATACAGCTTGCCTTATATTCCAAATGTGTCACGACTTATGAGATCATATTTGGATAGTGGTAGCTTCTTCATGATATTGCTATGGATGGATTGGACAGATCGAAATGCCATTTTCATCCTAGTCCATTTAAGGGCATAATATTTTAATTCGTGTTAGTTTCAACCCATCAATCTAGTCACACCTCAACTGTCGCCTCCCACGACTCGTGAGACAGGAAAACAGTGACCGTGTTCCTTTGTTCACAGTAATGGTGCAGCTTGCCTATAGTTCAAATGTGCCACGACTTGTGAGAGCACACATAGGTAGTGACAGCATCCTCACCACATTATTGTGGATGGAAATGTTGGACAAATCAAATAATTTTGATGCAAGTCCATTTTGGGCCCTAAAACTTTAACTTGGTCCAATCAAGTGAGAGTTAATATTGAGTTGTTTGATCGAGACCTAATCAAAGAATAGCTTTGCATGCATAAATATCAACTATTTAAAGCATTAGGTAAACACATAGCATGCAATGAAACCTAGCATACCCCTGTTGAATTATCACAAGCCCAGCCTATGCGACCCACTGAGCCTGTAGTGAGTCTAAGGACTGTCTAAGATAGCCCAATGCTATTACAAAAAATGTTTTACCCTCAACACATAGATGTGCCTTGTAATATCTTCGTGGGCCGCCTTCTCCATAGGCCTCCTCCTCCGTGGACCTTCTTACATCATCTCAATTAAAATAAAAACCTCACAAAAATAATCTATACTACTCTTATTACAATTTAACAAGAAACTCCGATCAAAGTTCGGAGGGAGTACATTAGGAGGGAGATAGGAAGCTTTATTATTCCAAGATTAAAAATGAGAAGGAGGGAGAAAATAAATCACAAGGGCACACAGACCCACCCAATAAAATTATAAGATGTACATGCGGTTTAGGGCTTCGTGATCCTCCACCATATTCAACTAGCACATAATATCAATTAAGCATGCTAGATAAGAAAATACCGTGATATCCAATATCATGATAAAAAATTATATGCAGAAAATAAAAAGTTTAAAATTTTTAATTCAAAGGGATGATAAAACCCCATGCATCTAATGTACGCAAATCAACCATATTAATTAAAGCAATTTAATTCTAAAAAAAATCCAATTTTCCCAAAATTAAATCAGCAAATAAAAATATTTTTTAGAAAATGTGCAGAAATTAGAAAAACGATGGAAAATGCCCCAAACATCGGCCGTCGATTGGAACAACAGTAGCACTGCCTGCACGCAGGGCCTGCGCTATCCAGCTGCGTGCAAGCTCTTGCCCACTCGAACGCGCTATGCACTGTCGGTCTGCAGTGCATTGCTACAACACTATATTTCTTTTCACACATTAAAATAAAACTAAAACCAAGTATTTTTATTTCTTTTCACACATTAAAATAAAACTAAAACCAAGTATTTTTACCAGAAAATTTAATTTTCTTAAAATACTTAAATCATTCAAAATTGCAAAAGCTAAACATGTTGATTTTCTCATATAATCATTCAAGAATAAGCATAAATAAATATCATGCTTCAAAAATAATAAAATCATATTATCATGCTTATTCACATAAATGTATAGCCCCGACAACGAAGCGGGCTCTGATACCACTTGAAAGTAAAAAAAATGCGAGTCGATTGGCCTGGAAACCAGTAAGTGGAAGTGATACTATAAAATTCGTAAATTAAAGTCTAAACGTAATAAAATGATGATTCCAAGGATTACCTTTTTCTTGATTTGTTTCGAACTCCATTTCATTGATCCATTCACATGAGATTCAAGGTAGAAGCTGTCTAAAGACATGTCAACACCACACCGAAATATGGAATCCCTTATTTCTCTTTGTTCGAAGAAAATTAGGCAGAAAAAACAGACCAAGTGTGCTTGTGCGAGAGGAGGCCGAATTTAGGAGCTTCTAGGGTAGGATTTTTTTTTCCAAATAACTAATATATGGATATATACCTCGTCTGGATGTACTAGTATATGTCTAGATTCATTCTACAATTCATAAGGTAATAAATCCTTTATTCCAAATAAAGGATGACTAACAAAACACTTTCCAAAAGTGAAATTGTTAGTCAATAATTTCCTTTTCTGGATTTTCCAACAACTTAATTAGGGTTGCAATGGCTGATTTTATGAAAAATAAAATACCAGGCTCAATTATTTTTTATTAAATCAAAGTTAATTAAAAGGCAAAATTGCATTTTTGGTCCCGTTAAGTAAGGCCGTTATCACTTCTAGTCCCATGCTTTTCATGGCCAACAGTTATGGTCCCCTGGTTTCATGATTTTAACACTATTGATCCTATAATCAACTCTATTCGCAATTTTTAGTGAAACTACACCTCATGCTTAGAAATAGGCCCAACATGCTTCCGAAATAAATTAAGACCCCATAAATTCATACCTTGCTTTTGACCACTTTGTTTACGAGTATTCCAAGTTCTTGGTTTTATGGACTTCTTCCAACCACACTACCGCAGCAGATGGTTCACAAGAACGTGGTTCCTTCAGCAACAAATAGCACAACCCTATTTCGTTTCCTACCTTAGGGTGTAAAAGGAATTCTAGTATAGGGACTTAATAGAATTTTGAAAAATAGGTTGAATGGAAGCCTAACTTCTATTGAAGAAATATAGAAAATATTACATAGATATTATTCCTCCGTTGGAGGAGACAACTGTTTTAGCCTCTCATGGTGTAGAGGACATGACTTGTTGGGGAAACCCCCATAAACTGAAAAACTAAAATATTATAGAAAATTAAGAAGACTAAGAATTCTAGTGCTTTGAAGAGTAGGAGAAGTTTTTCTGATGTCCCCCTTCTGTTTCATTGCATCTTTATTTATAGGCGTCCGCGGACTTGAAATTCGGACTCCAAACTTGTTTTGTGATGATGTCATTGCGCTCGTCATCGCCTCGGTCATAATAGCTTGTTGGTCACATGATTTCTAGTTGGCTGCTTTGCTGACTGTTGGCTTTTGTTGTTTTCTGCCGATAGTCTTATCCTCTCGATTTTTTACATCGTTTAATTTTTACTTCTTTTGGTAAAACTTTTTCTCTTTTCCTTGTCTTGGTCCGGTTAGGGTTTGTTCTTTGTGACCCGAATCTTTGTCCAGAATAGGGGCTTTTCTTGTTTCTCGCAGCAAGGGCACAAATGGTTATGCCATTGCCCAACATGCAACATGTTGCATGTCTTTATCCTTGTGGCTTCGGTTGCCGGCAACTTATTTTCCTAGATTAACATCCTCTTTTTTTCGAATAAGCTTTCAGCGAACTCCGTGCTTTTTCCTGTCATGGAATTTAGCAGGAATGATCCATTCACTTTATTTGAGAAAATCTTGAATGGATACTTGACTTTGTCCATCTCTGTGAGACAGACCCATAATCCCCAAGCTCTCCTGGTAGAGATACTATCTTCACTAATGGCTGATACAAAGGGAGCTTCTCCTGAGTGAGCTTTGATTTTGTTCAAAGCTACCATATCTGGCCTCTGCAGCTTCATGAAATGGAATGCTGGATGAGACCCCTTTCCTGTAGTTTCTGGAGCTACTAAAACGAATTTTATCTCCATAATGTCGCCTCTCTTTAAATGGGGGTTGTTTTGCCATGATTCAAAGACCGCCCCACTAATCCATTCGGGAAGTTTAGAGATTTTCGGAAAACTCGGTGGTATAGTATGATGATTTAGTTATTGATCAAAATCGATAAACTTACTATAAGCACTCTCTCCATTGTACGCTGCACTTTAACTTGAATAAAGTTTATGACGTAGTAAAGATTTTGTATATATACATATATGTATATATTTATGTATTTTCAACTGCCTTATGACTCAAACTTAAATATTGGAACTCGTACCATTCTTCCTATCAAGTGTTGAGAATTCAATTTCATTTATATTTCATCTTCCAGATTAAGTGGAAGTTGTCGAAAGTTAATCGGGCTCTGGCAACCTGACGTCTTGAGGAGGAGGAAGAGCTGAATGAGAATAAGGGAGTTGATGATGTAGATGTTCAGAAAACATGAAAGAAAAAGAAAGGTCTCACGAGTGAAGTTCTCAAAGATGAGAGGTTGACAGCTATTTTTGAAAATAACGTATTTCGCAGAGGTTTTGTTTATGCAAAAAACTTGCTTTTCTTGATTGCTGCTGTTAGTTATGATCAACCATGTAGTACCTTGTTCCCAGGGATTTGTGAAATAGTTGGAACTTTAACAACCCCTGGACACTAAGTAGTATAGAGACATGTGAAAATGCACAAGCAATGATAATCATTATACATATCTTTAGCGCAAAGAATCAATTTTGAGAGCAATGAGATACAGATATATCGGCTGGTCATGGGCTTGAGTATTAACCGCCTTTATCCTCTAAAATTTAAGCTACATCATTGGGATATCTCTCAAACTAGCGTTACAACCTTTTGAATAGTACATAAATATATTGGGTCGATTTTGTTTGATGATTAGTGTAGAAAGATTCATTAATGATGATGGCATCACTGTTCGACTCGTACTGACAACATATGTATTCAAATTTGTTTACATCAAAACTTCAACCAAATTCTGTATCATTTCTTGACACTGCTTGCAGGACTATGAGGTTGATGAATTCTCAAACGAATACCTGGCTTTGCACTCAATGCCATCAACAACAAAAAAAGGCATCTTTGCTGGAGGAGTATTTTGAAGCTGTTGAAGAAGAGGATGAAAAGGTTATTGGTGATTCTAATGCATCATCAGCGAGTGAATTGTGAGAAGATGAGCATGAAAACACAAAGGCAAAATCCAAGAAGAAAGTACAAGATCCTAGGTGAGACAAGTTTTCATTTGGACAGTAGGAACAAAATTTCGTTCTTTGTTCATGCAGAAGTATCACATAAAAATAAGTTCAGAATGCACATTTACCTAATCAAGTCAACAATATCATGTCATGTCTGCAGATTTTTCGAAGTGAAGGATATATGGCAAAAGAAGGATTTTCTAAAAACCCCTCAAAAATAGAGAGGAAAAACCAACAAAGGGGTTAGAGTTTAGTACCACTGGCGGAGGGTTTATTACTCTGATTGATGGAAGCGAAGATGTGTTTCTTTCATCAATCAGCACACTGAGGAGAAGCGCAGGTGGAGGTGGATGCGACACAAAAATCCATGAAAGAAAACACCACTGGTAAAAACCCTCAAAACTATTGTTCGCCTCCCACGATCAAACCCCATCCACACCCATATGTTTCCACTCCTCGATTTTTTTATTTCTTTTATTTAGGCTGTGAAAAGCCAGAGCAGTAGAGAGGAAAGGGCAAGAAAAAAAGAAAAGAAATTAACTGTTACACGGAACTTGAGGGGGGAATTCTTCGTTGCTTGGTTTACTTTTACTGCTAATTCTTTTTCTGATAATTACTTTGGTAGGATTGATTACCTTGAGAAGAACAAGATGGTAATGCTAGATGATTTAGTTATTGATCAAAATTGATAAAGTTACTATAAGCACTCTCTCCATTGTACGCTGCACTTCAACTTGCATAAAGTTTATGACGTAGTAAAGATTTTATGTATATACATATATGTATATATTTATATAATTTGAACTGGACTCATACTTAAATATTGGAACTCATATCATTCTTCCTATCAAGTGTTGAGAATTCAATTTCATTTATCTTTCATCTTGCATATTAAGAGGAAGCTGCGAAAAGTTAGTCGGGCTCTGGCAGCCTGACTTCTTGAGGACGAGGAAAAGCTGAATGAGAATAAGGGAGCTGATGATACAGATGTTCAGAAAACATCAAAGAAAAAGAAAGGTCTCATGAGTGAAGTTCTCAAAGATGAGAGGTTTACAGCTATGTTTGAAAATAAGGCATTTCATAGAGGTTGTGTTTATGCAAAAAACTTGCTTTTCTTGATCGCTGCTGTTAGTTATGATCACCCATGTAGTACCTTGTTCCAGGAATTTGTGAAATAGTTGGAACTTTAATAACCCCTGGACAGTAAGTAATATAGAGACATGTGAAAATGCACAAGAACTGATAATCATTATACATATCTTTAGCGCAAAGAATCAATTCTGAGAGCAATGAGATACAAATATATCGGCTGGTCACGGGCTTGAGTATTAACCACCTTTATCCTCTGAAATTTAGGCTACATCATTGGGATATCTCTCAAATTAGCGTGACAACCTTTAACAAGAGATTGGAGCCCAATATTCATTGTAACAATAGTCTTTGATTAGTCAAGGAATTAATTTGTCGGAATGTGGATGTATGGAGACTGAAAATTATTCTTTGGGGGTTGACAATTTTTAATGAACACGTAAACACTTGAAGGAACTTAGTGTCTTTAGAAAAATATGCGAATTAACCTGTGGTAGCACTTGAATTTTCTGATTGTTGTCTTGTCTTATCCCTTAGATTAATAGGAATTTTTGGTATAAGCGAGATAAGTAGGAGAAACTAGCACTAGTGGCACATTAAAAATAAATAAAATTATGTGAAGTGTGTTCCATTGACCGCATCAAATAAGCAATGTTCAAGAATCAACACAAAAGCCTTTGTGTGAGCTTTTGGGCCAAAGCATTTTCATCTAAATAGTGCTCCTACATTTCTTTTGATTGAGGGCATCAAACTTAGTGTGTCCATTCTAGAGCTTGCTTGTGTAATACATTTTGAGTTCACATTCTTGTAAGATTTGGTGCATGAAAGTGATAAGGGCACTTAGGAATACCCCATTGACCACAAAAGAGCCTACCTTGAATTCACCCACAGCAAAACTCATTTGAGCCTTGGCTTTTCCTTTGTAGGTTAAACCACGTTATAAGCTTAATCATCCCCTTCTTGATTATCTCCTGAAATGATTTTGAACCCATTCAAGGGGGTTGTGTTGGCTTGGTTGTTTGTAAATTGACATGAAAATGAGTGAATGAAATGAGGTTGCATACAAGCGATGCACTGCTAGTCCCAAAGAAAAGAAAAGAAAAAAAAATGGGACGAGGAAATGAAAAACAAATGATGAAATAGAAAGAATAAAAAGAAAAGGAAAAAGAACTAGTCAATTGGATAATGATCTAAGGACGTACTGAGAAGCGACGTCGGTCATCGATTCAGATAAGTGGCTTGAGGCCATGAAATCTGAAATGGACTCAATAAGTTCAAATAAAGTTTTAACCCTCGTACACCCACCTAAAGGTGTTAAACTTGTTGGGTGCAAATTGGTCTACGAATACAAGTTTGGAGCTGACAGAAAGATTACAACCTTCAAGGTTGGGCTCGTGGAAAACGATACACTCAACGACCCGGGGTTGATTTCGAGGAAACCTATTCGCCCATAGACATGGCCAAGTCCATTCAGATTTTGCTTGCCATAGGAACAAGGTCTGACTATAAAATATGGAACATGGACGTGAAAATGACATTTCACAATGGTTTCGTTGAGGAAGAGATCACATTGTTCAGCTAAAGGGTTTCACTTCCCATGAGAAGAACAGAAGGCCTATCGTCTCCAAATGTCCATCTATGGCCTCAAATAAGCTTTCTAAAGCTGGAACACACGTTTTGATGAAGTCATACGGGGTTATGATTTCATCAAGAATGAATTTGATCCTTGTGTATTCAAGAAGATCAGTGGGAGCGCGGTTGCGTACCTTGTGTTTTATGTACATGATATCTTACTAATTGGGAATGGTCTTAAGATGTTAGGCACATTAAAGCATGGTTGTCCACACAATTTTTCATAAATGATATGGGTGATCCTCTTAGATTCTTGGAATCAAGAGTTATAGGGATAGATCTAGAAGGATGTTAGGAGTAACCCAATCCTCATATATTGAGAAATCTTGAAGAGATTCAAGATGCAGAACTCAAAACAAGGATTCCTTCCAATGAGGCATGGGATTAAGATGTCCAAGAAGCAGTCTCCCAAAACTGATGAGGAACTTAAAAGGATGTCGAACATCCCTTATATTTCAACCGTAGGAAGCATTCAGTATGTTGTCCAGTACACCAGGCCAGATGTCGCATATGCTTTGAGTGTGACGAGCAGATATCTGGCATGCGCCAGGGAGGAGCAGTCAAGATAATACTTAAGTAACTGAAAAGGACTAAAGATGTGTTCTTGATTTACGGTAGTGGAGAATTGATATTGGAAGGCTCAATGATGCTAGCTTGCAATCAGACGATGATGATGCCAAGTCTCAATCAGGTTTTGTATTCAAGCTGAATGGTGGTGTGGTTGCTTAGAAAAAGTACCAAGTAGGTTACCACAACAGATTCCACCATGAAACTGAATACATAGTAATTTCAGAAGCAGCTGAGGAAGCGATTTCGATGAAAAAATACATCTAAGAGTCGGGTGTGGTATCTAGAATTGTTGAGCCCGTAGTTATCTTTTGTGATAACAACGGGGTAATAGCAGAAGCAAAGAAACCAAGATCTCATCACCATTCCAAACATATTCTCAAACGCTACCATCTGCTTAGAGAGATGGTGATCAGAGGTGACGTCAGGATAGACCGAGTTAGCTCAACAGAAAACACAGAGGATCAACTAATTAAGCCAATGTCTCAAATTGCCCATGCTCGGCATTTGGATAAGACGGGTTTGAGGTCGATAGTTTATTGGATTTAGGTCAAGTGGGAGACTGTTAGAATAGATGACCTGAAAGCTAATTAGATTGGAATGTTTGTAATCTATTCCGGCAATAACTCGATTTTATGTAATATTATTCAATGAATAAAATGAGTATTCGCTATTGGCATATCTTTTGTTTTGCCCATTATATTTATGTTTGCACTTCTTTCAAACATCACAACAAAGCCCACAGACCACATTGAACAACCGTGCAATAGTTAGAAATGTGCATTAGATGGCAGTCATGAAACCAACTTTTAGGGTTTGGTTAGAAATATTCCGAATCAAGGACCTCGAGAATGGGCATCGAAGTGTCCTATGGAGACTTGCATTATGATTCACATTCATTTGATGGGTTCCGTGTTTCATCAGAGGCAGATGTGTTAATGGTTATCTAAATAGGTCGATTGACTCGCGGGGATCGTCATATGGATGCCTTAGAGGCTTGGTCGGTATGACATGAGTCCGCTCCAATAGTACGGGACCAGTCCTTAGACTTGATGAATCACGACAGTCACGTGCATGCGGATGACTGTATCATAGATTTGTGTAAGTGGTGATCATATCACAGACATGGTCATCATAGGACTTGTCTTGTGCTTTCAAAGTACTTAGAGAAGGCGGTTAGTTCCAAGAAGAAGATCCATCTCCTGTCAAAACGTGACAGAGGCATCTCCTACGCACATGGAGATGCGTTAACGGTCTAGAAACTTGTGGCCACAGTCATTCGTCGAGTAGAAAAAATAGGTTCCTTGTTCGAGCAATTTGGCGTGACGCGACCTTAAGTATTAAGCATAGACGCGTACTCCAGGATGGGAACTGACACCTAATTCCATGTTGTAGACTATGGCCAGGAGACGGTAGATGGGATAACCGTACTAGTATAGACTCGGGGCCTAAAAGTTCACATGGATTTGCACCTAGTCACTAGTGCTATGGACCGTTGCTAGAAGGTCACCATAATGATAGGCTTTCTTGCTCAAGGATTAATCAATAATTATTAATTAAATTTGATTTAATTAATAATAGTGGTGGACACTAGCTTAAGTCTAGCTGAAAGGTGAACCTATACAGTCACACATAAATCACTAATAAGGGACGAGTAATTAATTAAGAATTAATTTTATAAGTAATTGGAATACTTATATATGAGAGGGATCCATTGGATGGATACGCCTAAGGATTAATTTAAATTAGGCTTGCCCTTTGTATTTAATGAGTTGGACATATTATTCAATAAACGCTTATTGGGTTCATATATTTAAATGGATTAACTTTATGATGGACTTAATTAAGTAGGATTTAATTAAGATTGATTGGGCCTTGTATTTTAATTAATTAAAATAAGCCCAAGCCCATTAATTAAGTTGGTGGAGATGGTTTGGAAAGGAAAATATTGAGTAACAAATTCACTTTTGTAAAGTGTCATGTTAGAGATTCTTTATTTCGAATAAAGGATTTTATTAACTTATGGATGGTTAAATGAACCTCAACATATTTTATTTCATCCATAAAAGGTATATGTATATTAGTTATTTGGAATAACTAATGAATATATAAAAAAGCAAGAAAATAATTTCCTTCTCTCCAATTCCACCTCTCGGCCTAACCCCCTCTTGTACACACTTGGTGTATTTTTTCTCGTCAATTCTTTTCTAGCAAATTAAGTTGAGGAATCTCAAGTTCCGGTGTGGTGTGGGCGAAGCTTTAGAAGGTTTCTACGCGCTGAAGCCTTGCGTGAACGGATTAAACGAACCAGGTTCAAAATAAACAAATGAAAGGTTATTCTTGATTTACATTTATGTACTTCACGTTTTCATTCAACCAATAGCTCTGTTCATTTTAATATTTTCGTTTATTTTATTAACTACATCGAACTCCCTGCAACTCTAAGGGTACACCCCTTGGACTTATGGTCTCATTGTGATTTCGTTTTAGTTACGTAATTTATTTTAACCGTTTCCACTTGCGCGTTCCCGGGCAGATCCACTCGCAGTTTCGGCTGCCCTTTCACCACTACCCAAATATGGTCTCGCGAGTCGTGGCACATTTTGGATTAGAAGGCAAGCTGCATTATTGTTATGGACACAAGAACACGGTCGTTGTTTCCCTATCTCACGAGTCATGGGGGGGTCACAATTGAGGTGTGATTTGGTAGATGGGTCGGGCTTAACACCAGGTAGTATGGTTCATTTGGAGTCCTCGGGATCATGTAAAGAGGTGAGACAAAATATCTTGGGAATCTCATAAAATGAGAATCGCATTGGTTGCCTCCCAGATGGCTTTTTCCATGTGAATAATAAAAGTGGGCATGGTAAATTATTCTTGTGGATCCCAAGCCCACTAGGAAGGGATGTACCAAAACCCCACTCGAGAGTGGTGGGATTTTGTTGAAATAGTAGGAGAATTGAATGACTAAAAGACCAATTCATAACACAAAATAATATTGGAATAATCGACTTATTCTTTCTACTCTGCGTTTAGAACACATATCTTAGAAACGTTTTCCAATTTATTTTTTGACATTTATTTCTTAAATGGAATGCAAAGAATTAAATTGGCTGAAAAAATCGAAGGATTGTCCTCGATTTTCAAACCTGGCTTATGTCATGATTAAGCCACTTCCATCAGACTTGTGAATGGATTCCTTACTAAAAAAGAACATTGACTAAAGGACCATACCAGTATGGACTCGAAAATCTGAATTGTCATACGGAAATTCAGCTAGTCTCTAATGCCATGGATCGTTGCTACACGACCACCTATAGTGACGGGCTTTCTTGATTATGGGTCAATCAAGAAATACTAATTGATATTGGTGTTAGATCCCAAGTCTAACTGAAAGGTGAACCTAAAGAATCACACACAAATCACTAAAAATGAACATAGAATTAAATTGGAATTAATTCCATAAATAAATTGATTACTTACAAAGAGGGATCCATTGAATCGAAAAGGGCCCAAGAATAAATTAATGGCATTAATATATATTTGGTTTGTCCTTATAATTTAATAAGTTGGATCTTATTAAAGAATAAAGATAATATGGGTATAAGTATTTAATTAGATTAAATAGAATTTGAGCTTAATTAAATTGGATTTTTATTAAAGATTTAATAAAAATTCATTGGCTTGTATTTTTATAAGGGTAAGAATTGTTCAAGCTCAATTATTTTGAGCCAAGAAAAATTCCATGGAAGGAATAAATGGCTACCAAATTGCAGTTTTGGAAAGTTCAATTCTAGCCATTTTTTGGGATGTTTTTATTTGGAATAAAGAGAAATATACCTTGTAAATAGTAGAATATATTTAGAAATATTCTTAATTATCTAAACAAGATATATATATATGAAATATAGTTATTTGGGAAATAATTATGATGATCATTACACAAAAAAAAAATAAAAAATTCTCCTCCTTCCCCAAAAAACCATTTGGCCACCCCCTTCTTTCTTTGTGCACTTGGTATAATTTTCTTCTCTCATTCTTATCTAGAAAGAGGACGTAGAGATCTCGACTGTAGTGCGATGTGGAAGAATTAGAGGGTTCCTATGTTGAAGACTCAAATGAGAAGCATTTCATGGTATCATTTTTCACCCTTTCAGTTTTTTTGGTTTTGGTAATCCAACATCAGCCCTATGTACGTTTTATTTTTAGTACATCGAACGCTCAGGAACTGCAAGGGTACACCCTTGAACTCATTTATTTTCTGTATTTAAGTTTTGCTATTATGCATTTTATTTATCGCTTCCACTTGCACGTTCTCGGGCCGTACCACGCGATCCTCTTCAAGACCATGTCTTGAGCTTATCAATAATATTACTATCGTCTGCATATTTCTATTTAATTCTATCATGCAGAAAATGTCTAAGAATCCCTTTACCCTGATAATGGAGACGAAATGCTCCTAAGGCTTGGTCATGGCAAGGCCGTAGTAGTTGAAAATGTGGGATCCCTCAGTTTAGTTATTAATAATCGTATTGGGATAGAATTAAAGAACTGTTATTATATTTTGAGCACAATAAAAAACATTCTTTTTTTTCCTGTTTTAGACAATGGTTATGCGTTTAAGATAAATAAAAATAGTTTTTATTTGATGATTGATGATAACCTTCATCTGCTTAATACATTGACAAATAGTCTTTATATTCTCCAGTAGTTAAATTGAATTATTATTGCCCAACATAAATGACAATTAGATAATCATGAAAACACACAGATTTGGCATGCAAGGTTAGGTCATATCTCCATAGAAAGGATGGGGAAGTTGGCATAATTAAGGAGTCTAGAGGAAGAGGACTTGGATAAAAACAAACTTTCGAATCTTGTCCAAAAGAGGAAATGACCAAGAAACCTTTTGTTGGACAAAGTACGCTTGCCACTGGTCTGTTGGACTTAATCTACACAGATGTCTGTGCACCACTAAATACTCCGCTAAAGGTGGATACTCGTATTTCATAACCTTTACTGATGATCACTCACTGTATGGTTATGTTTACCTCATGAGGTTCAAGTTTGAGCCCTTTGGAAGATATAAGGAATTCAGACTTGAAGTAGAGAATCAAACAAGTCGTAAGATCAAAACGCTTATGTCAGACCGAGGTGGGAAATATTTAAGTAGTGAGTTCATGGATTACCTAAAAGAGAATCGAAGTATCTATCAGTGGACTCCTCTTGGAACGCTGCAGCTTAACGGTGTGGCCGAAAAGAGAGATCGATCCCTATTGGACATGGTTCGATCAAAATGAGTTTTAGCCAACTACCGTTGTCTTTTTGGGAATACGCTCTAGAGACAGTGGCCAAGTTGCTCAACATGAAGTAGTGAGTTCATGGATTACCTAAAAGAGAATGGAAGTATCTATCAGTGGACTCCTCTTGGAACGCTGCAGCTTAACGGCGTCGCCTAAAAGAGAGATCGATCCCTATTGGACATGGTTCGATCAAAATGAGTTTTAGCCAACTACCGTTGTCTTTTTGGGAATACGCTCTAGAGACAACGGCCAAGTTGCTCAACATGGCGCCATCTAAAGCTGTGCCCCCAAATGCCAGATGAGATATGGCACGACAAACCAGCATTCTACAAGTACTTGGGAGTATATGGTAGCCCGACATACATCAAGAGACTAGTAGGAGACATGCTAGAATCAAGATCTAGTCTGTCCAGGTTTGTCGGTTATCCAAAAAAAGCTACTGGGTATTATTTCTATAACCCATCAAGACAAAAGATTTTTGTCTTGTTAAACGCAATATTCTTGTAAAAGGGTTTTCCAATGGAGAGCCAATGTGATGAGGAACTGCTTGAAGATTCATGTGAGATACCTCATCAAGATAATGCAACACCATCTGTACCTACGATCCCAATATTAGTGCTCTAGTTCTCTGTAGGTCTACTAGAATATGTCAACATCCTGATAGGTATGGATTCTTAGGCTTGACTAGCCAATAGACGGTGATCCAACAACATACAGAGAAGCGATGTATGACATCAACTCGGATAAGTGGCTTGAGGCCATGAAATCCGAAATGGACTCGATGGTTCGAATCAAGTTTGGATCCTCATGCACCCACCTAAAGGTGTTAAGCCAGTTGGTTTCAAATGAGTTTACAAACATAAGCTTGGAGCTAGCGGGGAGGTACCTTCAAGGCTAGGTTCGTGGCAAAAAGATACACTCAACGACCCGAGGTTAACTTTGAGAAAACTAATTCGCTCGTGGCAATGACTAAGTCCGTTAGGATACTGCTTGCCATAGCAGCGTGGTATGACTATGAAATATGGCAGATGGATGTTAAAACGACCTTCTTGAACCATTTCATCGAGTAAGTGTTCTACATGGATCAGCCAGAAGGTTTTTTCTATAGAAAAATAGAAAGTTTGTCATCTGTAGAGGTCCATCTCTAGCCTCAAACAAGCTTCCCGTTGCTGGAACACGAAGATCAGAGGGAGCTCGGTTACGTGCCCTCTACTTTATGTTGACAATTTGTTGCTCATTGGGAACGATGTCAAGATATTAGGAAACATAGTTGTCCACTCAATTTCCCATGAAGCATATGGATGAGGCTTCCTACATCTTGGCATCATCTATAAGGAATGATCCAAAAGGATGTTAGGATTAACTCAATCCATATACATTGAGAAAGTCTTGAAGAGATTCAAGATGGAAAACTCAAAATGAGGATTCCTTCCAATGAGGCATGGGATTAAGCTGTCCAAGAAACAGTCTCCCAAGACTGATGAGGAACTTAAATGGATGTCAGACATTCTCTATGATTCAGCTGTGGGCAGTATACAGTATGATGTTTAATGCAGTAGGCCCGATTTGCATACGCTTTAAGCGTAACTACCAAATATCAGGTGTGTGCTGGTGAAGCACACTGGAGTGCGGTCAAGACCATACTTATGTATCTGAAAAGGACTAAAGATAAGTTCTTGATATATACAGTGGTCGATAATTTATAATGGAATACTACAACGATGCTAACTTTCAGTCGGACATAATGATGCCAACTCTCAATCAAGCGAAATGGTGGTATGGTTACTTGAAAAGTTACAAGCAAGCTACCACAGCAGATTCCTGTTGGAACAAGTGACCAAAAAGCTAATTAGATTGGTTGTTTTCAGAACCATTCAAGCAATATTTATTTAAACAATGTTATCCCGACAAATATGAAAAGTATTCATTATGGCGTATGTATCTGTTGTGCTTACCAAATTACATCAAGTACTAATTTCACATCACAACAGATGCTCACATACCACATTGTAACCCCTGTAGTTGGCGTATATGAAATTTCTATGGGTTAGTTAACAAGGTCGTCATACGAAAGCCTTAGAGGCTTGGTCGGTATGACTTCATTCCCTAGCTTCGATAGTATGGGAGTAGTCCTCAAACTTGAGGAATCACAATAGACACGTACAGGCGATGACTATATCTTTAATTTGTGCGAGAGGTGATCGTGTCAGAGGCATGGTCATCACAAGCCATGTCCAGTGCAGTCAAAGCATGTAGAGAGGACGGTGAGGCCTAAGAAGAGGATTTGTCACCTGTCAAAACGTGACAGAGGTATCTCCGAGGCACTTGGAGATGTGTTTATGTTCTAAAAACCTGTGATCATAGTCACTGGCTGAATAGGAAACGAGGTTCCTATGTCGAGCAATTTGGTGTAACAAATGAAGAATTAAGCGTAGACGCCTAGTCCAGAATTGGAGCCGACACCCAATTTTATGCCCTGGACTAGGCCCAAGAGATGGTAGACGGAAGGACAATACCCGTATGGACTCGAGCGCCTAAAAGTTCACATGGATATTCACCTAGTCTCTAGTGCCATGGACTGTTGCTAGACGACAACCTATGGTGACGGGCTTTCTAGATCAAGGATTGATAAAAAATTAATAATTAAATTTTGTTAGTAATGGTGTTTGACACTAGCCCAAGTCTAGCTAAAAAGTGAACCTAAAGAGTCAAACACAAATCACCGAGAAGGGACGAGAAATTAATTGAGAATTAATTTGATAATTAAGTGCATAACTTATAAATGAGAGGGATCCATTGGATCGAGGAGCCTAAAAATAAACTAATAGGATTAATTTATATTGGGCTTGCCCTTATTATTTAATAAGTTGGGCTTATTAATTAATAAAAGCTTCTTGGGTTCATGTATTTAATTAGATTAAATATATGATGGGCTTAATTAGGTCAATTTTAATTAAATTAGATTTAATAAAAAATAATTGATCTTGGTATTTTATTTTTAATAAAATCAGCCATTGCAACCCTAATTAAGTTGTTGGAAAATCCAGAAAAGGAAATTATTGACTAACAATTTCACTTTTAAAAAGTGCTATGTTAGTAATCCTTTATTTGGAATAAATGATTTATCACCTTATGAATTGTACAATGAACCTAGACACATACTAGTACATCAATATGAGCTATATATCTATATATTAATTATTTGGAAGAAACAAATCCTACCCTAGAAGCTCCTAATTCGGTCGACTCTCTAACAAGCACACTTGGTGTGTTTTTTTCTGCTTAATTTTCTTCTAGCAAAGAGAAATGAGGGATCCCATATTTCGGTGTGGTGTGGACGTGTCTTTAGACAGCTTCTACCTTGAATCTTATTTGAATGGATCAATGAAATGGAGTTTGAAACAAATCAAGAAAAAGGTAATCCCTGGAATCATGATTTTATTACATTTAAATTTTAATTTACGAATTTTATAGTATCGCTTCCACTTGCTGGTTTCCAGGCCAATCCACTCTCATTTTTTTGCTTTCAAGTGGTATCAGAGCCCACTTCGATGTAGGGGCTATATATTTATGTGAATAAGCATGATAATATGATTTTATTGTTTTTGAAGCATGATATTTATTTATGCTTATACTTGAATGATTATATGAGAAAATCAACATGTTTAGTCTTTGCAATTTTGAATGATTTATGTATTTTAAGAAAATTGAATTTTGTGGTAAAAATACTTGGTTTTAGTTTTAGTTTAATGTGTGAAAAGAAATATAGTGTTGTAGCAGTGCACTATAGACCGACAATGCATAGCTCGTGTGCGGGCAAGAGCTTGCACGTAGCCTGGAAGCGCAGGCCCTGCATGCAAGCAATGCGGCTGTTGTTCCAGTTGACGGCCGACGTCTGGGTCATTTTTCGTCGTTTTTCTAATTTCTGCACATTTTCTGAAAAATATTATTTTTTGCTAATTTAAGTTTGGAAAAAATTTGATTTTTTTTTAATTAAATTGCTTTAATTAATATGGTTGATTTGCGTGCATTGGATGCATGGGTCTCTATCATCCCTTTAAATTAAAACTTTTAAATTTTTTTTTCTGCATATAATTTTTTATCATGATATTGGACATCACGGTATTTTCTTGGAATTTTCATTTTCTTATCTAGCATGCTTAATTGATATTATGTGCTAGTTGAATATGGTGGATGATCACGGAGCACTAGACCGCATGTATGTCTTATAATTTTATTGGTTGGGCCCTTGTGATTTATTTTCTCCCTCCTTTTCGTTTTTAGTCTTGGAATAATAAAGCATGATATCTCCCTCTTAATGTACTCCCTCCGACGTCTGATCGGAGTTTCATGTTAAATTGTAATGAGAGTAGTATAGATTATTTTGGTGAGGTTTTATTTTAATTCAGCCCATGGAAGAAGGTCCACGGAGGAGGAGGCCTATGGAGAAGGCGGCCCATGAAGATATTACAAGGCACATCTACATGTTGAAGGGTAAAATATATTTTGTAAAGCATAGGGCTACCTTAGACAGTCCTTAGACTAACTGCGGGCTCAGTGGTTGCATAGGCTGGGCTTGTGATCATCCAACAGGGGTATGCTAGGTTTCATTGCATGCGATGTTTACCTAATACTTTAAATATTTGATATTTATGCATGCAAAGCTATTCTTTGATTAGGTCTCGATCAAACAACTCAACATTAACTCTCACTTGGTTGAACGAAGTTAAAGTTTTAGGGCCCAAAATGGACTTGCATCAAAATTATTTGATATGTCCAACATTTTCATCCACAATAATGTGGTGAGGAAGCTGCCACTATCTAAGTGTGCTCTCACAAGTCGTGGCACATTTGAACTAGACGCAAGCTGCACCATTATTGTGAACAAAGGAACATGGTCACTATTTTCCTGTCTCATTAGTCGTGGGAGGCGACAGTTGAGGTGTGACTTGATTGATGGGTTGAAACTATCCATAGCAATATCATGAATAAGCTACCACTATCTAAATATAGTCTCATAAGTCGTGACACATTTGGAATATATGGCAAGCTATATTATTATTATGAACAAAGGAATACGCTGGTTGTTTCCGTGTCTCACGAGTCGTGGAGGGCGATAATTGAGGTATGATTTGGTTTATGGGTCGGGTTTAACACAAAATAATACGATTCGTTGGGAGTCCTCAGGATCATGTAAAGAGCTGAGAAAAAATATCTTGGGAATCTCATGTAATTATAATGGCCTCGGTTGCCTCCCACAAGGCTTTTTCCATGTGAATTATAAAAGCGGGGCATGGTAAATTATTCTTGTGGATCCCAAGCCCACTACGAAAGGGGATTGTTAGAATCAATGACAAAAAATCTAATTAGATTGGCCTAGATGTATTTTATTCTAACAATAAATTGACATTATGTAATATTATTTTCAAGGAAATAAAATGAGTATTCGCTTATTTTGAACATCACGATAAAAAGCCCATAGACCACTTGACAACCATGTTAACGTGCATTTTCTTGAATATCATGTTGACGTGGTTTCACGACTTTTGAAGTATGTCTTAACGCATTTCGATAAGTAATTGTATGATGAAAATAGCTCGTTTGATTTTTGAAATTAATTCAATGATTCAAGCATGTGAAAAGTTGAAATTTTCTATATTTATGCTTTTTTTTGTTGTTTTATGTTAAAACAAACAAAATATAGGAAAAAAATGGCAGCAGCACTGCCGTCGTTGGGGCACAGTGTTCACCCAACTAGACTTGAGCAAGCAAGGGAGCCTGCATATGCAGAATCTGGCAGAGAGCAAGTGCGCATGTGAACAACCTGCAATGCAGCCACGTGCACGAATGCTGGGAGAGGGCCAGAGCGCACGCGCAGGCAACAACAATAGTGCATGCTACAGGGCTGACAGCCAACGGCTGGGATGTTTTTTGCCCGTAATTGGAAGATTTGATTTTCTAGAATTTTCTTCAGTTTTAGTTAACTATTTTAATTTGTTGGGACAAAATTGAATTTTTTTTAAAATTAAAATTTCATAATTAATTGGCCAATGCACCTATTTTTTTTTCATCCTTTTGATTACAAATTTCCAGCTTGTGTTTTCTTCATAAAATTAATTTTTGTTATATTGGATATCCTGGTGTATAATATTACATGGGATGTATATTATGTGATGTATGGATGGATGATCTCGTAGCCCACGACCTCTTGTATGTTTGAGTTTATGTTTCAGCTCGTATGCCCTTGTAATGTTTCTTCTCTCTTCCTCTCGTTTTTAGCCTTGGAACAATGAGGCCTGCTATCTCCCTCCTTATGCATTCCCCCCAACTTCTGATTGGGATTTCTTTTCAGTTGTAATGAGAGTAGTATAGGAATTTTTTTTATGAGGTTTTTTATTTTAAAGCTAGCTCATGGAGAAGAAGGTCAAAGGATAAGGAGGCCCACGAAATTCTGTGATGAGGTCTCGGTCAAACACCGAAACATTAACTCTTACTTGGTTGGACCAAGCCTTCCATCCAGAAAAATGTGGTGACGAAGCTACCGTTATCCAAGTGTGGTCTCACTATTCTTGGCACAGTTGGAATAAAGGAAAGCTACACCATTGTTGTGAACAAAGAACACGTTCAGCATTTTCCTATCTCATAAGTCATGGGGGGCGATGACTGAGGTGTGATTTGGTTGATGGGTCGAGCCTCACATTGAGTAACATGATTCTCTTGCAGTCCTCAGGATCATGTGAAGAGGTGAGATAAAATATCTTGGGAATCTCATGGAATGAGAATAGCATCGATTGCCTCCCACGGGACTTTTTCCATGTGAATCTATGATCACTTAAGACAATACAGAAGGTCTCCGCAAGTGTAGTTGTCTTCAACATAATGCCCTAAGGTATAGTAAACTGTTCTTATGGATCCCAAGCTCACTAGGAAATGACTTCCCAAAACCCCACTTGTGAGTGGTGGGCATTCATATAAATAGTGAGAGAGTTAAAGGCTAAAGACCATGTCTTGAACTTATCAATAATATTACTATCATATGTCGAAATCTGTTTAATTCTATATTGTAGAAGATGTCTAAGAACCCCTTAACCCTGATAATGGAGATTAATAGATTCAATGGCACGAACTACAACAACTAGCTGCAAAATCTAATGATTGTCAGAGGTTTCAAGAACCAGACTATGTCTTGGACAAGCCGCTCCCGGTGACTTTATTAGAAGGGTTTTCGCCCAAAGAAAGTCTGATGTTTGAGAAGTAGCATGAGGACAACAACAAGGTCGCAGTATCATATTAGCTTCAATGACCAATGACATCTATAAGCAATATGATAGGCTGGAAAATGTTCCCTCAATAATGCTTCACATGATCGAAGTTTGTACGATTCTTGATAGGAATATTAGATATACTGGTACAAAAATATTTTTTAGGACAAAGATGACTGAAAGATCTTCTATGCAAAGTCATGCGATCAAGATGCTATCCCTCGTGCAAAAGACCTCAAAGCTGGGCTTCATAATGAGACATACATCGATGTGATCCTCCAATCACTTCCTCCCTCCTATGACCCGTTTATCATAAACTACAACATGAATTGACTTAAAAAGTCTATTCATGAGTTAATTAATATGCTGGTCTAATACGAGGCAATGACATATAAGTCTGCACCTATATTACTAATAGGAGAGGCTTCAACCTCCAAGGCGAAAGGCAAGAGGGCCGGGCGCTAGAAGAGGAAGAAAGAAAAGGAAAAGGTGTCGCTGCCACTACTAGCGCTCCAAGCACCCCTGTTGCTCCAGTGGGAAAGAGCAAAGGGAAAGGGAAGAACAGCGGTTCAGAGCGGTCGAGGGCAAATGATGTTTGCATTCATTGCTGTGAAAAGGGGCATTGGAAGAGGGAGTACCCACAACTTCTCTCCAATCCAGGTACGTTTGTAATGAAGTAAATATGATTAGTAATTCTTCTTCTTGGGTATTGGATACTGGCTATAGAGCTCACATTTGCAATGATTTGGAGGTATTGAAAAGAAGCAGAAGGCTAAGCAAAGACAAGATGATCCAACGCTCGATGATGACAAGGTCGTTGCTGTGGAATCGGTGGGATCTCTCATCTTAGGTATTAGTGATCATATTTGAATAGTATTAAAGAACTATTAATATGTACCAATCATAATTAAAATTATTATTACCATTCCTTATTGAGACAATGATGGTTATGCATTTAAGATTAATAAAAATAGTTTTTATTTGATGATTGATAATAACCTTCATCGACTTGGTACATTAACGAATGGTTATTATATTTTCCAATAGTCAAATTGGATTATAACTGCCCAACACAAACAAAAATTAGATAATTATGAAAATGCATAAATCATAAATCAAGGAGTTGGTATCTCCACAGAAAGGATGAGGAAGTTGGTAGAATCAAGGAGTCTAGAGGTAGATGACTTGGGTAAACTATCAACTTGCGAGACCTGTCTAAAAGGAAAAATGATCAAGAAACTTTTTGTTTGTCACGCTTGTCCCTGGTCTGTTGGGCTTAATTCCCCACAGACGTCTGTGGACCACTAAATACTCCAGCGAAAAGAGGATATTCATACTTCATAACCTTTATCTAAAATCACTCATGGTATGGTTATGTTAAGCTCATGAGGTACAAGTTTAAGGCATTTGGAATATTTAAGGACTTCAAACTTGAAGTAGAAATCAAACAAGCCATAAGATCAAAGGCTTTCAGTCAGATCGAGGTGGGGAATATTTAAGTGGTGAGTTCATGGATTACTTAACAAAGAATAGAATTCTCTCTCAATGGACTCCTCCTAGAACGCCACAACTTAACGGCGTGGCCGAATGGAGAAGTCGAACCATGTTGGACATGGTTTACTGAATTGCCCCTGTCTTTCTGTAGTTACGCTTTTAAGACAACGGCCAAGTTCCTCAACATGGCGCCGTCCAAAGCTGTACTCCTAACGCTATATACCATATGGCATGGTCATGGTAAGAAAATATATCAAAACATAAGGTGAAACAAAAAAAGAAAAGTTTTAATGAGCATGATTTCTACTGCCTCAACAAGGAGTTCCACATGAATTTATTTTAAAATATTTATCAAATAAATAAAGTTGGATTTCTTGTTGAACCCTAATTACGGAAAAAATTTCTTAACATATTCAAATTTAAATATTTATATTTTAAAACTTTGATAGGAAAGAAAATTAATTTAAAATAAATTGGAGAAATGAAAAGAAAAATAATTAAATATGTACCTGAGGCTCCATTAAACTTGCCCGCAGCGCACAAGAGATGGGATCCAACGATAGCACACCGAAATCTTCACAAGATGAATTTGCATTTGGGTCGGATGAAATAATCCGGCCAAAATCTTTAGTGTATGTTCTTGAAGAATTCTGTTGGCAAATTGTACACGATGACGAATTAACAAATCGATTCAGAAAAAGGAATTAAAGAAGGAAAAAGAAAGAATCAAATGCTTGAGAAAAGGAATAATGGAGTTTCCTACATAGAAATCATCTTAGATTTCTGGAGTTTTCTGCCATTTCTTGGATATCAAAGGAATCAAATGTAACGTTCCTACAGCTCTTGAGCGTAGTACTTTATGCACTTGAACAGTGATTTGCAGTGAGTGTGTTGAGGGAAAAAAGGCGTGAGCAAATGTGAAGTGTGAGTGGTTGAGCGAGAGAGTGCGAGTAAATGTTGTATGTGTTTGTATGAGTGTTTCAAATAATAAAGCTCGATTGGGGGTAGCAGATGCCTTGGAATTGACGTTCTGTCTTTTTCTCGTAATATTTTCCTACTAATTTCTTCTTTTTAGGTTTGTCTTTATTTAATATTATTGTAATAATTAGACAAGAATCATTTTTGGAACGAAAATATATATTCATGGTATCTATGAATGTAATACAATAAATTATATTCTACATCAGATTCCTCCAGAAATGGCCAAAAAAAGGAGAGACAACATCTACGAAAATTAATTAGAGAGTTCATCAATCTGTACATATTGTTGTATTGTAATCAACTATTTATCTTTACAAAATTCTTTATATATAACTTAAGTTTTTAGTAAGATTGAAAAACCTAAAGTAGTGATGAAGTTAAAATCGATACTCAAAAAAGAAAAAATAATCATGTACACCTTTCTTTATATACAACTCAAGTTTTTAGTAAGATTGAAATTCGACAATATTTTTATCTAAGGATCTTTTGAAATTCGATTTGAAATGATGAAAACTTTGAAAGAAATATATGTGGTAGGTGTGTTTGAATCTAAAAATATAATAAATGGTTTGGTATATAAAAGATAGGTATAAATTAATGTCACTTACCTAATTTATAATTTTAGTGATTATTACACTTTGAGGATTGGATTTCATTCATGAACTTGATTCAAGAAATTTAATTGCAATTATATTGAAGTTATTTACACCAATGTATTTGGTTCTTTGCCACCATAAAACATATCATTTCAAATATTTTCAAAAGAAAAATTAATCAACACTTATTGAATCCATTAATCGCAATATATATATAATATATATACTTAAAAAAAGCTAAAGCAATAACGAAGATTCAATTGTTACAATTTTTTTATTGGAACACACAAGAAAAAATTGGGCTAAAATATTTTTAGTCCCCTATGCTAATTAGAAGGGGTGGTATTTCAAAGGGATTGAGTTTGTAATTTAAAAAGACTCAACTATTAACTTTTATTTTATTGGACAAAGTTACTTTTGATCTTTTTACATTATGAGTTCATATATTTATTGATATTCAATTATATAATTGATTAGTTATTTTTAATAATATTCATTCATTTGTTGTAAAACTCTTTTACAAAATTTAATTTTTCAACTTTATAAATTTTCAATTTTTTCGTTTGCTCCATCCAATTTAAATTAACTGTTTATATAACTTTTTCGGGAAAAATGTTGAAAGCAATCACTACCATAAAAAAAAAAAGTTTCAATGGTTTTGCCCATGGTTTAGATATTGTTCAAATTGCATGGTTTTGTCTTCCATCCTAAAGGTCTACTTTTATAAATATGGGTATTTGGTCTACTTTTATAGTAGTTTCTTGCGTTTAGTAATTTTTATTTAATGTATGCTTTAATTTAAAATTATTTATCTGTATATATCGATAATTTAATACACTATTTTCAATAAAAATAAATCACTTATATTTAGGTTTTCATGAATCACAAGTATTTAATAATTAATGAATGAATTTTAGAATATTGAATCATACTTTTAATATAGTAAGAAAAGATACCCCTTAACATAACAAAAGAAAAAAAAAAGTGGAAGTAGATGTTCGAATTTTTCATTGGACAACCATATCAAAAGCTTTTGGAAAGGAAAAAGATGTTCGAATTTGAAATTTTCTTTTTAATTATAAATGTTGACAAAATAATAAGAAAAGAATAAAGAGAAAATCGATTGGCTATAAATCAATTATTGGGTTGTTTAAAGTGCAAGCAAAGATCTCCAGCTATTGATCATTATGTTGGTAAGAAACGAATATAATTTATAGAACATTTTACATACCTTCTATTTTCCATCCCCAACCTAATGTTGTGTAAGTTTTAATATGCGTCATGAACAAATGACATAATAGTTCATTCATTTTATATAATCTTCTATAGTTGAAAAGTTAAAAAATAAAACATATCCACATAAATTTTGGTCAACGATAAGACGGATTTATGGATTTTGAGTTTACCTGTTCCAGCACTAGATCACTCCTGTGACAAATATAGAGTATAAAAGTTGCAACCTCCTTTAATAATCGAATGTTTTGAGAGACTCTATCACGAATATAGTACTATTGCATGAAAATTTGTTTCAAGAAAGTTAGTTATATTACATTAGTTTTGCATAACTAAAAAATTTACAGATTATTTATGTAAAGTATTAAAAAATTATTACCTTATACTTGCATTCGAGGCATTGCGCTTTCTGTTTTGTAATATCCAACCCTCTAGTCGTTCCTGTAGGGATAATTTATATCTTGCTTGGATTTTATTGTCTCAGTAATTTCCGATAGAGGGTCCACATCTTGTTGGAGAGGGACTTTTTTCACTCTTACGTCCAACTTGCCTTCATTATCTTGTACAATTATGTGATATATGTCCCTTTCCCCTACTTCAACCTGCCATACATATGTATGTTAGTAGAATAGACGAGTTTATTTTATAAATTATAATATCACATTTTTTATATAAAGAAACATAACCGTGCATAATAGCAAAAATGCACGTGATTGCACACTAATATCTAATTCTGTTTCCATTTTTCTAGTGGATGAGCAAGTGATTGCATAAGCTTTCTATAGACAAAGTGTTATATGTAGATTAAAGAACAAATAAATAATTACCAAGAAAATAATTAAATTTTGAATAAAAAGTAATAAGATAAGGATTACTTCAGTACTCGAAATCAGTAAATCATAATAGCAAATGGATTTCTTATCTTAATTTGATTTGGATATATAAACCTAGCTTGCATTACGTGGAGTATTTGGTTCAAATATGTATAGATATAAATTCAAATTGATAAGTGGATGTACCTTATGCATTTCGAGAATATAGTTGCGGCCTCGTTGATGATGTCGGAAAAGTTCAAAAGAGACCTTCCAAGTGCCTTGAACTACACACCTGTCTCGACTTCTGTTTTGAATTGAATATCTATTGTTTGATTCAGGTTGATCCTCCACCAAAAAACAAGCACACTAGAATAACAAGAGTATAAATTAAGCCACAAATAAAGTAAAAAGTCTAAGAATATTAGATTAAAGAGATAAACAAACTCCATTAACCAATCAGTCAGAAGTGGCTGTCTATGAAGGAAAGCTTATAAACTTCAACTGAAACTTTTAACAAAAGATTAAAGTGAGACATATTGCCTTATATTGCAAAGTACATACTTTCACCACCAAATTTCAATGGATAAATAATTTTCTTGATGCATTGTTATGTTTTTCTATTACCGGAGCTTCTTTTATATTAGAATACCAAAATTAATGAACAACTCCCTTTTCTCAAGTAGAATTAATGAGATCAAGTAACTACTAAAACATTGTTTTATAATTGAATGTACTTGTATATTTTTCAAAACATTCAAGGGAAAACCAATTTGGAATCAAGATCGCCAAAAATATGCAAAGTAAGAAGCCTTATCATTTAGTTCAATGATAGTTACATGCCACCATTATATGTGCATGTGAAAATTAAGTAAAATAAGTACAATATGCAAAATAAAAGGCATGAAAATATGTTCTCTTAATACTTAGAATTTACAGGACAACAATGCGTAAAGTTGAAAAGAGTAGATGTGTTTTATGCTAGCCCATCCCACATGGACTATGAATTAAAAAGATAAGCAACATATAAGCATTGGCCAAAGAACTCAATTGCATCCATTCGATATCCCTTTTCGGTTTGCTGTCATAATCAAATTCTAAAATGCACTTGGTGGGTTCGAGGCAATTTTAGGGGCCAACGGTCTTGTGGGCCCAGGGCATGACCAAATAGTATGAAAATCAATCACCAAGTTGAGTCGGAAGCTAAGTATATGGGAGACAAAGTGGAATGCGCGTGGGGAACCACCTCTTGAACAAGCGAGACAAAATGCTACATACATTGGAATCACCTCTAGAATCTTGATACATAACGACCAATCATGGGATAAGTCACTCCACGTTGAGGATGTCACATTTTTATGAACGGTGATTGTAATATCACATTCCATATACATTAGAAACTAATAAGATAAGCAACATATAAGCATTGGGCAAAGAAAAATTATAGTGTATCCATTTGGAATCCCTTTTCGGCTTATTGCCATAACCGAATTTTAGGATGCACATGGTGAGTTTGGAGGCAATTCTTACATCCAAGGGGCTCACGGGCCCAGGGCGTGACATGTTCCATAGAAATCCTTGATCATTGTGTTTAACAAATTGGAAATGATGCTTTCAAAAATACGAAAAATATTTTGTAGAGGTCATAATACAACAAATACATGAAGAGAAGATATTTAAACTTTTCATTATTCATTTCACCATAAGAGGTCGCATAAAAGAAAAATGTATTCAAGTGGAAAATAAATTGATTTTATTGTGAATGATGCAAACACTATTTTGACCTCATTAAGTTTATAATTCTGAAGCCAGCCAAATATATTGTATGTAACTTATTTTCATTGTGAGAGTCATTTCCATAATCTCAAGGGCAATTGAAATATAAATCACAAGGGGAAGAATCATTATAGAGGAAAAAATCTTAATTTTCTTGATATCTCTTAGATTGTGCATGCAAATTGGTGATACTGTTGGAAGATCTGTGAAGATTTTTGTTAGTAAGGATTCTAAAGACTCTAATATTTTATAGTATTTATAAGGTAATAGTAACAAGCTTTATTCACTGAGAAGTGATTGAACACTCAATATTAATTATTAGTGCCTAGGCCACTTCTATCTAGGCAGGGAATTAGGCAAGATCGGTTCCCATTTATTGATGATCGGGAAAAAGATATCAAAACTTTTGAGTGGATAGATCTTTTGAGTGGCATGGATATCTCACTCCCATCAAATATGTAATTTATCTTTCTGTCACACGCTTCATTTGTTAGGAGGTCCACCACATTATCCCTTTATCTGAAAGTGTACCCAAAATTACATTTCAAACTTCTTTTCATAGCATAAATTTAAGCCAAAATATGCTGCAACAACTAGTTGCCTCTATGTTGTGACTTTGTTAGTAAAGAAATATTTTTAGCATCGATTTCTATCTAGATTCTTTTGAAAGCATATTCTTCGACCAATTTAAAACATTAATGAAATGATCATTTGATAATGTAAATACTCAAAACTACAAATAGTACATCTCCTTGGTTATTATACACAACTTTGCATGCTCCCACCTCTTAGGATTTTCTTAAGCAGCACTATGGCAGGAAGTTCATATGGAAAGTGAATCCATATGTCATCAACATTTGAATAACTTATCCTTTGTTGTCTTTTAAATACACTTGCTTTGGCAACAACTATAACTGGTGATGCACCCTCAAGATGATCGTTCAAGCTCAAAAACAATGACCGAGGTGTTTGGATTGTTTCATGTCGTCCCACCAAATCATAGAACAAACTACGATATAAGGATATGTATATGTCCTCAGTGAAGGAGTTTGTTGTTAGCTTCCGTTAATGATGAACTATCATTATCGCCAAATCCGCTATTAGAAGCTACAACTGGAAAAAACTAGCAAGGAATTCCAGCACCTGCGCACATTAAAACTTCGAAAGAACATATGTGCAATGGTCTTAATATGGGAACAACACTAGCAATTAAATGCCACTGCTATTGTTTGTTGACCTGCAATCAGTCATTCAGCAATTGCCATGAAAATGTTGATATTGAAGGTATAATAGTAGGCAGTTGGAAACTATAATAAATATTGAAGAACCGTTGCATCACAAACTAAATGCAAAGTGACATTAATCAAAAGATCCCTATCATATGAGGGCCGCTAAACCACTTGTCTGTAGAATTCTCATTTAGCATTACTGCGACATAAAATGTTTGTTTTATAAAAGAGTTTACATGGGTTACCAGTATGTCATTTTTGTATTTATAGCATCATCTCAGCAATGGTTATAATTATTAGAATTGACATAGATGACATCACCCTGATTCAAAAACCACCATACTGCATAGCCCTATGCAAAATCCGTCTGTATTTGGTATATCATGGAACCCACCACCATTAATATGAATTTTTTTTTGTAGTCATTTAATCGTCTTAGCTTCCCCACAACCACTTTTGTAGTATCTTTACCACCCTATGTGCATGCCCAAATAGAGTTGTTTCAATATTGTCACTCTCTAAGTTGGGCACTTTAGATTTTGGTCACTAACACCTTCATCACAAATTGCATCATCACCATGCTACATGGATATAGCATTGTACTTGACGCATAATGACATGTTGCACCACCATTTGTATCTGCAGGTAGTGATTGATGCATTGCCGCCTTTCTTACTCGATATATTTCGTTCCAAATCCACACGAAAACAGCGGTCCTCTACCTAGTATTATAAATGGCTCTTTCAACTTGCAACAGCTCTAATCTTGGTCATGGGTTATTTCTTTATTGACACACTTCAGTGCTAACTAAACCTTTGTAAATGTTTGAATTTCTCTTCAACTTGTTATGAAGTGATTAAAAATCAAGCGTATTAAGAAGCTACTTTATCTCATGCTTAGTGTAAAGTATTACTAGTTTATCTACATGAGCAAATTTGAAAGGAAAATAAGTTACATTGATCAAATTTTCGTTGTTGGATTATATTATTTGTATAGAGTAATTTGGATTTATATATCAAGAAAATTGGTTACATTGAAAGGTTATAAAATGTAATTACAAGTAAGATATCCTGATTGGGAGTTATTAAAGAAAATATGCTTCGGATATGAAAAAAGTTGGCAAATTGAGAAAGATGTATAGAAAACTAAATAGACAGATGGATCAGAGAGCCGAGACCAGAAATATTAAAAGTAACATTTATTGTCCTAAGTATGAAAAACGACATACCAAGAGATCTAATTTTGTGACGCCTTCTAAATCATTGCATGGAAAACCAATGTTGGGAACTAAAAGACTTATTACAAAAAAATAATATATGTATGGTGATGAAGAGAGAATATATAATAGTTGCAACAATTAATACCTTTATGGGGCTTCCAAACATGAAACAATGAGAAATTTTTTTATCAACAAATCATTGTAAATAAGAAAAACTGTAAATAATTATGGAAGATACCCTAATTAATGTCTTCTGCTCTCCATTAATGTAATTAATAGTTAGTATTCTAAGTTGAGGCCGCAATCTTTTCTTGTGGTTTAATTTTCTTTTTCAATTTTAATTTTATTTATTTATTTACTATTTTTTTTCCTCCTTTCGTACTCTTTTCACTACCATAAAATATTTCGACATTTGTGATATTCTATTTTCTCCACAATACCCTCAAACGTTTATATTTTCTCGAAAAGAAAGTTGGTCAAGTACATATCAAAATTTGGGATGTTCTCCCCAAGTTTTAAATTTGAATTATTTAATTAATCAAATCTTCAGGTTTCGAGTCAAAGAGATGCAATAATCATTTGGTTTCTTAATCATATTATCATCATTCAACAATCAATTATAATGGATATTGATGTATGAAATGTGCTCAACTATTTTTTTCCTCTATTTTTGTTCATTGTGCATAGAGAATTCATATTCGTGCTTCCCAAAAATAAAGAATTACTATTATTTTTGTTTTATTGGTCATAGGGATCTCACATTATATCTTGTAATTGAGAAACTTCCACCAAACTAATGTTAATTCAATGGTCATGGACTAAACACATGGTTGCTAGTCGCTGATCAAGATGCCTAAATAGTCGGGCTCAAGAGGGACTCAACCTAGGATGTGATTGACCCAATAAAGAAAGTTGGTTGGTCCAATCTAGGCCAATCTTGGGCTAATTCCAAGTATCAATACTTGGGATAGGCCCAACCCAATGACCTAGGACCTCCTAACCCTGGGTCAAGTTAGCGGGCCGACCTAATCGAGCCACTTCTTTTTTTTAAATAATACATGACATATAAGTTTTATTTTATTTTTATAGCTTAACTATTCTATATTTTTTATACTTTTGAAACTCTAAAAATTTTTACCTTTATTCCTCTACTTCTATATTAGTACAACAATTCACTGAAATTCATTGTTATTTTTTTAAAAATGTATTTTAAATCTTTTTTGGTCTTTATGTGGTCTTAGCTACTTTTTTTTGTAGTTTTGATTGTTTGGTTTAATTTATAATTTATTTATTTAAAATAAAAGCATAAATTATTTAACTTTGTTAAAAAAGTATCTCATCTTCATTGGAAAAAAAAAAAACAAAAGAAAACAGGCACAATCAGGTTTGGTTTGAGACTAGGCCAGGTCATCACCACTGCTTTTGCACTTTCTCTTCATCCCCCGTTTTGTGCTTAATTTAAGGTAAAATTAGTGAAATAAAAATTACTATTTTCAAATATGAGTTTAGTCACTAGCTACTGGTCATGGTAAGAAAATATATGAAAAAATAAGGAAAAAGAAAGACAATTTTTTATTGAGCATTTGAGTAAAACTGAAAAATTTAAAGTAGTGATGATTTTAAAATTGACAATCAAAAGTTGACACTCAAAAATGAAGTACACCTTTCTTGCAAGTTCAATCATTTTGCATTTATTGAATTTCACAGTACTTTTAACGAAGGATCTATTGAAATTCGGTTTGAAAGGATGGATATTTTGCAAAAAATATATGTGGTAGGTGTGTTTTAATCTGAAAAATGTAATTAATGATTTGGTATATAAAGATAGGTATAGACTAATGTCACTTGATTCATAATTTTAGTGATTATTACACTTTGATGACTGGATTTCATTGATGAACTGAAGTCTAGTAATTTATGTTTGAAATTGAATTCCAATTATGTTAAAGTTATACAGATATACTAATGTGTGTAAGAATTTTTTGCACCGATTTATTTGGTTCTTTGCCACCACAGAACATATTACTTTCAAATATTTTTAAAAGAAAAATCAATTGACACTTTTGAATCCATTAATCCCTATATATATATATTTATATATATATATAATAGACACTTATAAAAACAAAAAGAATAACAAAGACTAGAGGGTTGGATATTACAAAAAATAAAGCACCTTCTGGATTATCCAACCCTCTAAGATTGACCATCCTCTAGCAGCTTCTGCAACTTCTCCTACAAAACAAACAAAATTATTAATACTTTTAAGCAAGAATTAATTTTTTTTAAAAAAAATAGTATTAATACTGTAGCTACTTACCTCCACCTCCAACGCCCTCGGCCCGCTCCAGGCGCCGTTCACTTTTTCCTTGTAGCACCTCTCCAATAATTCCTTTTGCTTGGGGGGGTGATCGAGCTTTGCTTCCTGTAGAAGAAAAAATATTTAGCATCTTATTTATAAAATAATGGTAAAGCATTTAAAATACTATTATTTACTTACCAACTTCCTCTTCTGCATGCCAATAGAGGAAGCCCCCCCCTGGATACACAATTGAGGACACCATGGAGTTTGCCGCCCGGTTCGCCTTTTATAAAAACTCCCGCTGGAAGTCAACTCTGGCCCAGTATGTTTGGAGCTGGAGCCAAACCGTGTTGGCCAGTCAGAGTAGCCTAACCAGGCTGGACAGGGCGATGGAAAGTATTTTTCGTATTTAGTTATAGGTCAAGATGTGGAACACCCCAGAACATGGACTCATCGTTACATTCCCACCAGTAGATCATCTATAGTAATAAAATTAAACAAAATGTCAGTAAATTTCATTGAATAATTAGATTATTAGATAAAATCAAATTAATTTAAAATTGATTACCTTCATGCTCTCAAACCACAAATGCTTGTACTCTTCCAGCACCTGCCTCAAACATGGCGACGGGTGGGAAAGTGTCCCCGTCACCATTGTATTGATGCGCTCGTGAAATCGACGGTCAGATCTAAAAGGACATGTTATATTAAACATTTTTAATGTAGAATAATACTAAAAGAAATTGATAAACAAATTTACCTTGCGCCATTGAGTCTGATGTATTGGGCGCGCTGATGGTGGGGGGATTGATAATAGTGGTGGAGCAGCCACTGGGGTGGCAGACTGGTGTATTATCTCATTAGATGCCAGTGCAGCTCTAGATGCTCCAGCATAATCTGGAGTCTGCGGGGCGGGGGACGGTGCGGTCGTGTCAGGTGGTGTGGGTGGTCGAAGAACTGATTTCCTAACTTGGAAAGAATCCGACACACTGGTAGAAGTGGCGGGCCACAACCATGACCTCTTCCTTGACCACGTGGTATACGAGGCGTACCACTAAACATGATCTAAAAAATTATTGAGAAGTATTAGTCTAAATTTTACAATTATTCACATTAATATGTAAATAAAAAAGAATACACTAATTCTTACACATCGGAAAAATTATCATGAAGTAATGATTATTGTACTTATTAATTATTTAAAAATGTATAATTTTCTTGTGCACATATACAAACTAGCCAAGTATTACTTTAAGTTTATTTAGCTTATCACATGAACTTTTTATTGTAGTATTTGATATATTTATCCATTTTAATCTATCAACATTATCTTTTGCTAATAGATGAAGATGGATAAACGTAACAAGTTCTACTGGCAAAATCCAATTGATGGGCTAAACAAGATTAAAGGCATACGTGATCTGTTTGTACGCTGTTACCAAAGAAATATACATTTTTGAATAATTATTAATTATTGGAAATATTGTTCTCAATTTGTTTTCCATTTCTAATGATTATGTAATTGTACTTTAATTTGAAATATAACCTTAATATTGTTATTGTTGACATTATTTTGTAAATAATATTATTATTGGGATTATTTGTCTAATTTTTGTGATTATTGACTTTATTATGTAAAAATGTTATTTTTGGGAATATTTTATAATTTTGCAATAATTGACATTGTTACAAAAATAATGTTATTACTGGGAATATTAGCTTATCTTTTGTAATTGTTGACATTATTATGTAAAAATGTTATTATTGGAAAATTTTGTCTAATTTTTTTATTATTGACATTATTATGTAAAAATATTATTATTATTAGGAATATTGGTGTAATTTTTGTGATTATTTACATTACTATTTAAAAAGATTATTATTGGAAATATTGATCTAATTTTTTTATTATTTACATTATTATTTAAATAATGTTATTATTGGGATTTACTATTGCTCTAATTTTTGTGATTGTTTACATTATGATGTAAAAATTATTTTATTGGAAATATTAGTCCAATATTTTTTATTATTTACATTATTATTTAAATAACTTTACTACTGGGATTATATATTTGTCCAATAAATTTGGTTATTTACATTATGATGTAAAAAATTAGTGTATTTATAAAATAAATTGCACATGTATAGAATAAATATGGCAAAAATTTAAGCAATATAATATAATACACATAAGAATTGCATAAAGGGTTTTATAGGACTCATCTGACTTGAATTTTCAATTCGAAGGAGACTAGTAATTAATCTCTTTCTTTCATATGATTTGACTAATTGTAACTTCTTGATTTGAATATTTGAAGTATTTAACAACAAAGAAAAAGTAAAAAGAACGAAAAGTTCAAAAATTCTATTTATTGAAATTAGTCAGTGCATATCTTCATATAGAATATTACAGTAAATTGCACAAATAATTACACTATACAATTAAATTACACAATAATTGCATAAATTACACAACTATCAATTAGTTTTGAAAAATTACACAAAAATTCTATAATTGCAGAAATTACATAAAATAAATTTCTATAATTGCAGAAATTACATAAAATAAATTTCTATAATTGCAGAAATTCTTGTACAACTAAATATTTCTATATTTGCAAAACTTACATTAAATAACCTTTTTACAGAATTGTTTTGAAAATAAAAAAAAATGACAGAGAGTTTTTGAAAATCACCCAAAATTAAGAGAAAATTATTAAAATAACAAAAAATATACAAAAATTTGGAGAATTACATAAAATTTACGAAAGAAATTTAAGATTTTCAAAAATTTATAGAAAATTATTAAAATTACCAAAAATTATGAATTTTTTTATGATTTCATAAATGTATAAAATTTTTAAAAATTACAGAAAAATTAAGTAATTATTTTTAATTTGCCGAAAGTTTTTTAAAATGTTTTATTTTACACCAAAAAATTAAGAAAATAAAAAATATAGGATAAATTGTCCCAAACATGTTAATGATCAGAAAAAGTAGACTATAAATTAATTATGGTCATTGAAAACATATAATGCTATAAATTAAATTGATACAGGTTGAAAAGATCAAATATATTTGTATATATAAGATTGTTAGTATTTCGTAGATGTAAGTAGCATCTTATACTGTTGTATTGGATCGTCTAATCAGACCGTTAATATTTTTATCAAACTATTGGATAGTATTAAATCAATATAATACTACATTCTATGAAGTTTTTGATATTTTTGTTATACGGATACTAAGATATCGTATCTGATACACAAAATGACGTTGAAAAAATGATGGAAGTGACCATCAGACAATTTGATTTTAGATAAGACCACTAGATATGTTCACATATGAAAAGTATTGTTATCAGTTTAAATTTGGTGTTAATCAGGGTCCTGGATATTGAGATATTGTAATCGGGAAGTGAACGAGCAATCTATGGGCATATATAGGGACGGTTTTCGAACACATTTAGAAACATTTTTTTAATAATTTCAGAAAAAGATATTTTATACATTTACGAACGGTTTTATTTAAATTTCATATTTCACAACGGTCAAATATTAAATAACCGTTCCTAGGTTTCATTTTTCCTCCAGTTTTCTTTTGGTGCGAAACTCAATTTGTTGGAACTTATTTTGGAACGGTCAAAATAAATTAACAGTTCCTGTATTTTAATTTTTCCGCCTTTTAATTTTGGACATTGTAATATATTGAACGGTTTATTTTATTAATGTCGGTTCAAAGTTGGAAAGGGCCTTTGGGTCGACTTCCTAATTTATTGACAGTTCCTAAATACAAAAAAATGTGTTTTGTTTTTTTTTAAAAAAAAAAATAGTGGTATGGACAAATAGTTTGCAAATTGTACATCTAAATTAGCTAGTAAACTATTATCGGTAATTTTTTAATTTATACAGAAAATGGTAAATGTCAATCGTAATTATTGTCTTCCTTAGTCTCGTAATCCTCATCAAAGCTATCCTCGTCAGACTCGTCATCAAATTTAAAGTTCCCCGATCGGGCCAACATGAGTACATACGACCGTACTGCCAGTGCGTTGCGAGCCCATCCGTGCACAAACCTAGTCAATCACTACGGAGCTCTATTGCAAAATGAGGATATGTCCGGTCAAAATGCCTCGATGCATCTGAATCAGACAGATGGCACATGGATCCCTGTTCCGTTCGATTGTTGGTATTCCATGTTATTTGCTTGGCAGTCGCTTCTGAAACATACAACCTCTGCAGGCGAGCGGTATCTAACAAGTACCTAAGAATGCTATACGATGTCTTCTTGTGATTAGGATTTTGCTACCTGGTTGACTTGTACGTAGCTTCTCCGCAAAACGTGCAGTAGTCCAAATCAATGTTGTCCTTCTTATACAACATGCAGCCATTTTTACAGACATCAATCTTCTCAATAGGTAAACCCCAAGTTTCTTAACAATTTCTTCGTACTATAGTAATCTTGGGGCAGAGTGTGGTTGCGGGTCACTATATGATTAGCCCATTAGGATATTTGGTCACATATATGCTGAGAAAATGGCCAACGACCTTGATATTCAACAACTCGGCAACAACCTCAATTGAGATTAGGTGCAACCATTCCACATCGACTGCTCAACTGCATGCACTACATTGTGAAACCGATCTGCCAGTCCAGACACATAATCGTACCAACTACAATAATATAAACTACACCTTATATTAGTAGGACACGACTTTGTACCTTTATCAGGCACACCATCCCGATTATACTTAGAAGACCAGACAGTCGGCCTGGCGGCATCAAAAATCATTCTCTGTGTTTAATCCATCTGCACCGCATCACCCGAAGGCGTGCCCTCCATAACATTAGAAATGGGAGTTTGCTCCTCCTACAATTGGGCCACGGTGATAGCGTCAAAATACTCCTACACCCTCTGCTAGCCATGAGAAGTCCAATTACAATACTCTGGCATAAAACCTTTCATAAATAAGTAAAAAGTTACGTCGTCCGTGATTTTGAAAAACTTCATTTTTGCATTTTCGAAAAAGACACTTAATTTTCTCACCGTCCATACATGCATGTTGAGACTTGGGTCATTCTATAAATGTAGCAACACATCCTCAACAACGTAAGACCCGACCTATTTGGAAGGTTCTTCTCATACATTCATCTACTCAACTGTCTTAACATTATGATGAGTCCTACACCAACACAGAAACACACACACACACACACATATATATATCTTATAACATTAAATTTAATTGATAAAATTATAACAAATATAATCAATTGACAAATAAATGGTTAAAGTTGTTACCTGACCAAAATAACTTCAAATATCAATAAAAAATTGAGATAGGTTGACAAACAAGAGTAGAAAAATATTTGTGAGATAGTGGAGATCAAAAAGTTTCGAGAGAGATTAAGGAAATAGAGAGAAAATAAGAATCGAAGAAGATAGTGATATTAAATGGAAAGAGCACACGTATTTGGCTGTTAAAAAATAGCCGTTGATTTAGATTTTGAAATGGTCCTTTCGATGAGTTTAGGAATATTTTTTTTTATCGTTGAAATACAGCCATTGTATTTCATTTGGAATAGTTTCAGTAATACTAAATAAATAATACAAAAAAAAAAGTTCCAATTTGCACCAAATTTTGGAACGATTGTTGAAACACTTACTTCTTAAATAAAATTAATAATTTTGAACAGTTTTTTGTACAATTGATTAAGGGTATTCCAAAATCGTTCCAAATTGTACCTTATTTTCGAATATATTTTCTAACTGTCATGTTTTCGACATCCTTTGTCACACATATAGGAATGGTCAACTCAAGACAATCCCTAATTCTAATATTATGTTTCAAACAGAGTTCCAACCATCTAGTTTTACTATTTTGTAATGGTATTTGGATCGGATTTTATAACTGTTTGTTCAGAACTCATGTTGGAATGGCGTGCCTGTTCCAAAATTATAACCAAAAAAAAGGTAGATCATGACATCATTTTTCAATATCCATTCATTATGTATTCCGAAGACCGTTCGAAGATGAAATGGGTTTATGAACGGTTGCCCTAACCATGTCAAGTCCCACCTTTTTTTATAGGGTGGTGTTGTGCTCTAGCAAAATCCCATCCATAAAATTGGTTGGCGGAGCACAAGATCTAGGATCCGATCATAGCACAAGAAATGGGGTCCGCAAGTTTTTTAGTTTTACAAGCTAGCTTAAGGTACTATCACTATAAAAAAAAAACGGAACTTGAAGCGAGTTTAGAAATGGTATTTTTGGCATTTGGAACAGTTTGCAGGAAATCGAACTTATTTGGGATGATTTTTGAAACGGTTGGAAATTCATCCTTAAAAATGGCGTTACAAAATTTTAGGAACGGTTCTGGCAAGACCATTTCTGTTTGGGATGGGAACTGTAACACACTACGAAAACCATTTCTAATATTAAATTTGTCAAGAAAAAATTATTTTTTCAATTGGAACGGTTTTAGGAATTGTCAGTCGTATTAAGAACACATATATAAAACCGTTTTAGTAATGGTATTAGCAACGGTCTTTCTGAGAACACATACTTAAAATTGAAATAGCAATGGTATTAAAAACGGTCAACCAATATTTAGAAACACCTATTAGAAATGATTTTAGCAATGGTATTTGAAACAGTCAATGTAGTTTAAGAACATCGGTTTGGAACTATTTTAGTAATGGTATTTGGAACGGTCATTTATTTAAATTTATAATTTTTTTTTACCATTACTAAAAGCGTTCCTAATTTTTTAATTCTACAATTTATTTTATATTTTATAATTTATTCATATATTTAATAAATTGTAATAAATAAATAAATTTATATATTTTAATATATAATAAATTAATTTAATAAAATTTTTATTAATTATATTTACGAATTTAATTAATTAACTAAAATTGAAATAATAAAATTTACTAAATATTATGAAACATGAATAATTAAGAAAAAATATTATATTAATATAAAAAATTATCTAAATAAAAAAATAAAAAAAATTAAAATCAAATCTAAGCCCTTCTCTTCAGCGACATCAATATCGTCCTGGTTTGAGGCTGGGGGGTCTGTTGAAGGCAATTCTGGAACGTCTCCTGCAAAACATACAAAATTACTAGTACTTTTAACCAAGAATTATTTTTTCTAAAACAAAGAATATCAATAATCTACTTAGCGCCACCTCAGCCGCTCTCAGCCCACTCCAGCCGTCGTCCTCCTTTTTCTTGTAGCACCTTTCAAATAACTCCATCCGCTTGGGTGCTGATCGAGCTCTGCCTCTCGTAAAAGAATCAAATAGTTAACATCTTATTTATCAACATTATTTTCCATTGACAAATGAAGATGGATAAACCTAAATAGTTATACTGACAAAATTCACTTGATGGGCTAAAACTTAAAGGCATGTGTGATCTGTTTGTACATGGTTATAAAGGAACTATATATTTTTAAATAATTATTAATTGTTAATTGTATTTAATTTGAAATATTACCTCAATATTGTTATTGTTGATATTATTTTCAAAATAATATTATTATTGGAATTATTGATCTAATTTTATGATTATTGACATTATTATGTAAAAATATTATTATTAGGAATATTTTCTAATTTTGGATTATTGACATTGTTATGTAAATAATGATATTATTGGGAATATTAGCCTAATTTATGTTAATGTGATTATTATGTAAAAAATTATTAATGGAAATATTGGGCCATTTTTTTTATTATTTACATTTGTTATGTAAATATGTTAGTATGGGGGAAATTTGTCAAAAAAATTTTACTAATGTGATTAGTATGTAAAACTTTATTAATTGGAATAAATTCTCAGTTTTTTTAATTATTTATATTTATCATGTAAAAATGTAATATTGGTGAAATTGGTCAAATGTTTTGTATAAATTAAATATAAATTGCATAAATAACACAATGAAATAAACATAAATTGAATAAATTACTCAAAAAATTATACATAAATTGCATAAATTACACAAATGGTAGAAATGGCCAAAAATTAGAAACAAATAACAAAAAAAAATCAAAATTAACAAAAGTTTTCTGTCAATTTTTTAAAAAAGTACCAAAAATTTACTGAAAATTTTTAAAAATTACAAAAAAATTTACAAAAAATTAAAAAAATTACAAAATCATTACAGAAAATTAGAAAATATAAAAAAATTCAAAAAGATCAGAAAAATTTCAGAAAACCATAATTAGTTTTTTTTAAAAAAATTTAGAAAATTTTTTCAAAAAACAGAAATTTTATATAGTTAAATGGCCAATTTTTTTTTTCGAAAACTAGCCAAAATGTTTTAAAAAAATTGGTGTTTTATTTTATACGAAAGTGGGGGAAAAAATGAAGAAATGTGTGGTGAAAGAAAAGAAGAAAAATGGTGGGGGAGGGGTATCAAAGAAAAAAGTTGGGGGGTCCACAAAATGAAAAAGGAAACACAACCATTTGATTCCACTTACCTCTGGAGGGAGAGTGAGGGAGGTAGAGTGAAGGAGGAAGAGGGAGGAAGAAATAAAAAAATCTTCTATGTTTTGTATGTATACCAATTTTTGGAGTGGGCCTGAAACAGGCAATTTTTAAAATCATTCCAAGACCTCTCCTAGCAAAAAAAAATATCGTTTTTGTTGACAAGCAATATTTAAAAAGTCGTTCCTATTGTTTAGCAATTCCAAATAACCGTTCCCAAAAAAACAATGTCACTTGTTTCGAAATGACGTCATTTTGGTGTAATATTAATACCACCACTCCTAATGCTTACTAATAGTTCCTAATTATGTCTCAAAATTATTTTTTCCAAAAAATTAAAAAAAATAAAAAATAAAAGAAAAATTATCCTAGACATGTTAATGATCAGAAAAAAATAGACCATAAATTAATTAAGGCCATTGGAAAAATATAATGCATTAAATTAAATTGAAATATGTTCGAAGATCAAGTGTATTTGTATATATAAGGTTGTTAGTCTTACATAAATACAAGTAACATCTTATACTGTTATATTGAATTGCCTAATTAGACCATTGGATATTATTAAATCGATAAATACTGCATTCGTTGAAGTTTTGGATATTTTTGTTATACAGATACTGAGATATCGTATCTGATGCACAATTAACGATGATAAAAACGACGCAACTGGCCATCAGACCATGTAATTTTAGTCAGACTGCTAGGTATGTTCACCTATGGAAAGTATAGGTATGCGTTTAAATTTGGGATTAATCAGGGTAACGGATTGCAATATCGTCGTAACCGGGAAGTGAATTAGGAATCTGTGGAAATATTTGGGAATTGATAGTTTATAAATTTAGGCACGATTTTATTTAAATTCTTTTTATGGACGGTCAAATATTTAAAAATCATTCCTAAGTATGACTTTCCCACCACTTTTAATTTGGTGCGAAATTAAAATTTTTTAACTGATTTTGGAACGATCAAAATAAATTGGCCGTTCTAAAATTTTTATTTTCCCTCCTATTTTATTTAGGGTATTGTAATGTATTTAGGAACGATTTTCTTAAAGCCCGTTCAAAGTTGGAATGACCTTTGGAATAGTTTGTTGGTTTCTGGACAGTTCGTAAACAGGAAAATTTATTTTTTGTTTTCAAAAATAATTTTATTTATGTGAGAACATTATTTTTCAAATTGTGTACAAAATCCACTCCAAAAACCATTCCAATTTGTAGCGGGTTTTGAAAAAGTTTTCCGAAACACAATACTTCTTAAGTAAAACTCATAATTTGGAACTATTTTTCGCATAATTCATTTACTATATACTAAAACCGTTTCAAATTGTACCTTATCTTTTAATACATTTTTTAACTATCATCTTCTGGACATTCATTGTCATACATATAGGAACGGTTAATGCAAGACCTTTCATAATTTTAATAATCTACTCCAAACGAGTTTCAAATATTAACCATTACTATTTTTTGAGCTGTCTTTGGAACGGATTTTGTAACGGTTAGTGAACGATTTTGACACTCCAAAATTATTACCCAAAAAAAAGTGGATCATGACGTCATCTACCAATATATGTTCCTCATGTGTTCCAAAGCCCGTTCCAATATGGAATGGGTTTTGGAACGATACCCTTACCCGTGCCAAATCCCGCCTTTTTTTTGTAGTGTATATAGGGCCTTTTCCAATTTCTTCCCATTTGTTACGGTCTTCTCATACTGTATCTCATTAGATGAAAATATTAGTTAATTTTTGTCCTCACATCTATTTGCCATCCAATAATGAATTTATCCTTTAGCAATCTCACGTGCATTTTCATTATATTTGTACTCAGACTCTGGTAACAATTCATGAAGTTGGGAAGATGGATTGTTAACTGACGTATTATCTCCATAAGGTGAGAACTTGATGACTCCATCAAACACTTGTTGCGGTGATTTAGATATTCCAATAGATAGTAACAAATGAATTAGCTTCTAAACGCCGAAGTGACATATAGGAATTTGATAATAGTAGGCACAGATTAGATAAGGGGCTAAAATAATTCGATTAGGAATAAGTGACAATTCCTAGATTTGCCTGAAAAATGTGTACTTTAAGAGTCATAGTTGAGTGTTCGTCCTCCGCTTTACACAGGGCAAGCTTTACAGACTTCAACCTTATGCTTTACCCAATTGCTCAATGTGGATAATGCATTATCGCAAAATGCACAAAGTGTTCCACGATACCCAATGCTCTCTTCTGTCACCTTTCTTGTCCCACCAGAAGTTAGACATCATGCCTTCAATCTCATGAATAGGTGATGAGGGAAATTTTAAGCATGATATAGGATACATTAGGATAGGTTGAATAATTGCCTTTGGGAGAATCTCCTTACCTGCTTGGGAGAGCACCTTCTTCTTCCAGCCTTGTACTCTTTGTCAAATCTTATCCTTAATTCTAGTACATTAATATTTCTTTCTTCAAGCCCCACCGCCGGTTACCCCAAGTGTTGACTTTCGCTACGGCCAAGTGGTGTTCATAGCATATTTTCTTTCTGAACCCCGTGCTTGATTTTTTAAGATTAATAATCTACCTCGATGCTTGTGTGTATCAGTATAGTATGGTACCATGGAAAGATGACGATGTGGCCTTGCAAAAAACACAAGGGTATCTTCAACCAAGAATAGGTGAGATATTCGGGGTGCCACGGTTGCCATTCAAACACCCTGGATCAAATCCAGTGATTTAGCCGCTTTTAACATTCCACTGAGAACATCTCCACAAAGTAAGAATACTTAAGGCGATAGGGGGTCTCCTTGTTCGATTCCCCTAGACAACTTTACTGGTCCAAAATTTTCACCATTAAGAACAAAAGAATAACTAACAGTACAAAACAAGCATCAAAAGGAGATGGACAAAAGAGTACTCAAACCCTAGTCTAATAAGATAGACTCGAAGAAGAGCCACTCAACCAGGTCCTAGACGTTGCCCATGTCAAGCTTCATTATTAAATAGCCTTTCTTTCCTCCTGTCTCAGATTTCAAGAAGTGATTAGCATCATAAGTAAGAAAAATATTAATAGATATTAATCGACCTGGAATAAAGGCCAATTGTGATTATGAGATAATTAAGACACAAAAGGTTTAATCTAGCTATGGGTTTTTGTGCACTCTATAAATAACATTGCAAAAGCTAATAGGTCGAAAACATTAAACTGAATCAATCTTATCACATTTTGGAATTAGAAGTATACGAGTAAGATTCAGCGAAGGATCAAACCATTGATTATGCAATAAGTTAAGAATGACAAAAGAGATATTTTTTTCTTATGATATGCTAAAATTCTTTACAAAAGATTTGGGGCATACCATTAGGTTTGGGTGATTTCAAAAAGAGACATTTGATAGCTTCTACAATCTCCTTCTCTTTGTAGGGTTCTTTTAACGGCCATTTCATCTCATTTGATACCTTACATTCACCGGTGTTTACTACCTCGTCAGTGATGGTTGGAGAGGGGTATGCCAAGGTGAATAATTAATCAAAAAATTGATAATGATGCTCACAATCTACTCTTTTTTTCGACACCATGTACACTCATCATTTTGAAGTTCATCAATCTTGTTCTGCTGATTCCTGTGAGATGCTTTCAAATGAAATAGCTTTGAGTCTCAATCATCCTCTTTTAACCAATCTTCTTTGCCTCTTTGTTTCTAGATGATCTCATCTTCCATAAAACATCTCTCAATTTCCTCTCGACATTTTTTCAGCATTTTCAATCAATGGTCAAGACTCTAGAAATTTAATCCTTTCTTCAAGCTCTTTAATCATCTATTTCAAGTGTCCAAATGTGCACTTGCTCTATCTAGCCAGTTATATCCTACAGCTTTAGACTCGCTAAGTAGATGTTTAATGTTAAAAGAGGTACAAACAACCTTCGCACTATCAAAAATGATCTTCACACACTCGTCTACCTTCAACCACATTGCCCAAAGCGCTACACCTTAGAACAGTTGTCGTGAAAATAGCTGATTTAGAGTCATACTTATAATTAAAGGAGCATAGTCAAACAATTGAATCGGGATGACGTCTACTTTTGCATTTGATCAGGTAGACCACCTTAAGTTTCCACATGTACTATCCAAACGAGCCATGACATTGTTGGAATGAATGACAAAAAGCCAGTTAGATTGGTTTTTAATCATTCTCCAATCTTTATCGAATAATATTAGATTGATGAATACGGTAAGAGTTCATCAAGTTGGCTGTGTGTTTTATTTTGTTTACCACTGATATTGAACGGGGTTTTCAATATCACAACAAAATGTGCACAGATTGAAAGGTGAAACTCGTGGAGTTGGGCTACGCATAGATTTGGCAATTATGAAACCAACTCATGAGGGTCTCGGGCTGATCCGTTCCAAGTCGAGAACCTGAAAATAGGGCATCAAAGGTCCTTTAGAGTCTTGCAATAAGTATCACAACCGTGTTTCATCGACAGGAGACGTAGGTCTTCTTTGCTATTTGAGTGGATTAGTTCAGAAGGTAGTTGACTGACTGAACTTACTTGCAGGAATCGTCATATGGAAACTATTAAGGCCTGATTAGTATGACTGGGATTTTTTGGTTCTGATAGTATGAGATTAATCCTCGAACTTGAGTAATCATGCTAGTCACGTGCATATGAAGAATGTATCTTGGATATGGCGAGCAGTGAATGTGTCGTGAGACATGATCGTCATAAGCCTTATCCAGTGCATAATGAGTATGTAGTGAGGACGGTGGATTTAAATACAGGATCTATCCCATATCAGTATATGGCAGTGAGTTCTCCTATGCACACTAAGATAGTTTAGACTCTAAAAGTATTTAGCCAAAATGATAGATCGATTAGGCATAGTTTTTAAGATCAGGTCAATAGAGTAAATGCATCTCGAGTATTAAGCGTTGTTTCCTAGTCAAGGATGGGAACCGACACCCAATTCGATGCACAATGCTAAGACCGATTGATGGGTGACAGTAGGACCGTACTCGTATAGATTCGAAGCCTACATGTTCACGCTGATATTCACCTAGTTTCTAGTACCATGAACCGTTGTTACACGACCACCCATGGTAACGAGCTGTTTCTGATTATGGGATAATTCAGAATAATTAATTAATAGATTTAATTAATTTTATTTGTAGCATATGCCCAAGTCTAGCTAAGGGTGAACTTAAAGAGTCACACCCTACCACTATAATGGGATGAAATTAATTTCAGAGAGTCGGATTAATTTAATTGAATTAAATTAAATCTTGGAGAGAATGAATGATTGGATCATTTATTTAGACCAATTCATTCGATGGATTAATTGGATTAATTTTACTGGGCTTGGTTTGATTTATGAATTGGATTTATAAGTTAAAAGCGAGAAAATAGAAGGCTTGGATCCTTTAATTGGATCAAAGTATAATTTAATATTGGATTTATAAATTAAATTAGGTTTGATTTAAAGTCCATTAGATGTGGGCTTGATTTAGTTTTAATTAATCAAGCTCGGTCCATTAAAATGCAAGCCCAAGTCCTTTGTGAGGCCATGGCTAGGTTAAAGAGTCAAAACTCCTCCTGGGGTGTGGTGTGGCATAGAGGTGTTAGATGGTTGAATAAATCTTTCTAGGTTAAAGCTCCTTGGTATCTTGTGACTAGGTCACGTATAAAGTTTCTAAAATACTCACAGCCGACCAACAGCTGCAGCAAAAACATATCCATGAAATTTCACTCCTATTTTCTCTCCAAAAATCCTCTTAACATCGTAGAGATCCAAAGAGGAATAAAGGGTCAAATGTTAAACAATAACGTTGTTGATTCTTTGCACATTTGATGAGTTTTTGCTAGTACAAAATCTCCACATCCTTTAGTGGTGGTGTGTTAGTCTTTGAAGCCTCTCTAAATCGAGATCTCACAGTGAACAGTACAAAATGAGGAATCAACGCTTGTAGTCGAACATAATGTGGATTTTTGTCCGTCTTATTTATTTTTTCTCTGAATTATTGGCCTTCTTTGTTTTATTTTTACACTGAAGGTCCGGGAAAAGATTAAGGGTACATCCATTAGTCAAGATTTAATTTTTCATTTAATTTTGGACTTGAGAATTTTTCTTAAATTTTGGAATATATAAAATATAATTGATTCTTGGAAAAGTAGAAAAAAACCTAAAAGTTTCGAAAAAATAAAAAAAAAATGGCAGTAGATGTGCCAACAAGCGCACGGTCGGGCGCGCACTCCTGCGGGCATGCGTGCTAGGAAGAGCGCATGCATGTCTGCGCTGGCTCGCGTGGGCGTGCACTGGAAACAGATCCACGACGGTGTGCGCGCATTGTTTGCTCATGTCTGCTTTATGTTTTTTCAAAATTTTTATTTTTTCTAAATTTTCTGCATATTTTTTTGAAAAGTAAATTTTGGGGAATTTAATTTTTGGTTGAGATGTGATATTTTCTAAAATAAAATTACTAAAATTAATTTGAATGGGTTCTCAAACAAGAATTAGTTTTTTGTATTGGTTGCACTTATGTCCATAAATAAGTTGCATTATTTTTAATAGAAAAACCCTTGGATTGGATATGTGATTAATATATGATATTGGATATTATTATTATAATGCATGGTTTGTGTTATATTTTTTGTGCATGTTTATTTTTAAAATAAATGTGTTTTTTTGTTAATTTGATTAACATGGATGATCACAAAACCCATTGGATGGTTTATTTTCTGTTGGGTTATGGCATGCATGCCACTTATTTTCTTATCTATCTGTTTTTACACTAATTATTTAAGGCATGTTTCTCCCTATTTATGTAATTTCCGCTACTTCTTTTTGGGGTTTGTTTTTGGTTGTAATAAGTGTAGTAGGTTAGGAAGATTTAGTTTTATTTTTTGTAACAATTGAAAAAACTAGCTCAGACAATAGAGGCCTATGGAGGAGCCATGGGTTGACACATAGAGAAGAGGTCCAAAGGACGGAGCCCAAGAAGGAGATGAAGAAATAAAGTGAGATTACAAAGCCCATAGTATGTTAATGGGCCTACCCTAGACTGACCATAGATCTACTATGAGCTTAGTAGATCACATAGACGGCTTTTAATTATCCAATAGTGGCGTGCTAGACTTTTATTTTTGCATTCCATGCATTTTAATTAATATTTTTAATAATTAGACTATTATGAATGAAAAATATTAAATGTGATGAGGTCTCGGTTATATAAATAACAAAAAACCCTCACTTGGTTGGACCAAGTTAAAATATTAGACCCAAAAATGGAAATAACATCGAGAATTTTTCTTGTGGACCCTAAGCCCACTAAGTAAAGGTTTTCCAAAAATCCATTTGAGAGTGATGGTATTTATAGAAATAGTGGGAGGGTTAATAACTGAAGTCAAAATCCTTAACTTGAATATCATTTTATAATAATCTAGTAATTTTTGTATTTATTGTAAATGTCTAAGAATCCACTTAACAGCATACTTGAGGATAATAAATTTGATGGAACAAACTATTCAAATTGGCTAAGAAATCTGAGGATAATCCAAGATTTCAAGAACTAAACTTATGTTATGGATAAGTCTACCTCGTACTTTGCCAGAAGGGTTCTTGCTAGGAAAACATTTGACATTCAAGAAATTTACTCAGTGGCATGAGGACAACTGGACAGTTCGCAGTATCGTACTGGGTATGATGAGTAACAAGATCCAAAAACAGTACGAGAGGTACAAAGATGTATGGTCAATAATGCACCGCAAAATGAACATTATGCGATACCGTATGAAGGGATTCTTAGGTGCTTCAATAGTTGAGGGATTGTCCGTGTGAGAGCATCGAGTGATGATACTATCCCTAGTAAAAAAGCTGAAAGACCTCCAGGCTGATTTTGAGAATGAACGTGATCTTACAATCGCTACAACCCTTTTTCGATCAATTTATTATCAACTAGAAAATGAATGCGATTGAGAAAAACCTTCATGAGTTGATTAATATGTTGGTCCAGTACAAGACAACGGTTGAAAAATCTGCATCAGCCAGTACTAGTGGAAGAGGCTTCGATCTCTAAAGCAAAGGGCAAGGGTGCCAAATGGGGGAGAGAAAGAGTGATGAGACTTCTTCTACTGCTTCTAGCACTTCAAGTGATCCTGTTACGCTGTTAGGCGGGGGAAAAGGAAAAAGGAAGATTGTTCGTCAGTCAAGGATACCTAATGATGTTTGCATTTATTGTTGAGATAAGGGCCATTGGAAGAGGGAGTGTCCTGAGCTCCTCTACGATGAAGGTAAAATCTTTAATTGAGTATTAACATAATCACCATTCTACTCATGGTATTGGATACCACTGAATTCATAATCTGTGAATGGTTTGCATGTGATGATGAGGAATAGAAAAATTGAAACAAGAAGGTCCTAAGGCTTAGCGATAAAGGGACTATTATTGTAATGACTAGGGACTTAGTTAGGCTTAGTGGTGATCATGTGAATATAGTGTTTATGTAACCTAGCATGGTCGAAATAGTGATTTCAATTATTGTTGGACAATTTATACTACGTATATTGGTCGATAAGTCTTTTCTATAACATTAAATGAGAAATGTCTATTGGGTCAAATATAAAATTTATATTCATAATTGGATTATGCATAATCAAGAATGAAACTTATCGTTCTGGTTGGACAATCTCTTCTAGCTGAGGATGAGAAAGAGTGATGGACTCAAAGAGCATTAGAAATAGGTGATTTGGATCCATTAGCTTTCAAAACCTTTTCTGAAAATGAGAAAGACCACAAAAGCTTTTTGTAGGTCAAAATGAGCTTATCAGTTGCACATTGAATTGGATCTAGTGTGATATTTGTAAGTCACCAAAACACACAAATTCAGTATGGGGTTCACAAGTCTAATTCCAATTGATGGGTTCAAAGAATTAGACTCAAAGTGGTGAACCAAACTGATCACCTTCTGAATGGATGGAGAATGTATGTATTTAGTGGGAGTTCTTCAATATCGAAAAAGGAGAATACGATTCTCCACTCAATGAAAGTCTTCTTGAAAGGGCCACAGTTGACCAGCCTTTGATAAGAAAGAAATTAAAAGACATAACGAAGTAGAGAGAAAGATGCATACATCATCATTCTTTGTTAGCTTGTCTTGATTCTTTTTATTTCCAGTAAGGAACAATTAAACTTTACTGATTCATGATTGTAATGAAATTAATAATGTAGTGAAAATATAGACATTCTACTCTTCTTTTACTGAAGATGTTAAAAGAAGGGCAAATTGAAATTAATTTGTTTATATTTTGATGTTCGATCATTGAGATTTTGAATAAATTAATTTATTGAATTTTTAACTAAAATTCGATTTGTTCCACTATTTTAAAAAAATTCTGAACTTCCTATTTAAAAAAAAAGGTACTATAAATACGTTATAATGTATGCATATTTTCTATATACGTATATGAAATGCAATAAATTGTTTGAAATTTTGAATTTATAAAGTTGGTACTCAATATTAATAAATAATTTTTTAGGATACGTTAGCATATAAGTAGTTAATGCCGTTATATAATATGAAACTATATTTAACATAATTAATTTAAAATTCAGTAAATTACGTATAGTTGAACTGTAGATTTTTTTGTAGTTCTTTTTAGTTAGATTGTTTTTAATCCAAAATGATCAAATTACTTATTTTAATTAATAACTTTTTTTTCATAAAAATGGTTAAAAAATTAATGACCCTTTGTTTATAAAATTAAAAGTACTACTAAATAAAACAAAACAAGCAGGAGAGATAATTGTAATAATTTATCTTCAATGAAATCATCTTCTATTGTATATGTAATATGAATGGATACATTTCTTAGTATTATCTCATAATGTTTACGGTTAATTACATTTTCTCATTCGAACTATGACTATTTTTATATATTGGTATTTAATTTTTTATGTCAAGTTACCATTTTAACTTTACAAAATTTTACATTTAGTCATTTATAACTATTTAGTCATGTGACTTTTTCAACAAAAATTATGGGGTTGACGGCCGTTAAGGCCCATGTGCACGGCACATGGGCTCTGCCGTTAAGTTGGTACCAAAATTGCTTATATTTTGGTTTAATGGTACCAAAACTCGAACTTGCAAAATTTGTGGTATCAAAAACAAAACTGATATTTTTTAAAGTTACCAAAACACGATTTTGCCCTATAATATTTATTCTTTATTGATTTACCTCTACAATATCTTAGTTACTTTTATTCTTGATTATTTAATAATGACATATTAATAATCGTGTTTTATACATTTCAACGTCTCCTGAAGTGAACATATATAAATAAAAAGTTCTATTATAATTGATATTGTCTCCAGAAGTAGGTGCTCGATTCTTGATTTAATCCCCTGAAGTTTACATGACCTCCAGTAGTAGGTAAACTATTTTATACCAATTAATTTTTTGATTTTATCCTTGAGATGATGATAAGTATAATATTTGATTTTCTCACCACCTTAAGTATTTTGAGATAATGGCTTGATCAAGAAGCTTAAAGTTTCTTCATTTATTTAATTGATCTATAATAATTTCTTTGATATCATAGTGTAGATATTGTGATTAAAATATAACTAACTTGAAGTTAATTTAATTAATTTACTTTACCAACATAGTTTACTTTCATATGCCTATGTAGTATTTTGAATATTTGCTAGCATATTTATATGCAATAAAATTTAATTAGTGACAAAACAAACTGACATGAATACCAATTAATTGCCATTTGTAACAATTTAAGATTTAAGCCAAACTTAAATATATTTAATTCTATGTATGCATGTCATAATAATGCGATTTAATTGCATGGTAACTTATATGTTCCTTATTGCTAGTAATATTTTTATGTCACTTTTACTTTATATTCATGTGTAATACATTTGATTCTACTTAAATGTATATGTTGAATGTTATGCTAAAAGTGCATGTTAACTTGTTGTAGTTTCATGCCTACTTGTTGAGAAAGAAAATAATCAGCCTTTTGTTGAATAATAATCACACTTGACCCATTAGTTCCAAACTACTTCCTGAAAATTCAGCAGTTTTCTCTTGACTCTTCATGCACAGACTCTAATGACTCAGTTGGGCCAGCGACGTTTTCTCTTGACTCTTCCATCCTATATGAAAAACACACATGTGAGTAGATTCCTAACATATACACCTAATATATAATGTTACATTTCCTCTACTATCCCGAGGAAATCTAATCCCTGCTCTGATACCACCTAATGTAACACCCCTTCGCTACAAGGGCTATATCTACTATAAACGTCATACTTATATTAATCCCTGTGTTCATATATATACATTTGCACATAATCATCTAATCAATTGCATACGTAATCCCAACACGTCATAATAGGTATTATCAACCCACAATATTATATATATATACATATCAGACACCAGAAAGTGATTCATCACAAGTAATCCGTACGCTTATATTCTCTCTGTACAAACAAAATGTAAGTTGTACTCTAACTGACTAAGAGGAGAAAACTGCATACTGGCCCGACCTGCTTGAGTATAGCGCGTAAACCTATTCTTCAACAGTCAGACACCTCAAAGTCTACTCCTGAAATAAAATGTTAGCAGAGGGATGAGCCTGCCACTCGGTAAGTAAATAACCAACCCTATCTATATATGCATATCAAACACAGCCCAAACAAGATAAACAGCCCACACACATGGAATACAATCAATTTAATTCCAACATAATCAGCTTTGTCATACCACATGACCATCTCATAATAAGACAACCAACCAAACTCCATTTTTTTCTAGTTTGCTTACCAGAAGGTGATATTGTGTTTTTTCCGCCAACTCAATCTCACCGTTATATAAATTTAAGTGAACCCCCTTGACAGCCGGCTCATCAATCTCATTTCGCACATAGCATTTTCTTTTCGCACATAGCACTTTCTTTTCGCACATAGCACTTTCATATTATATTTTTGCCTTATAGGCATTCAACACATCAAGGGGTATACACACCATAATTATATTCAATTTTCACCACTCCCTCATTTCTACATGTCACCATTCTTGTAAGCAACTAGTAACGTAAAATAATATATTAACATATTTTCATTTTCAGACATCCACAATACATCAAACAACAAACATAATATTCCAACGCATTTCCTCATTCCACGTAAACAATACCGTCAATCAAATCAAATCATCCATCACTCATACACTTTCAGACAAATCAATGTCAGCATGAACCACAAATTCAGATAACAGTAAAACCACAAATAAAGATGACATATATAGATAATACTAATTATTTGCTTACCTCGACCTTACAACGCCTTTATCTATTCAATAGGTAGTGGTTCGGTCTTTTCACTTTACCCCATATCCTATAATGAGTTATACCACATATAGTTAATATATCGAGAATATCGTAACTTCCTTTAAATATAATATTAAATATTATTCGTGCAATTTCTAATAATTCTTTAATATTCCATTTCTATCGAAATACAAATCTTCATTTTTCCTCTTTATTAACACACCATTTATTAAATATAATTTTCGGAATATTTCTATGAATTTTCTATCTATTTCTCGCTATTATACTCTTTAATCGAACAATAATACATATAATTGCGTATTTGGTTAACAATTCCTATGGAATTGTATAAATTGGCTATAGCAATATTCAAATCTAATAAATTTAATAATCTAATTAACCAACGATATCATTTTTATATCCAATTTGATATTTAATTCGATACTACTTTAAATAGCCAAACTCATAAAATACTCCGATTAAATGGTACATCGCTCAATATAAATAACATTTAATAAATAAAATAATATAATTATATAATTAAATAAAAATTAAAATTAAAATTCTCGTACCTCTATTTCCTTTTCTCTTTTCACCAAAAATTGTGTGTGTGTGTGTTATGTAATGTGTATGTACCAAGAACAACAAAATAAAAAGAAAGAGAGAGAGTGAGGCGGTGTATATACATCTCTACTTGTATATATATATACTATATTACTTACTTAATATATATAGATTATTTACATATATATAATATTATTATTATTTTATTTATTTAATTAAACTTTTCTCAAAATACCATTTACGTCCTTTCTAATTTTCTTAATTAATATAAATTGTCCCAAAATATTATAACAAACTCCAATTTAATTCATTCAAGTGTTATTATATTCCAATTATGGCCCATAATTTATTTACCAATTAACTAAGTTTCATAAAAATTTACCAATTAATCTCTCAATTATATATTATAATTTTTGGGGCGTCACACCCTGGGCCCACAATCCCGTTGAGCCCTGTAATTGCCGCAAACCCACCGAGTGCATTTTGGAATTAGATTATGACAACAAACCAAAAAGGGATATCGAATGGATGGACTTGAGTTCTTTCGCCAATGCTTATATATTGCTTATCTTTTTAATTCATAGTCCATGTGGGACGGGCTAGCATAAAACACATCTACTCTTTTTAACATTACGCATTATTGTCCTGTAAATTCTAAGTATTAAGACAACATATTTTCTACATATTTTCATGCCTTTTATTTTGCATATTATACTTATCTTACTTAATTTTCACATGCACATATAATGGTGGACATGTAACTATCACTGAACTAAATCATAAGGCTTCTTACTTTGCATATTTTTAGCGATCTTGTTTCCAAATTGGTTTTCCCTTGAATGTTTTGAAAAATATACAAGTACATTCAATTATAAAACAATATTTTAGTAGTTACTTGATCTCATTAATTCTACTTGAGAAAAGGGAGTTGTTCATTAATTTTGGTAATCTAATATAAAAGAAGCTCCTGTAATAGAAAAACATAACAATGCATCAAGAAAATTATTTATCCATTGAAATTTGGTGGTGAAGGTATGTACTTTGCAATATAAGGCAATATGTCTCACTTCAATTTTTTGTTAAAAGTTTCAGTTGAAGTTTATAAGCTTTGCTTCATACACAGCCACTTCTGACTGATTGGTTAATGGAGTTTGTTTATCTCTTTAATCTAATATGCTTAGACTTTTTACTTTATTTGTGGCTTAATTTATACTTTTTTTTATTCTAATGTGCTTGTTTTTTGGTGCAGGATCAACTGAATCAAACAATAGATATTCAATTAAAAAGAGAAGTCGAGACAGGTGTGTAGTTCAAGGCACTTGGATGGTCTCTTTTGGACTTTTCCAACAACATCAACGAGGCCGCAACTATATTCTGAAAATGCATAAGGTATGTCCACTTGTCAATTTGAATTTATATCTATACATATTTGAACCAAATACTCCACGTAATACAAGCTAGGTTTATATATCCAAATCATATTAAGATTAGAAACCCATTTGCTATTATGATTTACTGATTTCGAGTACTAAAGTAATCCTTATCTTATTGATTTTAATTCTAAAATTTAATTATTTTCTTGGTAATTATTTATTTTTTCTTTAATCTACATATAACAGTTTGTTTATAGAAAGCTTATGCAATCACTTACTCATTCACTAAAAAAATGGAAACAAAATTAGATATTAGTGTGCAATCACGTGCATTTTTGCTATTATGCACTCTTATGTTTCTTTTTCTAAAAAATGTGATATTATAATTTATAAAATAAACTCGTCTATTCTACTAACATACATATGTATGGCAGGTTGAAGTAGGGGAAAGGGACATGTATCACATAATTGTACAAGATAATGAAGACAAGTTGGACGCAAGAGTGAAAAAAGTCCCTCTCCAACAAGATGTGGACCCTCTACCGGAAATTATTGAGACAATAAAAATCCAATCAAGATATAAGTTATCCCTACAGAAACGACTAGAGGGTTAGATATTACAAAAGAGAAAGCGGAATGCCTCGAATGCAAGTGACAAGGTAATAATTTTTTAATACTTTACATAAATAATCTGTAAATTTTTTAGTTATGCAAAACTAATGTAATATAACTAAAATTCTTCAACCAAATTTTCATGCAATAGTACTATATTCATGATAGAGTCTCTCAAAACTTCCGCTCTTTAAAGGAGGTTGCAATCTATAGCTATCGGAGGAGTGGTCTAGTGCTGGAACAGGTAAACTTAAAATCCATAAATCCGTTTTATCTTTGACCAAAATTTATGTGGATATGTTTTACTTTCTAACTTTTCAACTATAGAAGATTATAAAAAATGAATGAACTATTATGTCATTTGTTCATGAACTCACCACTTAAATATTCCTCTCCTCGATTTGACTGAAAACCTTTGATCTTAGGGTTAGTTTGATATCTAGTTCAACTTTGAATTCCTTAAATATTCCAAATGCCTTAAACTTGTACCTCATCAGCTAAACATAACCATACCATGAGTGATTATAGATAAAGGTTATGAAGTATGAATATATCCTCTTTTAGCTGGAGTATTTAGTGGTCCACAGACGTCTGTGTGGATTAAGTCCAACAGACTAGTCACAAGCGTGAAAAACAAAAAGTTTCTTGATCATTTTTCCTTTTAGACATGACTCGCAAGTTGATAGTTTACCCAAGTCATCTACCTCTAGACTCCTTGATTCTACCAACTTCCTCATTCTTTCTATGGAGATATGACCTAACCTTACATGCCAAATTTATGCATTTTCATGATTATATAATTTTTATTTGTGTTGGGCAGTTATAATCCAATTTGACTGTTGGAAAATATAAAAATCATTCGTCAATGTACCAAGTAGATGAAGGTTATTAACAATCATCAAATAAAAACTATTTTTATTAATCTTAAATGCATAACCATCATTGTCTCAATAAAGAATGAAAATAATATTTTTTATCTTGATTGGTACATATTAATAGTTCTTTAATACTATCCGAATATGATCACTAATACCTAAGTTGAGAGATCCACCGATTTCACAGCAACAACCTTGTCAACACTGAGCCTTGGATCATCTTGTCTTTACTTAGCCTTCTGCTTCTTTCCAATACCTGCAAATCATTGCAAATGTGAGCTCCATAGCCAGTATGCAATACCCAAGAAGAATAATTACTTATCATATTTACTTCAATACAAACGTACCTGGATTGGAGAGAAGTTGTGGGTACTCCCTCTTCCAATGCCCCTTTTCACAGCAATGAATGCAAACATCATTTGCCCTCGACCGTTCTAAACCGCCTTTCTTCCCTTTCCCTTTGCTCTTTCCCACAGGAGCAACAGGGGTGCTTGGAGCGCTAGTAGTGGCTGCGATAGCTTTTCCTTTTCCTTCTTCCTTTTCTAGCGCCAGGCCCTCTTGCCTTTCGCCTTCGAGGTTGAAGCCTCTCCGACTAGTAACATAGGTGTAGACTTGGATGTCACTGCCTCGTATTAGACCATCATATTAATTAACTCATGAATAGACTTTTAAGTCAATTCATATTTATGATAAACGGGTCATAGGAGAGAGGAAGTGATTGGAGGATCACATCGATGTACTTCTCATTATCAAGCCCAGCTTTGAGGTCTTCTGCACGAGCGATTGCATCTTGATCGCATGACTTTGCATAGAAGATCCTTCAGTCATCTTGTCCTAAAAAATATTTGTGTACCAGTATATCTAATATTCCTATCAGGAATCGTACAAACATCGATCATTTGAAGTATTATTGAGGGAACATTTTCCAGCCTATCATATTGCTTTTGGATGTTATTGGTCATTGAAGTTAATATGATACTGCGACCTTGTTGTTGTCCTTATGCTACTTCTCGAACGTCACACGTTCTTCGGGCGAAAACCCTTCTGGTAAAGTCGCCGGGAGCAGCTTGTCCAAGACATAGCCTGGCTCTTGAAACCTCGGACAACCGTTAGATTTTGCAGTTAGTTGTTGTAGTTCATGCCATTGAATCTATTAATCTCCAATATCTGGGTTAAGGGGTTCTTAGACATATACTATAATATAGAATTAAATAGATTTCAACATATGATAGTAATATTATTGATAATTTCAAGACATGGTCTTTTAATCTTTAACTCTCTCACTATTTATATGAAAGCCCACCACTCTCAAGTGGGGTTTTGGAAAATCATTTCCTAGTGCGCTTGGGATCCAGAAGAATAGTTTACCATGCCTGCTTTTACGATTCACATGGAAAAAGTCCCGTGGGAGGCAATCGATGCTATTCTCATTCAATGAGATTCCCAAGATATTTTGTTTCACCTCTTCACATGATCTTGAGGACTGCAAGAGAATCATGTTACTCAATGTTAGACTCGACCCATCAACCAAATCACACCTAAGTCGTCGCCCCCCATGACTTGTGAGATAGGAAAATGTTGAACGTGTTCTTTGTTCACAACAATGGTGTAGCTTTCCTTTATTCCAACTGTGCCAAGACTCGTTAGACCACACTTGGGTGACGGTAGCCTCATCACATTTTTGTGGATGGAAGGCTTGGTCAAATCAAGACAATCTCGATCTAAGTTCATTTTGGGCCTAATATTTAACTTGGTCCAACCAAGTAAGAGTTAATGTTTCGGTGTTTGACCGAGACCTCATCACATAATTTTATTGCATGCAAAACATCAAATGCTAAAACAATGAAGAAATCACCGCATGCAACATAATTAAGCATACCCATGTGGGATGATCACAAGCGCTACCCATGGGACTTTACTGTGCCCGGAGTGAGTCTATGGTCAGTCTAAGGTAGCCCTATGCTATTACAAAGTAATTTACCCATCAAAATATAGATGGGCCTTGTAATTTTTTCGAGGGCCTCCTTATCCTTGGACCTTCTTCTCCATGAGCTAGCTTTAAAATAAAAAACCTCATAAAAAATTCCTATACTACTCTCATTACAACTGAAAAGAAATCCTAATCAGAAGTTGGGGTGGGATGCATAAGGAGGGAGATAGCAGGCCTCATTATTCCAAGGTTAAAAACGAGAGGGAGAGAGAAGAAATATTACAAGGGCATACGAGCCGAACCATAAACTCAAACCTACAAGAGGTCGTGGGCTACGAGATCATCCATCCACGATATCCAATATAACGAAAATTAATTTTACGAAGAAAACACACGCTGAAAATTTGCAATCAAAAGGATGATAAAAAAATAGGCGCATTGGCCAATCAATTATACAATTTCAATTTTAGAAAAAATTCAATTTTGTCCCAAAAAATTTAAACAGTTAACTAATACTGAGGAAAATTCCAGAAAATCAAATCTTCGAATTACGGGCAAAAAACATCCCAGCCATTGGCTGTCAGCCTTATAGCACACATTGTCGTCGTTGCCTGCGCGTGCGCTCTAGCCCTCTCCCAACATTTGTGCGTGTGGCTGCATTGCAGGTTGCTCACACGCGCGCTTGCTCTCTGCCAGATTTCACGCATGCAGGCTCCCTTGCTTGCGCAAGTCTGGTCGGGTGAACACTATGCCCCAACAGCGGCAGTGCTGCTGCAATTTGTTTGCTATATTTTGTGTTTTTAACATAAAACAGCAAAAAAAAGCATAAGTATAGAAAATTTCAACTTTTCACATGCTTGAATCATTCAATTAATTTCAAATATCAAATGAGCTATTTTCATCATACAATTACTTATCGAAATGCGTTATAACATACTTGAAAAGCTGTGAAAGCATGTTAACATGGTTGTCAAGTGGTTTATGGGCTTTTTCGTGATGTTTAAGAAAATGCAAACATACAAAATGAGAACAAAAAAGTAGATGCCAAAATAAGCGAATACTCATTTTATTTCCTTAAAAATAATATTACATAATGTCGATTAATTGTTAGAATAAAATACATCTAGGTCAATCCAATTGGACTTTTTATCATTTATTCTAACAATCTCCTACTTGACCTAAGGCTAATCACCCATCGGCCTCAAACGTATCTTATCAAGATGTTGAATAAGAGCAATTTGCAACACCGGTTTAGTTAGTAGATCTACTTTGTTTTGTGCTGAGTTGACTCGGTCCATCGCACGCCACCTCTGCTCACCATCTCTCAAAGTAGATAGTAGAGTCTAAGAATGTGTCTGTAACGGTGATGAGATCTCGGTTCCTTTGCTTATACTACTGCCCCGTTGTTATCACAGAAGATAACTATGTCAGCAATGCTAGACGATACAACCAAGTCTCTGATGTAGTTTTTCATCCAAACCGCTTCCTTAGCTGCTTCTAAAGTTGCATTGTTTTCAAATTACATGGTGGAACTGAAAGCAACAAAACTGCGAGTGGATCAGCCTGAAAACGCGCAAGTAGAACCGGTAATATAAAATTTGTAAATTAAAATCGAAATGTAATAAAACTATGATTCCAAGGGGTGTACCCTTGGAGTTCCCGGGCGTTCGTTGTAGCTAATAATAACAACAATAAAATTAAATGGGGCTTATGGAGAAATTAAAAGAAGCAGTGCAAAAAACGTAAATCAATGATTACCTTTCTCTTGATTTGTTTTGAAGTTCACATAAGACTTCAACGTAGTAGCCCTCTAAAGACACGTATACACCATAACAGAATATGAGATCCCCAACTTATCTCTGCTTGAAGAAAATTAGGGAGAAACAACACACCAATGTGCTTGTGAGAGAGGCGGCCAAATTAAAAGCTTGTAGGGTAGGATCATTGTTGTGTTATGTTTTCATTAGTTATTTCAAATAACTAATATTCATATATATACCTTGTATGGAGGTACTAATCCAAGATGCAATCATCGCATACATGTGATTGCCGTGATTTCTCAATTCTAAAGACTACTCTCGTACTATCAGAGCTAGTGTCTTAAGTTATTCCGACCAAGCATCTAAGGCATCTATATGATGATCCCCGCGTGTTTGTTCAGTCAGCTGACCACCTTGTCAACTAACCCACTGAAATTTCATAGACATCCAATGCCTCTCGCCAATAAAACACGGCACTCATCCAATAAATACAATACTCAGTGCAGGTCTCAATAGGACTCTCAATGCCCAGATTCGTGGTCTTCGACTTAGAACATTTCAGACCAACCCACAGAAGTTGCTTCCATAGCCACCATCCAATGCGCAGCCGAACTACATGGGTTACAAAGTGGTCTAAGGGCCTGTGTTGTGACGTCAAAGTTGTAGTTGATATAATTTAGTAAGCGCAATAGTTACATGCGCCAACGATGAATACTTATTATATTCGTCAGGAAAATATTGCTTAAATAAAGATTGCTTGAATGGTTCTCAAAATCGCCAATTTAATTGACTTTTTGGTCACCTATTACAACAATTTCCCACTTGACCTTAAAGAGAATTGCTCATATTTTTGGATTAATCTGATTATGACTAATCTGCGATACCGGCTAGGTATTATGGGTGTACTCTCGTTTCTGCCGATGTTCTGCGGTCCAACCACACGTTACATCTTTCTTTCATCGCTCCTAGCAGATGATGGTGTCTAAGATTTTTTCTTAGACCTGTGATGAGATCTCAGGCCTTTTATATTGTGCCATAGTCCAGATGTCATCCTCCAAGATGACTACTAGCGCGGCTATGCTAGGTAAAACACCCAATAATTGAGCGTTGTTTTTCGATCCTAACCTTTTTCAAATATAACTTTCAAAGTTTGCCATACATTCAATTTTTCATGATTAGGTTCTTTGTGATATTCCAATTGGATCCTTTCCAATATTACCACATTATCATTAAACCCCGAATGTACATTCATTTTTTAGATTAAATATTATTCATATGATGCTAGAAGCTACTATTGCTATAGCCTTCCAAAACCAACCTCCATTAAATATGCGTCAAGAGCTCTTGTCTAATCCTTATTCAGGCATTAAAGATAGCCCTTCAACAGCTGTCTGTTGCCTCATTGGTGCACACTCGATATACGTTTTTATGCTTAAAAATCATGAGCAACATCGGGCTTAATGCACCGAATAACATTCCATGCAGCTTACAACATAGACATAGGGGATATCAAATATCTGAGCTCCTCATTAGTCTACCATGACTGAATCTTGGATAGCTTCTCCTTAGATAGGAGTCCAATTCCTATTATAGAAAATTTGATAAACAATGTTCGTGTTTTAGACTTTCAAGATGTCTTTATATCATTCCGAATGATCGAGACATTCTGAACCTCTAAAACACTTGGAACACAATTGGGCTCCCATTGACTTTCCACCTTGTTTTTGACCAAGTCATGTACCTCATTAACTTGTCAAAATAAGTATCCAGGGCATTCAAACCTAGTTTGAACTCCATAGCATATTTTATGGCTCCAAGCCATTTATTTGGATAGATGTCCTACATCGCTTCCTCTTGTCCAATTTCAAAAACTCGAACCTTTTAAGTAACTGGAGTTTTCTGACTATCCTTTGGAGAACTTAGACATGTTCAGTTAAGTTCCGATTATACTTGATGTTTCTATTATTCCAGAACGAACTTGTATAAATTAGATTCTGAGTCAAATTTTCCTCCCGCTAGTTCTTTAGCGTATGCAGGACCATTTCTCATAGTCAAGACTTTTGTACGACACAGGTTTGCCTAACCATATGAAGTATACTATCTGGACTACGACATTAAGAACACACAATGTTTTACAACTGGACGGTTTTTCAAAAGTCCACATCTAGTGAAGCACCGATCAAACCATGTTCAATCAAGGTTCAATTTCTTCCTTAGACAGTTCATTGAATTTCATTGAATGAGAATTCCATTCTCATTTAGGATGTTACAAGAAATTCCACTAAATATGCACTACCTCGATCCCACCAAATGGATTATCTCCGCAACCAGTTTGGTTCTCCACCTCAAGTCTAATTTCTCCGAACCTTCCAGAAGTCCTTAGATTTGTGAATCCTCTAATGGTATTTTTGTATTTACTAACTTACAAATGTCTATTTTGGATCCAATCCAATTGGTTGTTTTTGAAAATCATGCTTTGTCCCACAAAGTGCTTTAATGGCTTTCTTCCTTCTAAGAAAGGATTCATAAGTTATTAAATCAAAATCATCTGTTGCTAGACTCTTTGAATCTGCCAACCTATTTATCCTAACTAGAGGGATGTGGCCTAGTTCATGTATGTCATTTTCTGTAAGTTATGTTGTTGATCATCCGTTTTAGTCATTTATTTTGATTGTGCATAATCTAATTATGTAGTACAACAATTTAATAACTTAGCAGACTCGAAAAAATCTTTTATTGATAAATTTTGTAGTCTAATTTGTCCAACAATTGTCTAACGACATGATCATGCTAGGTTACATAAACGTAAACTATTTCAACATGAATACTATTAGCTAAGTTTATTTAGTCTTATTGCTTTTGCATTAATGGCTCAGCCATTGCTTAGCTCTAAGAGTAGTTATCTTAGAGTTCTATTCCATTCATTTCTGTAAACCATTTCCATAAATGCATTTTGGGAGCAATTTTCTAACACTTGTGAATACGAACAATAATCATGTTTGCCCGACAAATGCCATACTTTGGGTGAAGGGGATTTCACGATACTCCCTCTTCTAATGCCCTTTCACAATTATATGTAAACATCATAAGTCAATTTTGACTATCGAACCATTATCCCATTTTTCCTTTTACATTTGCTCATTAAAGTGACAGAGTGTCAAGGGCTGCCCGCACACTAGGCCCCCTGACGCGCAATTCGGCCACTCAACCGTTCTACATGGCCGACCACTCAGCCTTCATCGCCAGACGACGGACACCCAACTGTGTTAGAGTCTTAGGTGTAGGTCTTTTATTGCTTTGTTACTGCTTTGTTATTTGCTTTATGTTGTTTAGATTCCTCAAGGGGACGTTACGCCTCTTGAGTTGCAAATTTTAGCTTTTCTAGTGTCTAGTGTAGACGATAGGATTTATTTTTTTAAGCCTATTATAGGGGAGAATGAGTTCAAGAAGCATGATTTAGTGACATGTTGGAGTCCCCCTCAAGGCGAACCCCTTGCTCTAGCATCGTTGGACATTGTATACGCACTTTTCAGTTCAATGTAATTTGGTTTTCTGAATTCGCGTGCGCAATTTATGATTTTGTGATTTGTTCCTCCCGACTCTGATATATTCGGCGCGTTGCATTAGTGCCGAGCGGAGGTATTGGCGGACGTAGTCAGCGGACTACTAGCCACACGACGCGCTGTGTGATAGGCGCCTCGTGAGAGGTGGTATCAGAGCCTCGTGCCATGATGGGGCCTAGGCGTACGACTGCTACTACTGCGAAGGCATCGGGACAAGATCTGGAAAGCCCGCGACATGCCGCAGCTTCAACCAACGAGAGAACTGAGAACCCGGAGGACGGACACTCCCGGCTGGCGAAATTGGAGGAGAAGGTCTCTTCCCTAGAATCTGAGATCACGGTGCTGAATTCGGAGTTGGACGAATGTCGGCAGGTGATTCAGGAGATGGCTGGCGTATTCGGAAACGACAGCATTGCCGATATGCGGCGTGACATGGAGCAAATGTCCATTCAGATTGGGTTGCTCCAGCGTGCAGTGGGTAGCACGCCTATGGTTCCTCACGACCCCGGTGCTAGGCTTCGAATACCAGAACTGAAGGCCTATAGCGGTGAGCGTGATGCGAAGGAGGTCGAGAACTTCCTCTTCGACATGGAGCAGTACTTCCTTGCGACAGACGTGCGGGACGAGGCAAGGAAGGTTGCGACTGCGACCATGTACCTGACTGGTGACGCAAAGCTGTGTTGGCGGACCAAGTTTGCGGAAATCCAAGCTCATCAAATACAGCTCGACATGTGGGCTCTTCTACGGGAGGCGATCAGAGAGCAGTTCTTCCCCGAGAATGTGGAGTATAATGCCAGGAGGGCATTGCGAAAGCTTGAACATACAGGTTCCGTGCGGGAATATGTCAAAACTTTCTCAGCATTGATGCTGAACATCCGAGACATGTCGGAGGCGGACAAGCTGTTCACTTTCATGGAAGGCTTGAAACAGTGGGCGAGAAACGAGTTGCAGAGGCAACCAGTGACTGATTTGAGCCCGGCTATTATAGCGGCTGAGCGCCTGGCAGATTTCAACCAAGAGACTCGGAAGGATAGGCAGGTGACATCTGGTCCTGCACAGAACAAGTCGAATGGGATGAGATCGTTCAGGAATATCTTCAACAGAGGTGGGGGAGACCAGAAACCCCACGCTCAGAATGGCTCACAGGGCGGTTCAGACAGGAACAGGCCCCAGGAGAACAGGCAGGGAGCACCCGAGAGGAGGAGAGGGTGTTTCTTCTGCGATGGTCCGCATGGGTATCGCGACTGCCCGAAGAGGCGGGTGTTGAATGCATTGGCAACGACCTTTGCCGACAATGCGTCATCCTCAAGGAGTGTGGAGCCACAAGCAGAGGCAGGTGGTGAGAATGGCACGGAGGAGGATGAGGACAATTTGGGGGCCGTATCCCAATGGTGCAACACAGTCTCTATGGTGGCGGCGAAGAGAGTTGTGCCACCCCTTGCGAAAAAGACTGTCCTGGCTGTTACTGTGGAACAGCTGGAACAGAAAAAAGAAGAAGTTCAGCCCCGGATTCCTAGGAAGAAAGGGTTGATGTTCGTTGATGTGAAGATTCATGGCAAACCGATTCGAGCCATGATTGACACTGGAGCCTCTCACAACTACCTTGCGAGCGCCGAAGTGGCGAGACTCGGGCTCGTGCTGGAGAAGGGAGTTGGGCGTGTGAAGGCAATCAACTCGGCTGCACAACCCATTGCCGGTGTAGCCAAATCTATGTCGATTAAGGTTGGTGCTTACGAGGGCAAGACCAATCTTTCCGTTGTGGTGATGGACGATTTCAAGCTTATCCTCGGGCTTGAATTTCTACGGGATACACACACAGCTGTTCTACCTCATGTCGATTCGCTGATGATGATGGGAGCGAAACCGTGTGCCATCACTACCTTGGCCGGACGTACTGGAGAGAGGAATTTGTCGGCCATGCAGTTTGAGAAGGGTCGCAAGCGGAATGAACCATCCTACTTGTGCAGTCTTTGTTTTGATGAAATGGAAGAGGTGTCAGGGCCCATCCCGGGCGGCATCAAGAAACTGTTGATGGAGTTTGAAGACGTGATGCCAGACGAGCTGCCTCGGAAGCTACTGCCGAAGAGGGCAGTGGATCACGAGATTGAGTTGGTGCCTGGCACGAGGCCGCCCGCCAGGGCACTGTACAGAATGTCGCAACCTGAGCTTGTGGAGCTTAGGAAGCAGTTGAAGGATATGCTGGAGAGCGGAATCATCAAACCCGCGAAGTCGCCGTATGGAGCGCCGGTCCTGTTTCAGAAGAAGGCCGACGGCTCCCTACGTTTGTGTTCCGATTATCGGGCGCTCAATAAGATCACTGTGAAGAACAAGTACCCGATACCGTTGGTGGCAGACTGCTTCGACCGTTTGAGTGGAGCGAACTACTTCAAGAAGATAGACTTGAGGTCGGGCTATTGGCAGGTCCGAATCAAGGAGGGAGATGAGGCGAAGACGACAGTTGTCACCCGATATGGAGCTTTCGAGTTTCTTGTCATGCCTTTCGGCCTGACCAACGCTCCCGCAACCTTCAGCACCTTGATGAACCAAGTACTCCACGGTTTTCCTGACGAGTTTGTGGTGGTGTACTTGGACGACATTGTGATATATAGCAGAACCTTGGCCGAGCACGAGGACTATTTGCGGCAGGTTCTGACGAGACTCCGCGAGCACGAGCTGTACGTGAAGGTGTCGAAATGCTCGTTTGCTCAGGAGACTATCAGTTTCTTGGGACACATCGTGGAGAGAGGACGCATTCGGATGGATCCCAAGAAAGTACAGGCTATTGAGGAGTGGAGACCGCCGAGTGATGTTCATGACTTGCGCTCATTTCTTGGCTTGGCGAATTATTATCGACGTTTCATGAAGGACTACTCCGCGATAGCACGGCCTTTGACAGACTTACTGAAGAAGACAGAGACTTGGAATTGGACACCCCAATGCCAAGTAGCCTTCGATGATTTGAAGAGAGCGATGGTGACAGATCCTGTGTTGGCCTTATCAGATATGTCAAAGCCATTCTTGGTGGAGACAGACGCTTCAGACTTTGCTTTAGGAGGAGTTCTGATGCAAGATGGCCATCCAGTTGCCTTTAAGAGCAGAAAGTTGAAGGATGCTGAACGACGTTATTCAGTGCACGAGAAGGAGTTGTTAGCCGTAGTTCATTGCGTTCGACTATGGCAGCACTATTTGTTAGGCTCTCCCTTCGTGGTCAGGACAGATAACACTGCACTGAGTCATTTCATATCGCAGCCGAAGCTGACCAGTAGGCAGGCACGCTGGCAGGAGTTGTTGTCAGAGTTTCACTTCGTGTTGGAGTACCGGGCCGGCTCCAACAACCACGCAGCAGACGCCTTGAGCCGCGACTTGGCAAACTTGGAGTCGATAGCAACGCTCTCCTCTAGCGCGGATGCTATCTCTGTGAAGGATCAGGTGCGGGAGTTGCTACCGAGGGATCCCGCAGCGCAAGGCCTGATTCGGCTTGTCGAGCAGGGCAAGGCTCGACACTTTTGGATCGAGGATGGATTCTTGATGACCAAGGGAAACCGCGTATATATTCCGAGAGGCGGGGACCTACGGAAATCACTTCTTTTCGAATGCGACGACACACTCTGGACACCAAGGACAGGAGCGCATGTTTGCCTTGGTGAGGAGGGCCTACTATTGGCCACAGATGCGGGACGATGTCGAGACGTATGTCCGCACTCGCTTGATTTGTCAGCAGGACAAGGCAGACCATCAGAAGAAGGCTGGTTTGCTGCAACCACTTCCCATCCCAAAGCGTCCATGGGAGAGCGTCTCCATGGATTACATCTCTGGATTGCCTAAAGTCGGGGACTTAGGCTCTACTATCGTCGTGGTAGATCGTTTGTCAAAATATGCTACATTCATCGCAGCACCCAAACACGTTACTGCAGAAGGGACGGCTCATCTCTTCTTCAAGCACATCGCCAAACATTGGGGACTGCCAAAAGATATTGTTAGTGATCGTGACTCCCATTTCACTGGCGTCTTCTAGACCGAGCTGTTCAAACTCCTCGGGCCCACACTTTCCATGAGCTCGAGCTATCATCCACAGTCCGATGGTCAGACAGAACGTTTTAACTCTATGTTGGAGGACTACCTTCGGCACTTTGTGCGAGGTACGCAGAAGGATTGGGTGAAGCTCCTGGATGTCGCTCAGCTGTGTTTCAATGCTCAAAAGAGCTCTTCGACTAACAAGAGCGCTTTTCAAATCGTTACTGGGCAGCAACCGCTCCTTCCTCACACTCTTGACATCCCACAAAGTGTGAGATCCCCTCTTGCTCGAAGTTTCTCCCAGGAGTGGAAGCAGAATGTTGATATCGCTAAAAGTTGCCTGGAGACAGCTCAGAAGCGGATGAAGAAGTATGCAGATCAGAATCGCCGCTTCGTTGAGTTCAATGCGGGAGACCTGGTGCTGGTGAAGGTCCCGGATCCGAGATTGTCAAAATCATCAAGGGGGAGAGATCCTCGTTTGATGCAGAAATATGTTGGTCCTTTGCCGGTCCTTAGGCGTATTGGGACGGTGGCGTACAATGTGGAGCTGCCGTCGTGGTGGAAGATCCACGACGTCTTCCATGTCAGCCAATTGAAGAAGTATTCAGCAGACAGGGAAGACGATACCCGCAATCAACCCAGTCGCCCACAACTCGAATTGAAGAAGACGAAAGAGAGGGTGGCTGAAGCGATCCTAGATCACCGAGTGACGAGTACCGCGAAGAAAGACCACACAGAGTACTTGGTGAAATGGAGGGGATGCAGCAGCGAGGAGAACACTTGGGAGCGAGTGACGAACCTAAAGGCGTTTCTACCCCTTGTCGAAGCGTACCATACTTCCGTAGCGCCGGGGATGTCGCTATCTCAGGTGGGGGAGAATGTCACGGGCTGCCCGCACACTAGGCCCCCGTTACGCGCACTTTAGCCACTCAACCGTTCTACATGGCCGACCACTCAGCCTTCATCGACAGACGACGGACACCCAACTGTGTTAGAGTCTTAGGTGTAGGCCTTTTATTGCTTTGTTACTGCTTTGTTATTTGCTTTATGTTGTTTAGATTCCTTAAGGGGACGTTACGCCTCTTGAGTTACAAATTTTAGCTTTTCTAGTGTCTAGTGTAGACGATAGGATTTATTTTTTTAAGCCTATTATAGGGGGGAATGAGTTCAAGAAGCTTAGTTTAGTGACGTGTTGGAGTCCCCCTCAAGGCGAACCCCTTGCTCTAGCATCGTTGGATATTGTATACGCACTTTTCAGTTCAATGCAATTTGGTTTTCTGAATTCGCGTGCGCAATTTACGGTTTTGTGATTTGTTCCTCCCGACTCTGATATATTCAGCGCGCTGCATTAGTGCCGAGCGGAGGTATTGGCGGACGTAGTCAGCGGACTACTAGCCACACGACGCGCTGTGTGATAGGCGCCTCGTGAGACAGAGGCACTCAAAGCGCTTGAAGCGGCTGACTTTGCTTCATCTTTGTTTCTCATTCAACGTCCGGCTCCCTTGCCTTTTGTTTTTGAGGTTGAAACCTCCAAATCCAATACTGTCTATTCAGATTCTTCAATCGTTGTCTCGTATTGGTCCAATAATTTTATCAACTGATCAAATGGTCTTCTCAAGCCCATTTAGAGTTTATGATAAGTAGGACGAAGGAGTAATGAAATACATTCCTTTTAAGATCAACATTGGGGTCTTAAAGCTTCTCCACAAGGCATTGCATCTTAGCCTAATGTTTGTGTATAGACAACATTCGGTCATTTAGGCTTCACAAAAATGCTTTTGTCGTGGCATATCCAATATGCCAGTTCGGTGCCACATAAATATGATTTATGTGGAGCATTTATTGAACCAACAACGTCTCACTTATCATAATGCTCATGGATGATAGAAGTAGGTACGATGTTGCGGACCTTGCGATTGTCCTTATGCTTTAATTCTGAGCATCAAGCACTCCTTAAGTAAGGACTCGTTTCGCAAGTCTGATGGAAGTGGCTTTTTCATGACATATGCCTAGGTTCGAAAATCGAAGACAATCCTTTGATTTTCACATTCAACTTTAATCGATTATATTCCATTAAATAAATCTAAAAATAAAGAAAATGGAAAATGGTATCTAAGATATGCATTCTAAATACAAATTACAAAATAAGTAGATTATAGCAATGTTGAGTTTGAGTAAAGACTCAGTCTTTTAGTCGTTAACTTCTTCCACTATTTCTTTCGTAGTGGGCTTAGGATCCACAAGAATAATTTACCATACCCCGCTTTTATAATTCACATGGAAAAAGCCTTGTGGGAGGCAACCGAGGCCATTCTAATTCCATGAGATTCTCAAGATAATTTTCCTCACCTCTTTACATGATCCCAAGGACTCCAACCGAATCATGTTATTCTGTGTTACCCATCAACCAAATCATACCTCAATTATCGCCCCCATGACTCGTGAGACTGGGAAACAACCAACGTATTCCTTTGTGCATAATAATAATACAGCTTGCCTTGTATTCCAAATGTGTCACGACTTATGAGACCATATTTGGATAGTGGTAGCTTCTTCATGATATTGCTATGGATGGATTGGACAGATCGAAATGCCATTTTCATCCAAGTCCATTTAGGGGCATAATATTTTAATTCATGTTAGTTTCAACCCATCAATCTAGTCACACCTCAACTGTCGCCTCCCACGACTCGTGAGACAGGAAAACAGTGACCGTGTTCCTTTGTTCACAATAATGGTGCAGCTTGCCTATAGTCCAAATCTGCCACGACTTGTGAGAGCACACATAGGTACTGGCAGCTTTCTCGCCACATTATTGTGGATGGAAATGTTGGACAGATCAAATAATTTTGATGCAAGTCCATTTTGGGCCCTAAAACTTTAACTTGGTCCAACCAAGTGAGAGTTAATATTGAGTTGTTTGATCGAGACCTAATCAAAGAATAGCTTTGCATGCATAAATATCAACTATTTAAAGCATTAGGTAAACACATAGCATGCAATCAAACCTAGCATACCCCTGTTGAATGATCACAAGCCCAGCCTATGTGACCCACTAAGCCTGCAGTGAGTCTAAGGACTGTCTAAGGTAGCCCAATGCTATTACAAAAAATGTTTTACACTCAACACATAGATGTGCCTTGTAATATCTTCGTGGGCCGCCTTCTCCATAGGCCTCCTCCTTCGTGGACCTTCTTACATCATCTCAATTAAAATAAAAACCTCACAAAAATAATCTATACTACTCTTATTACAATTTAACAAGAAACTCCAATCAAAGTTCGGAGGGAGTACATTAGGAGGGAGATAGGAAGATCTATTATTCCAAGATTAAAAATCAGAAGGAGGGAGAAAATAAATCACAAGGGCACACAGGCCCACCCAATAAAATTATAAGATGTACATGTGGTCTAGGGCTCGTGATCATCCACCATATTCAACTAGCACATAATATCAATTAAGCAGGCTAGATAAGAAAATACCGTGATATCCAATATCATGATAAAATATTATATGCAGAAAACAAAAAGTTTAAAATTTTTAATTCAAAGGGATGATAAAGCCCCATGCATCTAATGTACGCAAATCAACCATATTAATTAAAGCAATTTAATTCTAAAAAAAATCCAATTTTCCCAAAATTAAATCAGCAAATAAAAATATTTTTCAGAAAATGTGCAGAAATTAGAAAAACGATGGAAAATGACCCAAACATCGGCCGTCAATTGGAACAACAGTAGCACTGTCTGCACGCAGGGCCTCCGCTATCCAGCTGCGTGCAAGCTCTTGCCCACTCGCACGCGCTATGCACTGTCGGTCTGCAGTGCATTGCTACAACACTATATTTCTTTTCACAAATAAAAATAAAACTAAAACCAAGTATTTTTACCAGAAAATTTAATTTTCTTAAAATACTTAAATCATTCAAAATTGCAAAAGCTAAACATGTTGATTTTCTCATATAATCATTCAAGAATAAGCATAAATAAATATCATGCTTCAAAAATAATAAAATCATATTATCATGCTTATTCACATAAATGTATAGCCCCGACATCGAAGCGGGCTCTGATACCACTTGAAAGCAAAAAAAATGCGAGTCGATTGGCCTGGAAACCAGTAAGTGGAAGTGATACTATAAAATTCGTAAATTAAAATCTAAACGTAATAAAATGATGATTCCAAGGATTACCTTTTTCTTGATTTGTTTCGAACTCCATTTCATTGATCCATTCATATGAGATTCAAGGTAGAAGCTGTCTAAAGACACGTCAACACCACACCGAAATATGGAATCCCTCATTTCTCTTTGTTCGAAGAAAATTAGGCAGAAAAAACAGACCAAGTGTGCTTGTGCGAGAGGAGGCCGAATTTAGGAGCTTCTAGGGTAGGATTTTTTTTTCCAAATAACTAATATATGGATATATACATCGTATGCATGTACTAGTATGTGTCTAGATTCATTCTACAATTCATAAGGTAATAAATCCTTTATTCCAAACAAAGGATGACTAACAAAACACTTTTCAAAAGTGAAATTGTTAGTCAATATTTGCTTTTCTGGATTTTCCAACAACTTAATTAGGGTTGCAATGGCTGATTTTATGAAAAATAAAATACCAGGCTCAATTATTTTTTATTAAATCTAATTTAAATAAAAGGCAAAATTGCATTTTTGGTCCCGTTAGATAAGGCTGTTATCACTTCTAGTCCCATGCTTTTCATGATCAACAGTTATGGTCCCCTGGTTTCATGATTTTAACACTATTGATCCTATAATCAACTCTATTCGCAAGTTTTAGTGAAACTACACCTCATGCTTAGAAATAGGCCCAACATGCTTCCGAAATAAATTAAGACCCCATAAATTCATACCTTGCTTTTGACCGCTTTGTTTCCGGGTATTCCAAGTCCTTGGTTTTACGGACTTCTTCCAACAACACTACCGCAGCAGATGGTTCACAAGAACGTGGTTCCTTCAGCAACAAACAGCACAACTCTATTTCGTTTCCTACCTTAGGGTGTAAAAGGAATTCTAATATAGGGACTTAATAGAATTTTGAAAAATAGGTTGAATGGAAGCCTAACTTTTATTGAAGAAATATAGAAAATATTACATAGATATTAATCCTCCGTTGGAGGAGACAACTGTTTTAGCCTCTCATGGTGTAGAGGACTTGACTTGTTGGGGAAACCCCCATAAATTGAAAAACTAAAATATTATAGAAAATTAAGAAGACTAAGAATTCTAGTGCTTTGAAGAGTAGGAGATGTTTTTCTGATGTTCCCTTTCTGCTTCTTTATTTATAGGCGTCCGCGGACTTGAAATTCGGACTCCAAACTTGTTTTGTGATGATGTCATTGCGCTCGTCATCGCCTTGTGCTTTCTAACTGTCAGTCATAATAGTTTGTTGGTCACATGATTTCCAGTTGGCTGCTTTGCTGACTGTTGGCATTTGTTGTTTTCTGCCGACAGTCTTATCCTCTCGATTTTTTACATCGTTTAATTTTTACTTTTGATAAAAAATTTTCTTTTTCCCTTGTCTTGGTCCGGTTCAGTTTGTTCTTTGTGACCCGGATCTTTGTCCAGAACAGGGGCTTTTCTTGTTTCTCGCAGCAAGGGCACAAATGGTTATGCCATTGCCCAACATGCAACATGTTGCATGTCTTTATCCTTGTGACTTCGGTTGCCGGCAACTTATTTTCCTAGATTAACATCCTCTTTTTTTCGAATAAGCTTTCTGCGAACACCGTGCTTTTTCTTGTCATAGAATTTAGCAGGAATGATCCATTCACTTTATTTAAGAAAATCTTGAATGGATACTTGACTTTGTCCATCTCTGTGAGACAGACCCATAATCCCCAAGCTCTCCTGGTAGAGATATTATCTTCACTAATGGCTGATACCAAGGGAGCTTCTCCTGAGGCAGCTTTGATTTTGTTGAAAGCTACCATATCTGGCCTCTGCAGCTTCATGAAATGGAATGCTGGATGAGACCCATTTCCTGCAGTTTTTGGAGCTACTGAAATGAATTTTATCTCCAGAATATCACCTCTCTTTAAGTGGGGGTTGTTTTGCCATGATTAAAAAAACCGCCCCACTAATCCACCCGGAAGTTTTGAGATTTCTGGAAAACTCGGTGATATAGTATGAACTGAAGCAAGAGCTCCAAAATCATACCATTCTCTGACATCTTCTGGTTTAGACCCTTCTAACATCCAGACTCTTTTATATTTTTCGAGTGTTTCGATAATGGTCTTGCCTGGGTTGACTCCTTTGGGGGAAATTAATTTTTTCCACATACGCTGATAATCCTTCAAAGTAGAAGAAGATATTAATTCGTTAGTATTAGCCTTAGAGGTGCCTGTCATTGGCCTAAAGCTAATATTTCCCTCTTTATCCCCAAAGGTGTTGGGTTGACTTGAACCTACAAGAGTTTGCACTTCCTCTGATTCAATTGTTGCCGTTTCACCAGAGTCTGGTGATGGCTTATGCAATCGGTACTTGAATCCGATGCTACAGGTGTAGAGCCCTGTACTCTAAATGCATGTTTTAGGTCATGCTCCCTCAACTCGTGAGTCATCCCCGAAGGTGACGCCTTCCGAATTGGTTCTCGTAAGTCATTCCATAGTGACGTGGATGCTAATAAGAAACTCCTTATTGCGACCTGGGCTATGTCTAGATCGGCTCTTTGAATTTGTCCGGCAACTTGGGCATTGACTACTAGCTCCTCAAGCTTCTCCTGAAGGTGCCTGAGTATCAAAATGATGGAGTTTGCTTCAGACTCCTCCATCTCTCGTCAGGAAATCTGCACGAACGTTTTTATGAGATTTTATAACGACAATATTATAACAATAATATTGGCATTCTGCTTGCCATCTAATAAGATGAGCTTTCTCTATTTTTAATTCTAATTTATTCTTTAAGAAAGCTTTGACATTAGTATTATCAACCTTTAAAGTAAATTCTTTAGTAAGTAACAATAAAGGCCATTTTTTAAAAGCCTTGCAAACCGCAAAGAATTCTTTCTCGTTGATGTGCCAAACTTTGGCTTGTTGTTCTGAGAACAACCCTCCGATATATCTACAAGGTTCTTCCCTTGTAGTTGTCTTCTTCATGAGCACTGCTGCCCATCTATAATCATTGGCATCTGTATAGACTACCAATTCATCCTCGTCCTGCGGTATAGCAAGCTTTGGCAGGTTACTGCAAACCTGTTTCAACTCACGAACCCTTTTTGTGTGGATTTCTTCCCATTTTCACTTTGAACTCTCCGTTTCTTTCAAGAGTGGTCGGAAATCCTTTCTATATCTTGCAAGTCCTTAATGAAGATACCTGCAAAATTAACAACTCCCAAGAAGCTCTGCAGATGCTTCTTGTCTTCGAGCACTTCTGGGAAATTGCGGATTTTCTCCACAATATGCTCCTGTAACTCAATCCCTGTTTCGTCAATAAGAATTCCTAGAAATTCAATTCTATTGACATCAATAGTAGCTTTCTTTTCGGAAAGTACTAAACCTTCTCTATGGCATGCATTGAAAAATATTTCAAGATGTTTAATATGTTCTTTCATATTTTTTGATGCAATTAGTATGTCGTCAATATAGGCAAATATGAACTCAAAATAATCTTTGAAAAGATTATCCATTTTTCTTTGAAATATCTGAGGTGCATGAGCTAAACCCATTGGAAGCACATTCCAGATATACTGTCCCTGTGGTGTGGAGAATGCAGTAAATTTCTTTGATTCATTCTCCATCTTAATCTGATAAAAACCAAATATACAATCGAATTTAGAAAACACTTTTGCCCCTTTAATGCAATCGATTAAGTGTTCTCTAGTAGGAATGTAATAACCGTCAAATTCTAATATCTTATTAATACCTTAATAGTTAATAACCAACCTGAGTTTACCTCTTTTAATCTCACCATGGTTTCTTACCAGAAATCTAGGGCTATTGTAGGCAGAGACTCCGGGTTCAATGAGTCCAAGACTGATATGCTATTTGATTATCATCTGCATATCCTTCTTATCCTCCATGTTCATCTGGATAGGTTTGTATCGAACATACTCGTATTTGCATTTATCTTTGACCTTTAGAGTAGCTTCGATCTTGTTCCTATCCCACCAAGCCAGAGGATTTTCATTGAAGTTCCTCTGGATAAGCCTCTTGACATTCTCAAGAGAAAGCCTGCTCTCTTCGCTAATGTCTAGTGCTTTCATTTCCAGTAGTGCTTCTTTAAGGTTCAGAATTTCCTCCTCGGATTCCTTTAGAAGCTATCCCTCTCTATGAGTCCCTACTGCCTGAAAGACAAAAGAACCTTAACAAATTTTCTCTTATCCTGCATTTTTTGATGAGTTAATTTAGCATCAAAATCACCACGTTTGCTGTGAAAATTTATTGGCATTATCCTGTTAAATGCTTTTTCTCTTCGCAACACCTGTATCTCATTACAACGATTAGTAGTAAAGATTAACATATTCCTTTGATTATCCTGCATATATCTTACAAATGTTTGGATGAAATTGTTACCTAGCAAGATATCAGCACCTGTATCATGAAAGTATATAGGAGATGTTTTTACCCTAAACCAGGGTGATCCAAATGCTCATCCAATCATGATTTTGGCTTCTCGTATTCCTTTATTAAGTATCAGGATTTTTTGTAAAAAATCCCTTCCTGCAATAACGAGTAAGGTTTCCCTTGCGTCCTTAGGGAAAGCTCTTGATTTTGCCGTGCAAATTCCTGATCCTGAATCAATATAAGCTGCAAAATACTCTGTCTTATATTGATCATACAACACACCAACAGATATGTATATCGAAAAGGGACTCGTCATTCAATCCTCATGGTAACACCATCAAGACTAAATTCCATTCCTGTTATCTTTTCTTCCCCATGGTTTATGATCTTCGAGGAAACTTAACCCCAAAGTCATACTCCCATTTCTCTTCCTGTAACACCTCAACTAAAATTTCATGGCCTACTATTTCTAGCATGCCTTCATATTTTCCAACAACAGGTTGCTGTAAATGATATAAGTCATCACAAGGGAAATAATTCTCTTTCTTAGTGATGTCGAATATAACTTGTATTTCCTTCCATCCTTCAGGGCATCTACGTTTACGTTATCTATCCTAATCTATTGAGGAGTTAAAGCTTTTAATAACTCTCTTTCCTTTCCTTTGTAGCCTATAATCCTATCTTCTGAAAAGGACATCCGACTACTAAACTCATTCCTAGAGCTAGGTGTCCGATCTAAGACTGGGTGATCTTTTATAACAATATCGACACCACCTATTCTAGGTATCCTAATAGGATCTGGTGTCATTACCTTGGCGAATTCCTTGAAAATTTTAGAAATCTCAATATACTCTTTCCTAAGAAATAAATTTGAATGATGCGTGTTGGAAAGGGCATAAGCTATTCTATAAGTTATAGAATATGGTCTATTACTTTCTTTCATTAAGTCTTTCCTTTTGAAATCTTGATGAAGGGTTAAGACTCTACTAAAATCTTGGTCTGCTAGGTTGTATGAAATCCTAGGATGAATGTCAAACATCAGTTTTCCTGCATACAAATTTCCTATCATTGTTCCAAGACAACCATCTCTTAAGTTATTGATTCTTCTATCCATTATCGATAAATGTATTTCTGAAACAATTTCTTCCTTAAAAGTTGCTTTTATCACTACTTCAATAGTTCCTACGTGGATCCATTTCATAGTAATAGCTACTTCTTCTCTAAGCTTACTTAATTCTTCAAGAATTTCTTCTTTAGGAATCAATTTCATCTCCATCACATTACCAGTAAGCTCCATAGGTATAGCAAACTCACCTGAACTCACTTTGTAGATTATGTGATGCTTCCTTTGGTTTAATCCTATCTGGATCAGGACTTTCCCAATTCCTCCAATCCTAAATCCATCGTATGGGCTAAGATTGGAATCTTGTCGCATGATTCTCTCCATGATTTTGTTTGACACCGTAATTCTGGAAAAGAATCCTGCTAGGCTCTCAGAAGTTTGAAGCCTATCTTCCTCGTTGTAATTATTCTGACTCGTTTGAAGATCCATCTGAATCAGTCTCTATTTATTATTCATAGACACTTTCGTCTGAAGGAAGATCTTCGAATTGGTAGATGGGTACCAAATCTCCATATTATGCTGCATCTAGGATATCATCCGTGGCTTCATATTTTCTGAATTCACCACGTTTCTGCAGGCAGTCGGGAGATATATGTCCTTTTGCTCCGCAAGTCCAGCAATTGCAGTCTTTAAAACTTTCATTGGCTCGGGTATGGGCCCGTCTGAAACTTCTTCTTGTAGGGGTTCTTCCAGTGGATCTTGCATCTGCTCGTCTAGATACTTGGCATGAAACCCTTGTTGGTCCTGTTCTCTGTCCAGATTTGTATGTTCTAGCCTTGGACTTAAACCACCATGATCTCCACCGGGAAAAGGTTCTTCTGGAACTCGTAGGGTAGGAGTCACTATTCTGTTTCCCACTTTTCCTTGGCTCACTTGATTCTCCTATAATAGTTGGGAAATCATTGTTATCACAATAGAGAGGGGTTCGTTTGATTTTACCTCCCAGTCTTTTCATATTCTTTTAGATGGGTGCTTGATAACACCAATGCTTCAGTTTGTCTTTAAGGAACGACATTCTTCGCGCCACTGAATCTAGTTGTCCTTCAGGTACTTTGTATGACTGGATCAATATTTTCCTCCATGGACTGCATATTTTTGCGAAGAACATTGGAGCTGCTACTTCCGTTGCTACTCCACTCTGAAAGAAATACTTGCGAAACCAATAGATGTATTCATCTACTGCACAAATACTCCTAAGTTCAAGGCTGAAGAGAGCCTGTGCATATTCTCTAGCCTTTTCTACTCTACTTCCTTCGAAGTATCCATCTCCGATGAAGTGTATCTTGATAAGTCTTCCTAGTCGGTCCGCTACCGCGCCTTTTGAGTATCCGGCAAGGATGTTGGCTTTGGTATCTTCTGGGGTATTATCCCATCCGATCTTCACAGATCCCTCCAAGCTCAATTCCACAAGTTTTATGAAGTTTTCTTTGTCGAGCTCTATGGTAGTTGTTGCTATATTGATTGTTGCAACCCATTCGTCTATCAATTTTTTGGTATTTCAGAAATCAATAATATCCAGGTTCAGTATAGCGCCATATGGATGTAAGGGCTGGAGCATGGTCCTTGCCCAAGGTGTATTCTCCGGCACTCTTTTTGGATTTCTTCCTGGATTTTCCTCTAGCCTGGTTCCCACAAACGTTGGAGTGCATTAGTGTGGAAATTCACACTTTCTCTCATTGATTGATCCTACGGAGGATCATTAGAGCATTTACTTCCCTCCGGCGGTGGTAGTGCTGGAGTGATCTCATTTATTTGGATATTGACTAAATCCACGATCCCGAGTTGGGAAAAGGATTCCGCCAATTCTTGTAGATATGATAGATCCGCTCTTGTTATTTCCATTATTTTATAGATCCAATAGAAGCAATAATCAGACCTTCTCTTGACTTCGGCTTTGGAATCTTAGTGGCCTTCCCCTTTTTGTGTAGAAGAGGTACTGTTGCAAGGGCGTCCCTGATTCGCTCCTATCTAGATCTGGATGTCTCAGGGCACTCTCGTTGACTTCTCTTCAGATCTTTAATTTCTGCATTTAGATCTGTAAGACCCTTGTGTAGATCGGGAAGGATCTTGTGGACCTCATCCACCTTTTGGCTCAGAGATTCTATTTTCATATGTATATGGATTAACCTATGTCCATAGTCTTGAACCGTCTTTTGTATCTCCCTTAGATCTTGAGAGATCTTTGATGTATCCGGCTCGAGTTCCTTCCAATCAGTCATAATTTTTAGAATTGAAATTATGTAGGAATTTACCCGTTCCGCTTCTCCTGGTTGGGATTCTACCATGGACTTCAGTGGAGTGTAGACGTCTTACTGCATTCCCTGATAGCACTTGTCGGACTTCAAAGTTTCTCAGCCACTCTTGTTTTTCTTTCGGCGTAAGAAATTTTGGGTTAATCCTCTTGGGACCGTTGTCACACTTGTCAAGAATTTCCGCAAGAAATTCTCTTCTATGTATTTCCCGAATCTGGAAATATTCCCTGTTTTCAGTATAACTCGAACCTTCGTTCGGTTCCATTTTCTCTCAAATAGTCTCCTCCATTAGTGGATAATATCAAAATGTAATTTAATCATATATTTGTTCAATAAACCTAGGCTCTGATACCATTTTTCACAAGCTGGGTGTTTTCATGCCATTTAGAGATGAAATGGGACTAAATATGTCAATTTCATAAAACTAATAGACTAAGACTGTTGACCCCAAAAAGCAAGGAACCGAAAGTGAGAACTACCCTATTCTACGGGACTAAATCTGTCATTTCCCCTAATTAAAATTTACCTAATTAAGCTCATCATATATTTAATCCAATTAAATACATGAGCCCAATAAGCTTTTATTAATTAATAAGTTTAACTTATTAAATAATACTGGCAAGCCTAATATAAATTAATCCTATTAATTTGTTTTTAGGCTCCTCCATCCAATGGATCCCTCTCATTTATAAGTTATCCAATTAATTATGAAATTAATTCTCAATTAATTTCTCGTCCCTTCTAGGGGATTTGTGTTCGACTCTTTAGGTTTACCTTTCAGCTAGACTTGGGCTAGTGTCGAACGCTATTACTAACCAAATTTAATTAATAATTTTTGATCAATCTTTGATCTAGAAAGCCCGTCACCGTAGGTTGTCGTCTAGCAATGGCCCATAGCACTAGAGACTAGGCGAATATCCATGTGAACTTTTAGACGCTCGACTCCATATGGGTACTGTCCTTCCGTCTACCATCTCCTGGTCTTAGTCTAGCGCATGAAATTGGGTGTCAGCTCCAATTCTGGACTAGGCATCCATGCTTAATTCCTCAATTTCGTTAGGCCAAATTGCTCGATATAGGAACCTCGTTTCCTATTCGACCAATGACTATGATCACAGGTTTATACAACATAAGCACATCTCCAAGTTCATCGAAGATACCTCTATCACGTTTTGACAGGTGATAAATCCTCTTCTTATACCTCACCATCCTCTCTACATGCTTTGACTGCACTGCACATGGCTTGTGACACGATCACCTCTCGCACAAATCAAAGATACAGCATCGCATGTACGTGACTATTGTGATTCTCAAGTCTGAGGACTATGCCGATACTATCGAAGCCAGGGACTGAAGTCATACCGACCAAGTCTCTAAGGCTTTCATATGACGACTTTGTCAACTAACCCACAAAAATTTCATATACTCCAACTACAAGGGTTACAAAGTGGTATGTGAGCATCTGTTGTGATGTGAAAGCAGTGCTTGATGTAATTTTGTAAGCACAACAGATACATACGCCAGGACGAATACTTTTCATATTCGTCAGGACAACATTGTTTAAATAAATATTGCTTGAATGGTTCTGAAAACAACCAATCTAATTGGCTTTTTGGTCACTTGTTCCTACAGGAATCTGTTGTGGTGGCTTGTTTGTAACTTTTCAAGTAATCACACCACCATTTAGCTTGATTACAAAACCTGGTTGATAGTGGGCATCATTATGTCCGCCTGAAAGTTAGCATCGCTGTAGTATTCCATTATAAATTATCCACCACTGTATATATCAAGAACATATCTTTAGTCCTTTTCAGGTACATAAGTATGGTCTTGATCGCACTCCAGTGTGCTTCACCATCACACACCTGATATTTGGTAGTTTCGCTTAAAGGGTATGCGAATCAGGTCTACTGCATTAAACATCATACTGAATACTGCCCAAAGCTGAATCATAGAGAATGTCTGACATCAGTCTTGGGAGATAGTTTCTTGGACTGCTTCATCCCATGCCTCATTGGAAGGAATCCTCATTATGAGTTTTCCATCTTGAATCTCTTCAAGACATTCTCAATGTACAAGGATTGAGTTAATCCTAACATCCTTTTGGATCTATCCTTGTAGATCTCGAAGCCAAGATATAGGAAGCCTCATCCATATGCTTCATGGAAAATTGAGTGCACAACCATGCTTTTATGTTTTCTAATTTCTTGACATCGTTCCCAATGAGCAACAAATTGTCAACATAAAGTAGAGGGTACGTAACCGAGCTCCCTCTGATCTTCGTGTTCCAGCAACGGGAAGCTTGTTTGACGCCAGAGATGGACCTCTAGAGATGACAAACTTTCTATTTTTCTATAGAAAAAACCTTCTGGCTGATCCATGTAGAACATTAACTCGGTGAAATGGTTCAAGAAGGTCGTTTTAACGTCCATCTGCCATATTTCATAGTCATACCATGCTGCTATGGCAAGCAGTATCCTAACGGACTTAGTCATTACCACGGGCAAATCAGTTTTCTCAAAGTTGACCTCGGGTCGTTGAGTGTATCTTTTTGCCACGAACCTAGCCTTGAAGGTACCTCCCCGCTAGCTCCAAGCTTATGTTTGTAAACCCATTTGCAACCAACTGGCTTAACACCTTTAGGTTGGTGCACGAGGGTCCAAACTTGATTCGAACCTAAGAATCCATACCTATCAGAACGGTAAGATATTCTAGTTGACCTATAGAGAACTAGAGCACTAATACTCGAAATCGTAGGTACAGATGGTGTTGCATTATCTTAATGAGGTATCTCACATGAATCTTCAAGCAGTTCCTCATCACATTGGCCATCCATTTGAAAACCCTTTTCCAAGAATATTGCGTTTCTTGAGACAAAAATGTGTTGTCTTGATGGGTCATATAAATAATACCCAGTAGCTTTTTTTGGATAACCGACAAACCTGGACAGACTAGACCTTGATTCTAGTTTATCTCCTACTAGCCTCTATATCTATGTTGGGCTACCATATACTCTCAAGTACTTGTAGAATGCTAGCTTGCCTTGCCATATCCCATATGGCGTTTGGGGGCATAGCTTTACATGGCGCCATGTTTAGCAACTTGGCCGCTGTCTCTAGAGCGTATTCCCAAAAAGACAAGGGTAGTTGGCTAAAACTCATTTGGATCGAACCATGTCCAATAGGATCGATTTCTCTTTTCGGCCACACCATTAAGCTGCAGCTTCCAGGAGGAGTCCACTGATAGATAATTTCATTCTCTTTTAAGTAATCCATGAACTCACTATTTAAAAATTCCCCACCTTGGTTTGACATAAGGGTTTTGATCTTACGACTAGTTTGATTCTCTACTACGAGTCTGAATTCTTTAAATCTTCCAAATGGCTCAAACTTGAACCTGATGAGGTAAACATAACCATACACTGAGTGATCATCAGTAAAGGTTATGAAAGATGAGTATCCTTCTTTAGCCGGAATATTTAGTGGTCCACAGACATCTATGTAGAATAAGTCTAACAGACGAGTGGCAAGCGTACTTTGTCCAACAAAAGGTTTCTTTGTCATTTTCTCTTTTGGACAAGATTCGAAGGTTTATTTTAATCCAAGTCCTCTACCTCTAGACTCCTTAATTATGCCAACTTCCTTATCCTTTCTATGGATATATGACTTAACCTTGCATGCCAAATCTGTGTGTTCTCATGATTATCTAATTTTCATTTGTGTTGGGCAATAATAATTCAATTTAACTATTGGAGAATATATAGACCGTTTGTTAATGTATTAAGTAGATGAAGGTTATCATCAATCATCAAATAAAAACTATTTTTATTGATCTTAAACGCATAACCATTGTCTAAAACAGGAATGAAAATAATGTTTTTTATTGTGCTCATGGGAACGTTTTCCAACCTATCATATTGCTTTTGGAAGTCATTGATCATCAAAGCTAATATGACATTGCGGATCTTGCAATTGTTCTCATGCCACCTCTCAAACGTCAAATGTTCTTCGGGCAAGGAGCCTTTCAGTAATGTCTCTAGGAGTGACTTGTTGTCTCGAAATTTAGGACAATCTTTAGATTTTGCAGCCAATCGTTGTAGTTTGTGCCATTAAATTTATTAGTCTCCATTATCAGGGTTAAGGGGTTCTTAGACATTTTCTACATTATAGAATTAAACAGAAATATGCAGACGATAGTAATATTATTGATAAGCTCAAGACATGGTCTTGAAGGGGATCGCGTGGTACGGCCCGGGAACGTACTACCGGAAGCGATAAATAAAACACATAATAGCAAAAATTAAATACGGAAAATAAATGAGTTCAAGAGGTGTACCCTTGGAGTTCCTGGGCGTTTGATGTACTAAAGATAAAACGTAGATAGGGTTCATGTTGGAATACCAAAACCGAAAAAACTAAAAGGGTGAAAAATGATACCTTGAAATTCTCCTCATTTGAGTCTTCAACATAGGAACCCTCTAATTCTTTCACATCACAATGCAGTCCGGATCTGTACGACCTCTTTCTAGATGAGAATGAGAGAAGAAAATTACACCAAGTGCACAAAGAGAGAAGGGGGTGGCCAAATGGTTTTTGGGGGAAGAAGGAGATTTTTTTTTTTTGTGTAATGATCATCATAATTATTTCCCAAATAACTATATTTCATATAGATATATATCTCGTTTAGATAATTAAGAATGTTTCCAAATATATTCTATTATTTATAAGGTATATTTCTCTTTATTCCAAATAAAAAGATTCCAAAAAATGGCTAGAATTGAACTTTCCAAAACTGCAATTTGCTAGCCATTTATTTCCTTCCATGAAATTTTCCTTGGCTCAAAATAATTGAGCTTGAACAATTCTTACCCTTATAAAAATACAAGCCAATGAATTTTTAATAAATCTTTAATAAAAAGTCCAATTTGATTGAGCTCAACTTCTATTTAATCTAATTAAATAATTATACCCAAATTATCCTTATTCTTTAATAAGATCCAACTTATTAAATTATAAGGAGAAACTACATATATATTAATGCCATTAATTTATTATTAGGCCTTTTTCCATTCAATGGATCCCTTTTTGTAAGTAATCAAATTATTTATGGAATTAATTCTATGTTCATTTTCAGTGATTTGTGTGCGATTCTTTAGGTTCACCTTTCAGTTAGACTTGGGATAGTGTCTAACACTATTATTAATTATTATTTCTTGATTAACCTTTAATCAAGAAAAGTTAATCAAAAAAGCCCGTCACCATAGGTGGTCGTATAGCAATGGTCCATGGAATTAGAGACTAGCTGAATTTCCGTGTGAGCATTTAGTTTTGTGAGTCCATGTTGTACGGTCCTTCAGTCAACGTTCTTTTTTAGTAAGGACTCCATTCACAAGTCTGATGGAAGTGGCTTAACCATGTCTTTAAGCTAGGTTTGAAAATCGAGGACAATACTTCGATTTTTTCAGCTAATTTAATTCTTTGCATTCCATTTAATGATATAAATCTCAAAAAATAAATTGGAAAACGTTTCTAAGACATGTGTTCTAAACGTAATGTAGAAAGAATAAGTAGATTATTCCAATATTATTTTGTGTTAAGACTTGGTCTTTTACTCATTCAATTCTCCCACTATTTGAACAAAATCCCACCACTCTCGAGTGGGGTTTTGCTACATTCCTTCCTAGTGGTTTGGGATCCACAAAATTAATTTACCATGCCCACTTTTAGATTCACATGGAAAAAACCTTCTGGGAGGCAACCAATGCGATTCTCATTCTATGAGATTCTCAAGATACTTTGTTTCACCTCTTTACATGATCCCGAGGACTCTAAATGAAACATGCTACTCGGTGTTAAGCCCAACCTATCTACCAAATCACACCTTAATTGTCACCCCCCATGACTAGTGAGATACGGAAACAACGACCGTGCTCCCTTGTTCATAACAATAATGCAGCTTGCCTTCTATTCCAAATGTGCCACGACTCGCGAGACCATACTTGGGTAGTGGTGAAAGGGCACCGAAAACTGCGAGTGGATTGGCCCTGGAATGCGCAAGTGGAAACAGTTAAAATAAATTGCGTAAATAAAACGATATCGCAATGAGACCATAATTCCAAGGGGTGTACCCTTGGAGTTGTAGGGAGTTCGATGTAGTTAATAAAATAAATGACAATAATAAAATTAACAAAGCTATTGGTTGAATGAAAATGAGTGGTACATAAATGTAAATCAAGAATAACCTTTCATTTGTTTATATTGAACCTTGTTTGTTTAATCTATTCATACAAGGCTTCAGTGTAGAAACCTTCTAATTCTATGCCCACACCACATTGGAACTTGAGATTCCTCAACTTAATTTGCTAGAAAAGAATTGACAAGAAAAAACACACCAAGTGTGTACAAGAGGGGGTTAGTCCGAGAGGTGGAACTGGAGAGAAGGCAAATTATTTTCTTGCTTTTTTTATGTATTCATTAGTTATTCCAAATAACTAATATACATATATACCTTTTATGGATGAAATAAAATATATTTAGGTTCATTTAACCATCCATAAGTTAATAAGATCCTTTATTCGAAATAAAGAATAACTAACATGACACTTTTCAAAAGTGAATTTGTTACTCAATATTTTCCTTTCCAAATCCTTTCTACCAACTAAATTAATGGGCTTGGGATTATTTTAATTAATTAAAATAGTAGACCCAATCAATCTTAATTAAATCTAATTTAATTAAATCCTACTTGATTAAGTCCATCATAAAGTTAATCCATTTAAATATATGAACCCAATAAGCCTTTATTAAATAATAAGTCCAACTTATTAAATGCTAAGGGCAAGCCTAATTTCAATTAATCCAAAATAATTTATTCTTGGGCTTATCCATCCAATGGATCCCTCTCATATGTAAGTATTCCAATTACTTATGAAATTAATTCTCAATTAATTTCTCGTCCCTTCTTAGTGATTTATGTGTGACTGTATAGGTTCACCTTTCAGCTAGACTTGAGCTAGTGTCCACCACTATTATTAATTAAATAAAATTTAATTAATAATTATTGATCAATCCTTGAGCAAGAAAGCCTATCATCATGGTGACCTTCTAGCAATGGTCTATGGCACTAGAGACTAGGTGAAAATCCAAGTGAACTTTTAGCCCCCGAGTCTATACGAGTACGGTCATTCCATCTACCTCTCTTGGCCATAGTCTACAACATGAAATTAGGTGTCAGTTCCCATCTTGGACTAGGCGTCTATATTTAATACATAAGGTCGTGGCACGCCAAATTGCTCCTATTCAACCAATGACTGTAGCCACAGGTTTCTAGAGAGTTAACACATCTCCAAGTGCATAGGAGATGCCTCTGTCACGTTAGACAGAGGATGGATCCTCTTCTTGGAACTAACCGTCCTCTCTACATACTTTCAATGCATTAGACGAGGCTTATGATGATCATGTCTGAGACTCGATCACTTCTCGCACAAATCTAAGATACAGTCATCGCATTCAAGTGACTGCCGTATTTCTTCACGTCTAAGGACTATTCCCGTACTATCAGAGCCGGGACTCAAGTCATACCGAACAAGCCTCCAAGGCTTCCATATGACGATCCCGTGAGTCAGTTTAATTAATTCAAACACCTAGTCTATCGACCCATTAAGAACGCATAGACGTCCCACGTTTCTCGCAAATGAAACACGACACTCATCAAATGAATGCGACTCTTAATGCAAGCCTACATGGGACACTTCGATGCCCATTCTCGAGGTCCTCGATTTGGAACATTTCTTACCAAACTCTAAACAGTTGGTTTCATGACCGCCTTCCAATGCGCAGTCCAACTGTTGCACGGTTGTTCAATGTGGTCTGTGGGTTTTTTTGTGATGTTTGAAAGAAATGCAAACATAAATGTAATGAGCGCAACAATGAAATGCCAATAGCGAATACTCATTTAATTCACTGAATAATATTACATAAAATCGAGTTATTGTCAGAATAGATTACAAGAATGCCAATCCAATTGGCTTTCAGGTCACCTATTGTAACAAGTGGTAGCTTCCTCATGATATTATTATGGATGGAAAGACTGGACCGATTGAAATGCCATTTTAATCCAAGTCTATTATGGGCTTAATATTTAATTCGTGTCGTGCTCAACCCATCAACCAAATCACACCTCAACTTTCGGCCCCCACAACTCGTGAGACAGGAAAACAGTGAGCGTGTTCCTTTGTTGAATAATGGTACAGCTTGCCTCTAATCCAAATGTGCCACGAATCGCGAGACCACACTTGGGTAGTGGTACCTTCTTCACCACATTATTGTGGATGAAAACGTTGCAGAGATCAAACCATTTTGATCCAAGTTCGGTTTGGGTCCCAACACTTTAAGTTGGTCCAACCAAGTGAGAGTTAAATTTTTTAGTATTTGACCGAGACCTCATCAGATTAAAGTTTGCATGCACAAATATCAAATATTTAATTGGATTTAAATAGAAACATTAAATGCATCGCATGCAACAAAATTAAGCATACCCCTGTTGGATGATCACGAGCCCAACCTACGCGACCCACTGTAACCGCAATGAGTCTAAGGTATATTTTTGGTGGCCCTAAGCTATTAGAAATGTAATTCACTCATTAAGATATAGATGGGCCTTGTAAGTCCTCCATGGGGCTCCTTCTCCGCCGGCCTCTTCCTCCGTGGACCTTCTCCTCCATGGACTTGCTTCTATAAAAATAATAATTCTCACCAAAAATATATTTTAGTCTCATTACAATTTAAAAGGATATCCTAATCAGCTGTCAGGGAGAGTACATAATAGGGAGAAAAGCAAGCCTTATTTCCAAGGCAAGAACGAGAGAATGAGGGAGATAATAAAAGGGCACATGGGCCCACCCAATATAAACTAAATAAAGAAGTGCATTCAAACGGTGAAGGGCTCCATGATCATCCATTTTTATCCAACTAGCACAATAATCCAATTAAACATGCTTGACATAAAATAATACATTACATGCATAAGAAAAATCATGATATCCAGCATTACAAAAAATAATTATATACAGAAAACACAAGTTTAAAATTACAATCGAAAGGATGATAAAAATATGTACATCCAATGCACAAAAATAAACCATATTAAGAAAGCAATTTAATTTTAGCCTACCTGTGCGAATGGGCGGCTGTGTAGCGTCGACCGACAGTTGCTGCTACAGTGCTTAAATTATTTTTTTGATTCCACACATTAAACTAAAATATTAAAAATCAAGTATTTACAAAAAAATTCAAATTTTCTTAAATACAAAAATCATTCAATTAATCACAAAATTAAACAAGTTAATTTATAAATATAATTATCAATAAAATAACCAATAAAAAATGCTTTAAAAAATATTATAATACGTTGGCATGTTTATTCATATAAAATCGATAGCCTCTATATTTCATCGGACTCTGATACCACTTGAAAGATCACATGTTATGGCCCGAAAACGCTCTAGCGGAAGCGATAAATTAAAACGCATAATAATAAAATATGAAGTGTAAAACAAATGAATTCGAAGGGTGTACTCTTGGAGTTTTCGGGCATTCAATGTAGTATGAAAAATTTACGCAACAATAAAATATAATCATACGAGGCTATGGATGAAAAAATAAATACAGAAGCGAGAATTAAAATTGAAATGTACTTCCTAAATTTTTTAGCATCCAACCGGCTAGTTTCATTAAACGTTCACAAGAGATTTCAATATAGTAATCCTCTAAAGATGATCCACATCACACCGAAAAATGAGACCTTAATTCCTTTTCTAGAAGGAATCAAGATCGAAAAACTCACCAAAGTTGAGATGAAGCGGGTAGTTGAATTATGATGGAGGAAAGGGAATTTTTGTGTTGTATTGTGTAATGAATTATTACCCTAATAATCATACACAAAAGATATTTATATTCCTTGAATAGATAAAAAAGAATATGTCTAGATACATTCTATTATCTATAAGGTAACTCTTCAATCCGTTCCAAATAGAGAAGAGTCTAATTATGACCAAACTTGCACTTTCCAAAAATGCAATTCTTTGGTCAACTTTCCCTCCATTAATTTTGCTAGTGGGCCTTAATCATTGAGCCAATTTTATGTAAAGTAAATTCAAGGCCCAATGAATTTTAATTAAATCTAATTAAAAAAATTCGTTTAATTCAGCCCACTGGGTATTTAATCCAATTAAATATTCAAGCTCAAATTGTCTCTTATTATTTAATGGAATCCAATTCATTAAATTAATAAAGACAAGCACAATTTCAATTAATGTAATTAGTTTAAACCTGGGCTATCCATCCAATGTACCCTCATGTGTGAGTAATACATTTACTTACATCTTATGGAATTAATTCCAAATTAATTTCTTATTCATTCTTGGTGAATAGTGTGTGACTCTTTACATTCACCTTTCAGCTAGAGTTGGACTAGTGTCCAATACTATTATTAATCAATATTTTCTTGATTACCCTTTAATCAAGAATGTCCATTACCATAGATGGTCATCTAGCAACGGTCAATGACACTAGAGACTAGGTGAATTTTCATGTGAACATTTATGTTCCTGAGTCCATATGGGTACAGTTCTTTAGTCTATTGTCTCCCAAGCTTAGTGAAGGGCATGGAATTAGGTGTCAATTCCCATCTTGGACTAGGCATCTATGCTTAATAATTGAGATCGTGTTACGCAAAGTTTCTTGACAAGGAACCTCCTTTTCCTATTCGATCAATGACTGTGGCCAGAGATTCATAAGACGTGAACGCATGTCCATGTACATAGGAGATACCTCTACAACATACTGATAGGGGATAGATCCTCTTCTTGGAACTCACCGTCGTCGCTACATACTTCGATTGCACTAGATAAGGCTTATGATGATCACGTTTGTGACACAATCATCTCTTGCATGTACGTGATTGCCGTGATTCCTCAAGTTTGAGGACTATTACCTTACTGTCCGAGCCAAGAACTCAAGTATACCGACCAAGCCTCTAAGGCTTCCATATGACGTTCCCCATGAGTCAGTTCAGTCAGTTGACTACTTTGTCAACTAATCCACTGAAATTGCGTAGACGTCCAACATCTGTTGCTGATCAAACACAACACTCATCGAATGACTGCAATACTCAGTGCAAGTCTCTATAGTACTCTCGACTCCTAGCCTTGAGGCCCACGACTTGGAATGTTTCAGACCAACCCTAAAAAATTAGTTTCATAGCCGCCATCCAATGCGCAACCCAACTACATGGGTTATTGAGTGGTCTGTGGGCATCTGTTGCGACGTCAAAGTAGTCCTTAACGTAATATGACAAGCACAACAAACACATGCGCCAAAGTCGATTACTTACCATATTCATCGGAATAATATAGATTAAATAAAGATTGCTAGAATGATTCTCAAAACTGCCAATCTAATTGGCTTTTGGTCACCTATTCTAACAGTTCAATTACTAATAAACTGATTAAAAATCAAAGTATGGTTGCATCCACTGCAGGTGAATACGTTTCATTATAATTAATTTATGGCCTTTGAGTAAAGCCTTGGTCCACAAGTCTAGCCTTCTTCTTTACAACTTCATTTCATTCATTTCTCTTCCGTACAAATAACCACTTATATCAAACTGGCTTGAACACCTTTTGGTGCTGGAGTAATAGGTCCAAATACTTCTCGCTTATTTTTAATTTTTTCAATTATTTAAGTGTTAGCGTTCCTCTGTAGTTTGAAGATCATTTTCGTTTTCATCAATGATTTCGACGGCTACAAAATAGACAAAAATCACATTCGTTTCAATTTCTATTCGACGGTGGATTTCATTTTTGGTCCAATAAGTGGACTTGTTTTCAATTTTGGTCCATAAGGTTCTCAAACTTGCAATTCTTCTACAGTGAGAAAGAACTTCTCCATTTGCATCCGTGTTTTATAATTTTTTTCCTACTAAATGGAAGAGAGAAGAAAACAAATTAGCTATTTGTATATGGTAGAAGAAGAAATAAACCTTTCCCACCAAATTTTTATTTATCGGTACATTTTCCCTCCAAATTTGTTCCCACCTAATGAAAAAATCATCTGTCATTAGCAACTTAATGATTGACCCTCTTGTGTCCTGACATTGGAAAATAAATGCACATATTGGATGGAATGTGTAAATCGGGATCAAAATTAAAAATAGATCCATTTATGCGACAAAAATGCAATTTACCCTTTTTCCTGTAACAACCTAAACTGTTGTAAGCATAATTAATAAACATCTCGTAACTGATCTCGAGATCTTGCTCCTTACATTTGGATAAATCGGTTCAAGAATTTTATTATTAGAGACTTTACTAGTGGTCACATTAGCATTGTGATTAATTGAGACTGCATGCTCCTTTCTGTTTCGAGGATTTGCTTCTTTAGAGCCAAGTGTTCTAGCACCCTTTGTGATTTACTAGAATATTATGTGTAACCTTGTTCGTTCAAGTAACAATATAGTAGTTCTTCTGAAGCTCTCCATAAGATTACTAACTCCTGAAATAGTATTCACAGTTGGTCTTGCCATTAACAAGTTTGAGAAAAAACTCTTTTGTCTTAGAGTGGTATGTCTAGAGGCACTACCAACAAGACAATGCTCCTTGCCATTGAGAATTTAAATGGGGTACAATATGAGAAAACTGTAACAAATGGGAAGAAATTGAAAAAAACCCTAAATAGTATCTTAAGCTAGCTTGTAAAACTAAAAATCTTGTGGATAATCTCTTGTGCTATGATCAGATCCTAGATCTTGTGCTCCGCCAACCACCTTTATGGATGGTATTTGGCTAGAGCGTATCACCACACCATAAAAAATGGTGGGATTTGGCACAGTCAGGGCAACCGTTCCTAAACCCCTTCCATCTTCGGACGGTCTTTGCAAACCGTTCCAACATGAGTTCCTAACACAGTTACAAAATTCGATCCAAATACTATTTCAGAATAACGATAAATGGTTGGAACTCTGTTTGGAACATAATATTAGAATTAGGGACGGTCTTGAGTTGACCATTCCTATATGTGTGACAAAGGATGTCCAAAAGATGACAACTAGAAAATGTATGCCAAAACGAGGTACAATTTGGAACGGATTTGGAACATCTTTAATCAATTATGCGAAAAATCATTCCAAATTATTAGTTTTATTAAGAAGTAATGTGTTTCAACCTCTTCGTCAACCTGTCTCGAATTTTTGTTGATATTTAAAGTTATTTTGATCAGGTAACAACTTTAACCCTTTATTTGTCAATTGATTATATTTGTTTTAATTTTATCAATTAATTTAATATCATAATTATATATATAAGTATCTGTGTGTGTTTGTGTGCCTGTGTAGGACTCATTGTCATGTTAAGATTGTTGAGGAGATGGACGTATGAGAAGAACATTCCAAATAGGGCGGGTCTTACTCTGTTGAGAAAATTAAGTGTGCTTGTTAGAAGTGCAAAAATGAAAGTTTTCAAAACCACGGACGAGGTAAATTGGGACTTATTTATGAAAGATTTTATGTCAGACTATTATAATTGGACTTCTCATGGCGAGGAGAGGGTGTAGGAGTATTTTGAGGCTGTCACCGCGGCCCCATTTCACGAGGAGCAAACTCCCATTTGTAATGTTAGGGTACCAGTACGCCTTGGGCTGACGCGGTGCAGATGGATTCGGCACAGAGAATGGTTTTTGATGCCGCCAGGTCGGCTGTCTGGTCTTCTAAGTATAACCAGGATGCTGTGCTTGATAATGGTACGAGGTCATGTCCTACTAATGCAGGGTTTAGTTCATATTATGGTAGAGGGCCCTAATTATGTGTTTGGGCTTGCTGACCAGTTTCATGATCTAGTGCATGCAGCCAAGTAACCATTATGTAACAGTTGCACCCAATCTCAATTGACTGTTGTTGCTGAGTTGGTGAATATCAAGGTTGCCTGGCATTTTCTCAGCATATATATGATCAAATATCTCAGTGGGCTGATCATATAATGCCCTACAACCACACCCTACCCCAAGATTACTATAGTAGAAAGAAATTAATAAGAATTTTAGTTCTCGAAATCTTGGAGTATCCTCAGATTTATAGGCCAATTTAAAAAATTTGTTCCATCAAATTTATTATCCTCAAGTATGCTGTTAAGTCGATTCTTAGACATCTACAATTAATAGAAAAATTAGTAGATTATAATAAAAATATGTTCAAGTTAAGGACATGGACTTCAGTCATTAACCCTCCCACTATTTCTATAAAAATCATCACTCTCAAATAGGCTTTCGAAAAACCTTTACTTAGTGGGCTTTGGGTCCACAAGCAAAATTCTCGATGTTGTGCTTTTACGATTCACATGGAAATAACCTTGTCGGAGGTATCAAATACCATTCTCGACCTACTAGATCCCTAAGATATTATGCATCACCTTTTTCACGTGATTCCGGGGACTCCAACCGAATCACGTTGCTTGTTGTTAGACCCAACCCATCAATGAAATCATAGAGCAGACTACCACCGCCCCATGACTCATGAGATAGATAAATAGGTGTGTATTCCCTTTGTTCACAATAATAATGCAGGTTCACTTTAATCAAAATGTGCCACGACTCGTGAGACCACGTATGGCTGAACTCAACTTCCTCACTACATTATAGTGGATGGAAGACATGTAATACCAAGCCTTTGCTTATTTTAATTTTTGGGTCTAATATTTTAACTTGGTCCAACCAAGTGAGGGTTATTTGTTATTTATATGACCGAGACCTCATCACATTTAATATTTTTCATGCGTGATATTCTAAATATTAAAAACATTGATTAAAATTCATGGAACGTAAAAATAAAAGTGTAGCACGCCACTATTGGATAATCAAAACCCGCCTATGCGATCTATTGAGCTCATAGTAGATTTATGGTCAGTCTACGGTAGGCCCATTAACATAGTATGGGCTTTGTAATCTCTCTTTATTTCTTCATCTCCTCCGTGGGCTCCGTCCTTCGGACCTCTTCTCCATGAGCCAACCCATGGCTCCTCCATAGGCCTCTATTGTTTGCGGTAGTCCTTTCAATTGTTACAAAAAAAATAACTAAACCTCCCTAACCAATTACACTTATTACAGCTAAAAAGAAACCCCAAATAGAAGTTCCAGGAAGTACATAAATAGGGAGAAAATAAGTGGCACGCATGCCACAACCCTACAGAAAATAAACCATCCAATGGATTTTGTGATTATCCATGTTAATCAAATTAACAAAAAAACACATTTATTCTCAAAATAAACATACACAACAAATATAACACAAACCATGCATTATAATAATAATATCAAATATCATATACGAATCACATATCCAATCCGAGGGTTTTTATATTAAAAATAATGCAACTTATTTATGGACATCAGTGCAACCGATACAAAAAATTAATTCTTGTTTGAGAACCCATTCAAATTAATTTTAGTAATTTAATTTTGGAAAATAGCTTATCTCAACCAAAAATTAAATTTCCCAAAATTTACTGTTTCAGAAAAATATGCAGAAAATTATGAAAAAAAAAATTCTGAAAAAACATAAAGCAGACATCAGCAAAAAATGTGCGCACCCCGCTCGTGGATCTACTTCCAATGTATGCCCGCGCATTCCAGCGCAGACGTGCATGCGCCCTTGCCAGCATGCATGTCCGCAGGCGTGTGCTTGTCGGCACATCTACTGCCACTTTTTTATTTTTTTGACACTTTTTGTTTTTTCTTCTATGGACTTTAAATCAAACCTAATTTAATCTATAAGTCCAATATTACAATATACTTTGATCCAATTAAAGGATCCAAGCCTTCTATTTTCTCTCTTTTAGCTTATAATCCAATTCATACATCGGACCAAGCCAGTAAAATTAATCCAATTAATTTTAATAGCTAACTTGAAATTCTAATTAATTCAATTAATTAAATTAAAGTCATCCATCGAATGAATTGGTCTAAATAAATGATCTCATCATTTATTCTCTCCAAGATTTGATTTAATTCAATTAAATTAATCCGACTCTTCTTTAATTAATCCTAAATTAATTCCATCCCATTATAGTGGTAGGATGTGACTCTTTAGGTTCACCCTCAACTAGGCTTGGGCGTGTGTGACCAACAAAATTAATTAAATCTATTTTACTTAATTATTTTGAATTATTCCATAATTAGAAATAGCTTGTTATCATGGGTGGTCGTGTAGCAATGATCCATGGTACTAGAAATTACGTGAATAGCGGTGTGAACATGTAAGCTCTGAATATGAACGAGTACGGTCCTACTGCCAACAATCTCCCGGTCTTAGAATTAGGCATGGAATTTGGTGTCGGTTCCCATCTTTGACTAGGCAACAATGCTTAATACTCGAGACGCATTTACTCTATTGACCTGATCTTAAAAACTATGCCTAATCGATCTATAATTTTGGCTAAATACTTTTAAAGTCTAAACTATCTTAGTGTGAATAGGTGAACTCACTGACATATACTGACAGGGGATAGATCCTCTCTTGGAATTCACCGTCCTTGCTACATACTCGGAATGCACTGGATAAGGATTATGACGATCATGTCTCACGACATAGTCACCGCTCGCCATATCCAAGATGCAGTCTTCATATGCACGTTACTGGCATGATTACTCAAGTCCGAGAACTAATCTCGTACTATCAGAACCAAAAAATCACAGCATACCGATCAAGCCTTAATAGTTTCCATATGACGATTCCCGCAAGTCTGTTCAGTCAGTCGACTATCTTCCTAACTAATCCACTAAAATAGCAAAGAAGACCTACGTCTCCTACCAACGAAACACGACTGCAATACTTAGTGCAAGTCTCTATAAGACCTTTGATGCCCTATTTTCAAGTTCGCCCCTTGGAACGTATTAGGCCGAGACCCTCATGAGTTGGTTTCATAGCTGCCAAATCTATGCATAGCCCAACTCCACGACTTTCACCTTTCGATCTGTGCGCATTTGGTTGTGACACTGGAAATCCCGTTCAACATTAGAGGTACAAAAAATAAAACCAACTTGATGAACTCTTACCGTATTCATCAATCGAATATTATTCGATAAAGATTGGAGAGTGATTAACAACCAATCTAACCAGCTTTTTGTCATTCATTCCAACAACGTTATGGCTCGTCTGTATTGTAAATGTAAAAATTCAAGGTGGTCTACTTGATCAAATGCATAAGTGGACGCCATCCCGATTTTCTTTCCGAGTTGATCCTTTAATTATAAGTATGACTATGACTCTAAATTAGTAATTTTCACGACAACTGCTCTAAGGTGTGGCACTTTGGGGCAATGTGGTTGAGGGTAGACAAGTGTGTGAAGATCATTTCTGATAGTGGGAAGGTTGTTTGTACCTCTTTTAACATTAAACATCTACTCAGCGAGTCTAAAGCTGTAGGATGTAACTGGCTAGATAGACCAAGTGATCATTTGGACACTTGAAATGGATGATTAAAGAGCTTGAAGAAATGATTAAATTTCTAAAGTCTTGACCATTGACTAAAAATGCTGAAAAAATGTTGAGAGGAAATTGAGAGATGTTTTATGGAAGATGAGATCATCTACAAACGAAGAGGCAAAGCAGATTGGTTAAAAGAGGATGATTGAGACTCAAGGTTGTTTCATTTGAAAGCATCTCATAGGCATCAACTGAACAAGATCGATGGACTGGAAAATGATGAGTGTACGTGGTGTCAAGAAAAAGAGTAGACTAAGAGCATCTCATAGGCATCAATTTTTTCGATGAATTATTCACCTTGGCATACCCCTCTCCAACGATCATTGATGAGGTAGTAAACACAGGTGAACGTAAGGTATCAAAGGAGATGAAATGACCGTTCAAAGAACCCTACAAAGAGAAGGAGATTGTAGAAGCTATCTCATAAGTGTCTCCTATGAAATCACCCAGACCCAATGGTATGCCCCAGATCTTTTGTCAAAAAGTTTAGCATATCATAAGAAAAAAGTATCACTTTTGTCATTCTTAACTTGTTGCATAATCAATGGTTTGATCCTTCGCTAAATGTTACTCATATACTTCTAATTCTAAAATGTGTTAAGCTTGATTCAGTTTAATGTTTTCGGCCTATTAGCTTTTGCAATGTCATTTATAGAGTGCATAAAAAACCATAGCCAGATTAAACCTTTTCTTTTTTAATTATCTCATAATCACAATTGGCCTTTATTCCAGGTCGATTAATATCTGTTAATTTTTTTCTTACTTATTATGCTAATCACTTCTTGAAATATGTGACAGGAGGAAAGAAAGGCTATTTAACAATGAATCTTGACATGAGCAACGTCTAGGACCTAGTTGAGTGGCTCTTCTTGGAGGGTATCGTATTAGACTAGGGTTTGATTACTCTTTTGACCATCTCCTTTTGATGCTTGTTTTGTACTATTAGTTATTCTTTTCCTCCTAATGGTGAGAATTTTGGACTAGTAAATTGCCTATTTCTAATGCTCTTTGAGTCCATCACATTTTCTCATCCTTAGCTAGAAGAGATTGTCCAACCAGAATGGTAAGTTTCATTCTTGATTATGCATAATCCAATTATGAGATAATATAAATTTTATATTTCACCCAATAGACATCTCTCATTTAATGTTACATAAAAGACTTTATTGACCAATATACGTAATCAAAATTGTCCAACAATAATTGAAATCACTATTTCGATCATGCTAGGTTACATAAATGCTATACTAACATGATCACCACTAAGCATTACTAAGTCCCTAGTCGTTACAATAATAGCCCCTCTATCGCTAAGCCTTAGGAACTTCTTGTTTCAACTTTTTTATTTTTCATCATCACCTGCAAACCATTCACAAATTATGAATTCAGTGGTATCCAATACCATGAGTAGAATGGTGATTATGTTAATACTCAATTAAAACTTTTACCTTCATTGGAGAGAAGCTCAGGACACTCCCTCTTCCAATGGCCCTTCTCTCAGCAATAAATGCAAACCTCATTTGGTATCCTTGACTGACAAACAATCTTCGTTTTTCCTTTACCCCCGCCTAACAGCGTAACAGGATCACTTGAAGTGCTAGAAGCAATAGAAGAAGTCTCATCACTCTTTCTCTCCCCCATTTGGCACCCTTGCCCTTCGCTTTAGGGATCGAAGCCTCACCCACTAGTACTGGCTGATGCAGATTTTTCAACTTGTCTTGTACTGAACCAATATATTAATCAACTCATGAAGGTTTCTCTCAATCCCATTCATGTTATAGTTGATAATAAATTGATCAAAAAAGGGTGGTAGTGATTGTAAGATCACGTTCATTCTCGAAATCAGCCTGGAGGTCTTTCAACTTTTCTACTAGGGATAGTATCATCACTCGACACTCTCATACGGACAATCCCTTAACTATTCTAGCACCTAAGAATTCCTTCATACAGTATCGCATAAAGTTCATTCATGCGGTGCATTATTGACCATACATCTTTGTACCTCTCGTACTGTTTCTAGATCTTGTTACTCATCATGCCCAGTACGATACTGCGTACTATCTAGTTGTCCTCATGCCACTGAGTAAATTTCTCGAGCGTCAAATGTTTTCCTAGCAAGAACCCTTTTGGCAAAGTACGAGGTAGACTTATCCAGAACATAAGTTTAATTCTCGAAATCTTGGATTATCATCAGATTTCTTAGCCAACTTGAATAATTAGTTCCATCAAATTTATTATCCTCAAGTATGCTGTTAAGTGGATTCTTAGACATCTACAATAAATACAAAAATTAATAGATTATTATAAAATTATGTTCAAGTTAACGATTTGGACTTCAGTCATTAACCCTCCCACTATTTCTATAAAAACCATCACTCTCAAATGGATTTTCGAAAAACCTTTTCTTAGTGGGCTTAGGGTCCACAAGCAAAATCGATGTTTATTTCCTTTTTTGGGTCTAATATTTTAACTTGGTCCAACCAAGTAAGGGTTTTTTGTTATTTATATGACCGAGACCTCATCACATTTAATATTTTTTCATGCATAATATTCTAAATATTAATTAAAATGCATGGAACGCAAAAATAAAAGTCTAGCACGGCACTATTGGATAATCATAAGCCGCCTATGTGATCTACTGAGCTCATAGTAGATCTATGGTCAGTCTAGGGTAGGCCGATTAACATACTATGGGCTTTGTAATCTCTATTTATTTCTTCATCTCCTTCGTTGGCTCCATCCTTTGGACCTCTTCTCCATGAGCCAACCCATGGCTCCTCCATAGGCCTCCATTGTCTGAGCTAGTTTTTTCAATTGTTACAAAAAATAAAACTAAATCTTCCTAACCTACTACACTTATTACGACTAAAAAGGAACCCCAAACAGAAGTAGCGGAAAGTACATAAATAGGGAGAAAACATGCCTTAAATAATTAGGCTAAAAATAGAGAGATAAGAAAATAAGTGGCGCGCATGCCACAACCCAACAGAAAATAAACCATCCAATGAATTTTGTGATCATCTATGTTAGTCAAATTAACAAAAAAGCACATTTATTTTCAAAATAAACATGCACAAAAAATATAACACAAACCATGCATTATAATAATAATATCCAATGTCATATATTAATCACATATCCAATCCAAGGATTTTTCTATTAAAAATAATGCAACTTATTTATGACCAGAAGTGCAACCGATACAAAAAATTAATTCTTGTTTGAGAACCCATTCAAATTAATTTTAGTAATTTAATTTTAAAGAATACCACATCTCAACCAAAAATTAAATTCCCCAAAATTTACTTTTCAGAAAAATATGCAGAAAATTCAGAAAAAATAAAAATTTTGAAAAAACATAAAGTAGACATGTGCAAAAAATGCGCGCACCCCGCTCGTGGATCTGCTTCCAATGCACGCCCAGGCGTCCAGCGTAGACATGCATGCGCCCTTCCTAGCACGCATGTCCACAAGAGTGCGCGCTCGGCCGTGCGCTTATCGACACCTCTACTGCCATTTTTTTTATTTTTTTGAAACTTTTTGGTTTTTTTCTTACTTTCCAAGAATCAATTATATTTTAGATATTCCAAAATTTAAGAAAAATTCTCAAGCCCAAAATTAAATGCAAAATTAAATCTTGACCAATGGGTGTACCCTTAATCTTTTCCCCGACCTTTGGTGTAAAAATAAAACAATGAAGGCCAATAATTTGGAGAAAAAATAAATAAGAGAGACAAAAATCCACATTATGTTCGACTACAAGCGTTGATTCCTCATTCTGTATCGTTCGCAGTGACATCTCGATTTAGAGACCCTCCAAAGACTAACATACCACCACTAATGGATGTGGAGATTTTGTACTAGCAAAAACACAACAAATGTGCAAACAATGAACAATGTTATTGTTTAACATTTGATCCTTTGTTCCTCATTGGATCTCTAAGATCTTAAGAGGTTTTTTAGAGAGAAAATAGGAGTGAAATTTCATGGGTATATTTTTGTTGCACCTACTGGTTGGCTGTGAGTATTTTAGAAACTTTATATGTGATCTAGTCACAAGATACCAAGGAGCTTTAACCTAGAAAGATTTCTTCAACCATCTCTCTATGCCACACCACACCCAAGGAGGAGTTTTGACTCTTTAACCTAGCCATGGCCTAACAAAGGACTTGGGCTTGCATTTTCATGTACCGAGCTTGATTAATTAAAACTAAATCAAGCCATAAGCAGAAATAGCTCATTAATTAAATTTAATTTAAATAATTATTTTGAATTAACCCATAATCAGAAATAGCTCATTACCATGGGTGGTCGTGTAACAACGGTCCATGATACTAGAAACTAGGTCAATAGCAGCGTGAACATGTAGGCTCTGAATCTGTACGACTACGGTCTTACCGTTAACCATCTTCCGATCTTAGAATCGGGCATCGAATTGGATGTCGATTCCCATCCATGACTAGGCAATAATGCTTAATACTCGAGATGAATTTACTCTACTGATCCGATCTTAAAACTATCCCTGATCGATCAATCATTTTGGCTAAATACTTTTAGAGTCTAAACTATCTTAGAGCGCATAAGAGAACTCATTGACATATATTGATAGGAGATAGAGTCCTTTGTTGGAATCCACCGTCCTTACTAAATACTCAAAATGCACTAGATAAGGCTCATGACGATCATGTCTCAAGACACAATCACCACTCGCCATATCTAAGATACAGTCTTCATATGCACGTGAGTAGCATGATTACTCAAGTCCGATGACTAATCTCGTACTATCAGAACCAAAAATCCCAGTCATACTGATCAAGCCTTAATAGTTTCCATATGACGATTCCTACAAGTCAGTTGCGTCAGTCAACTACCTTCTGAACTAATACACTAAAATAGCAAAGAATACCTACGTCTCTTTCCGACAAAACATGGCTGCGATACTTAGTACAAGACTCCATAGGACCTTTGATGCCCTATTTCTAGGTTCTCGACATAAAACGCATCAGGCCGAGACCGTCATGTGTTGGTTTTATAGTTGTGAAATCTATGCATACCCCAACTCCATGAGTTTTACCTTTCGATCTGTGGGCATTTGGTTGTGATATTGAAAACCCCGTTCAGTATAGTGGGACCGATTAAAGAGAAAGACCTGAGGGCATTAAACAAAATAAAACACACTGCCAACTTGATGAATTCTTACAGTATTCATCAATCTAATATTATTCGATAAAGATTGCAGAATGATTAACAACTAATCTAACTGGCTCATTGTCATTCATTCCAATAATGTCATGGCTCGTTTGGATTGTACATTTGGAAACTCAAGGTGGTCTACCTGATGAAATGCCAAAGTAGACGTCATCCCAATTCAATTGTCTGACTATGCTCCTTTAATTATAAGTATGACTCTAGATCAGCAATTTTCACGACAACTACTCTAAGGTGTAGCGCTTTGGGGCAATGTGGTTGAAGGTAGACGAGTGTGTGAAGATGATTTTTGATAGTGGGAAGGTTGTTTGTACCTCTTTTAACACCAAACATCTACTTAGCGAGTCTAAAGGTGTAGGATGTAACTGGCTAGATAGAGTAAGTGCTCATTTGGACACTTGAAATGGATGATTAAAGAGCTTGAAGAAAGGATTACATTTCTAGAGTCTTGACCATTGATTGAAAATGCTGAAAAAAGGTTGAGAGGAAATTGAGAGATGTTTTATGGAAGATGAGATCATCTACAAACAAAGAGGCAAAGAATATTGGTTAAGAGAGGATGATTGAGACTCAAGGCTATTTCATTTTAAAGCATCTTACAGGCATCATCTGAACAAGATTGATGGACTGCAAAATGATGAGTGTACGTGGTGTCAAGAAAAAGAGTAGATTGTGAGCATCATTATCAATTTTTTTGATGAATTATTCACCTTGGCATACCCCTTTCCAACGATCATTGACGAGGTAGTAAACACAAGTGAACGTAAGGTATCAAAGAAGATGAAATGACCGTTCAAAGAACCCTACAAAGAGAAGGAGATTGTAGAAGCTATCTCATAAGTGTCTCCTATGAAATCACCCAGACCCAATGGTATTGCCCAAATCTTTTGTAACAAATTTTAGCATATCATAAGAAAAAAATATCTCTTTTGTCATTCTTAACTTGTTGCATAATAAATGTGTTTGATCCTTCGTTGAATCTTACTCATATACTTCTAATTCCAAAATGTGATAAGCTTGATTCAGTTTAATGTTTTCGACCTATTAGCTTTTGCAATGTCATTTATAGAGTGCATAAAAAACCATAGCTAGATTAAACCTTTTCTGTTTTGATTATCTCATAATCACAATTAGCCTTTATTCCAAGTCGATTAATATCTGTTAATATTTTTCTTACTTATGATGCTAATCATTTCTTGAAATCTGAGATAGGAGGAAAGAACGGCTATTTAATAATGAAGCTTGACATGAGCAACGTCTAGGTCCTGGTTGAGTGGCTCTTCTTAGAGTCTATCTTATTAGACTAGGGTTTGAGTACTCTTTTGTCCATCTCCTTTTGATGCTTGTTTTGTACTGTTAGTTATTCTTTAGCTCTTAATGGTGAGAATTTTGGACTAGTAAAGCTGTCTAGGGGAATAGGACAAGAATAAGCCTTATCGCCTTACCTATTCTTATTTTGTGGAGAAGTTCTCATTGGAATGTTAAAAAAGAGGCTAAATCACTGAGTTCTATCCACCTATTCTTGGTTGAAGAGAGGTTGGAATGTTAAAAAAGCGGCTAAATTACTGTGGCACTCCGAATATCTCACCTATTCTTGGTTGAAGATACCCTTGTGTTTTTTGCAAGGCCACATCGTCATCTTCCCATGGTACCATACTATACCAATACACACAAGCATCGGGGATAGATTATTAATCTTAAAAAATCAAGCACGGGGTATAGTAGGAACATATGCAATGAACACCACTTGGCCGTAGCGAAAGTCAACACTTGGGGTAACCAGCGGTGGTGGACGCTTGAAGAAAGAAGTATTAATGTGCTTGAATTAACGATATGATTTGACAAAGAGTACAAGACTGGAAGAAGAAGATGCTTTCCCAAGCGGGTAAGGAGACTCTCCTAAAGGCAATTATTCAATCTATCCCAATGTATCCTATATCATGCTTAAAATTTTGCTCATCACCTATTCATGATAGTAAAGGCATGATGGTGGGACAAGAAAGGCGACAGAAGAGAGCATTGGGTATCGTGGAACACTTTCTGCATTTTGCGATAATGCATTACCCACATTGGGCAATCGGATAAAGCATAAGGTTGAAGTCTGTAAAGTTTGCCCTGTGTAAAGCGGAGGACGAAACACTCAACTATGTCTCTTAAAGTACACATTTTTCAGGCAGATCTAGGCACTCTCACTTATTCCTAATCTAATTATTTTAGCCCCTTATCTAAACTGTGACTACTAGTATCAAATTCCTGTATGTCACTTTGGCGTTTAGAAGCTGATTCATTTGTTACTATCTGTTGGAATATCTAAATCACCGCAATAAGTGTTTGATGGAGTCATCAAGTTCTCACCCTAATGTGATAATATGTCAGTCAACAATCCATCTTCCCGACTTCATGAATTGTTACCATAGTCTTAGTACAATACAGAATCAAGCTCAAACAAATCAGTGGTATCCTCCACCTACTGATTCAGTAAAAGTTCATTTGATGGCGCATATTCTCAAGAATAATCATCTATGGGTATAGGGGTAGTTGCAAGAAACTCTAAAGACATCTGTTTAGCAGGGTGGATGAAATATTTCTCTTTTCCAACTACACCTGACCATCTTGGAAGGGAAGGAAGCAATGGAAACACTGCAGGAGTGTTCTTATTGAAGGTGATTGCTTATCAATCATCAATAAGCTTAAGGTTGTTGAATTGGTCTCCTTATCACTAGGACCAATTTATGAAGATATCAAGACATTAGCAGTAGCTTTTCATTCCATCACTGTTGTGCATGTTCATCAACAAGCAAACAATCTTGCACATTAATTGGCAAGAAATGCTCACTACAGCACTGAGGGGATTGAATTATTACTTAGATATATTATATAGCTGTTCGTGGTAAACATACGATATGATTTTGGTATCCAAGAAAAAAAAGAAAAGTAAAAGAATGCATATTAATCACTTAATGTGTCCTAGCAATAGCTAATATCATAAAGTTAGATTTAACCAAATGGTGGGTCCTAGGAGTTACCTATATTATTTGTGATAATATCAAATCAGACTTAATGGGTCAAAGCTGAAATAGTGAAGCTGTGGGAATAGTAATTTTGTTCCAAAAACTTGTTTATATAACTTATCAGTTTCTGGATAAACCTATATCCCAATAGTGTGATTATGCCGAGTTTATTTAATAACTATAACTAATATTTATCTTTTATGGTAAACTAAAAGGTACTTTAAGATTGGTTTACAAGTAGTGTCTCTATTGTACTAAATTGGCCCGCACACAAAGTAATGTAACTCTAAGGCAAAATTGCACCTTTTGTCCCGTAAGGGCCCTTTTCAATTTAGTTCCATTTATTGCAATTTGCTCACATTGCATCTCATGAGCTGATAAGTTTCTCAACTAAAGTCCTCAAGTGCAGTTGCACCCAATACATTCGTGTATATACATATATGTATATATTTATGTAATTTCAACTGCCTTATGACTCATACTTAAATATTGGAACTCATATAATTCTTCCTCTCAAGTGTTGAGAATTCAATTTCATTTATCTTTCATCTTGCAGATTAGAATGAAGCTGCCAAACGTTAATCGGGCTCTGGCAGCCCGACTTCTTGAGGAGGAGGAAGAGCTGAATGAGAATAAGGGAGCTGATGATGCAGATGTTCAGAAAAAATCAAATAAAACGAAAGGTCTCACGTGTGAAGTTCTCAAAGACGAGAGGTTTATAGCTATATTTGAAAATAAGGTATTTCATAGAGGTTTGGTTTATGCAAAAAACTTGCTTTTCTTGATTGCTGCTGTTAGTTATGATCAACCATGTAGTACCTTGTTCCCAGGGATTTGTGAAATAGTTGGAACTTTAATAACTCCTGGACAGTAAGTAATATAGAGACATGTGAAAATGCACAAGAAATGATAATCATTATACATATCTTTAGGGCAAAGAATCAATTTTGAGAGAATTGAGATACAGATATATCGGCTGGTCACGGGCTTGAGTATTAACCACCTTTATCCTCTAAAATTTAGGCTACATCATTGGGATATCTCTCAGATTAGCGTGACAACCTTTTGAATAGTACACGAATGTATTGGGTGGATTTTGTTTGATGATTAGTGTAGAAAGATTCATTAATGATGATGGCATCACTGTTGGACTCGTACTGACAACATATGTATTAGAATTTGTTTACGTCCAAACAGCAACCAAATTATGTATTTTTTCTTGACACCGCTTGCAGGACTTTGAGGTTGATGAATTCTCAAACGAATACCTAGCTTTGCACCCAATGCCATCAACAACAAAAAAAGGCATCTTTGCTGGAGGAGCATTTCGAAGCTGTTGAAGAAGAGGATGAAAGGGCTATTGGTGGTTTTGATGCATCATCAGCGAGTGAATTGTGAGAAGATGAGCATGAAAACACAAAGGCCAAATCCAAGAAGAAAGTGCAAGCTCCTAGGTGAGACACATGTTTTCATTTGGACAACAGGAACACAATTTCGTTCTTTGTGCATGCAGAAGTCATCACATAAAAACAAGTTCAAAAAGCACATTTACCTAATGAAGTCTTCAATATCATGTCATATCTGCAGATTTTTCGAAGTTAAGGTTAAATGGCAAAAGAAGGGTTTTCTAAAAACCCCTCAAAAACCGAGAGGAAAAACCAACAGAGGGGTTAGGGTTTAGTACCAGTGGCGGAGGGTTTATTACTCCTGTTGATGGAAGCGAATATGTGCTTCTTTCATCAATCAGCACACCCAGGAGAAGCGGCGTTGGAGGTGGATGCGACACAAAAATCCAAGAAAGAAAACCCCACTGGTAAAAACCTTAAAAACTATTGTTCGCCTCCCACCATCAAACTCCATCCATATCCACATGTTTTCACTTCTCGGATTTTTTATTTCCTTTATTTAGGGTTTGAAATGCCAGAGCAGTAGAGAGGAAAGGGCAAGAAAAAAGGAAAAGAAACTGACTGCTACAGGGAACTTGAGGGCGGAATTATTTGCTGCTTGGTTTACTATTCCTGCTAATTATTTTCTAATAATAACTTTGGTAAGATTGATTACCTTGAGAAGAACAAGATGGTAATGCTAGATGATTTAGTTATTGATCAAAATCGATAAACTTACTATAAGCACTCTCTCCATTGTACGCTGCACTTTAACTTGAATAAAGTTTATAACGTAGTAAAGATTTTGTGTATATACATATATGTGTATATTTATATAATTTCAACTGCCTTATGGCACATACTTAAACAATGGAACTCCTATCATTCTTCCTATCAAGTGTGGAGAATTCCATATCATTTATCTTTCATCTTGCAGATTAAGAGGAAGCTGTCGAAAGTTAATCGGGCTCTGGCAGCCCGACTTCTTGAGGAGGAGGAAGAACTGAATGAGATTTAGGGAGCAAATGATGCAGATGTTTAGAAAACATCAAAGGAAAAGAATGGTCGCACAAGTGAAGTTCCAAAGATGAGAAATTTACAACTATGTTTGAAAATAAGTTATTTCGTAGAGGTTATGTTTATGCAAAAAACTTGCTTTTCCTGATTGCTGCTGTTAGTTATGATCAACCATGTAGTACCTTGTGCCCAGGGATTTTTGAAATAGTTGGAACTTTAATAACCCCTGGACAGTGAGTAATATAGAGACATGTGAAAATGCACAAGAAATGATAATCAATATACATATCCTTAGTGCAAAGAATCAATTTTGAGAGCAATGAGATACAGATATATCGGCTGGTCACGGGCTTGAGTATTAACCACCTTTATCCTCTGAAAATTAGGCTACATCATTGGGATATCTCTCAAATTAGCATGACAACCTTTTGAATAGTACACGAATGTATTGGGTGGATTTTGTTTGATGATTAGTGTAGAAAGATTCATTAATGGTGATGGCATCACTGTTAGACTCGTACTGACATCATATGTAATGGAATTTATTTACATCCAAACAGTAGCCAAATTATGTATTGTTTCTTGACACCGCTTGTAGGACTTTGGTTGAAGAATTCTCGAACGAATACCTGGCTTTGAACCCAATGCCATCAACAACAAAAAAAGCTACCTTTGCGGGAGGAGCATTTTGAAGCTGTTGAAGAAGAGGATGAAAAGGCTATTGGTGGTTCTCATACATCATCAGTGAGTGAATTGCCAGAATATGAGCATGAAAACACAAAGGCCATATCCAAGAAGAAAGTACAAGCTCCTAGGTGAGACACATGTTTTCATTTGGATAGCAAGAACAAAATTTTGTTCTTTGTGCATGCAGAAGTCATCACATAAAAAAAATTTCAGAATGCACATTTACATAATCAAGTCTTCAATATCATATCATATTTGCAGATTTTTCGAAAAAGCTTTCTAAAAACTGCTCAAAAACAGAGAGGAAAAACAACAGAGGGGTTAGGATTTAGTACCACTGGTGGAGGGTTTATTACTCCGGCTGATGGAAGCGAAGATGTGATTCTTTCATCAATCAACACACCCAGGAGAAGCGGCGTTGGAGGTCGATGCGACACAAAAATCCAAGAAAGAAAACCCCACAAGTAAAAACCCTCAAAACTACTGTTCGCCTCCCACCATCAAACCCCATCCATACCCACATGTTTTCACTTCTCCATTTTTTTATTTCTTTTATTTAGGGTTTGATAAGCCAGAGCAATAGAGAGGAAAGGGCAAGAAAAAAGGAAAAGAAATTGACTGTTACAGGGAACTTGAGGGGGCAATTGTTGATTGCTTGGTTTACTGTTACTTCTAATTTTTTTCTAATAATTACTTTGGTAGGATTGATTACCTTGAGAAGAACAAGATGGTAATGCTAGATGATTTAGTTATTGATCAAAATCGATAAACTTACTATAAGCACTCTCTCCATTGTACGCTGCACCTCAACTTGAATAAAGTTTATGACGTAGTACAGATTTTGTGTATATACATATATGTATATATTTATGTAATTTCAACTGCCTTGCGACTCATACTTAAATATTGGAACTGATATCATTCTTCCTATCAAGTGTAAAGAATTCAATTACATTTATCTTTCATCTTGCAGATTAAGAGGAAGCTGCCGAAAGTTAATCGGACTTCTTGAGGACGAGGAAGAGCTGAATGAGATTTAGGGAGCTGATGATGTAGATGTTTAGAAAACATCAAAGAAAAAGAAAGGTCGCACGAGTGAAGTTCTCAAAGATGAGAGGTTACAGCTATGTTTGAAAATAAAGTATTTCATAGAGGTTCTATTTATGCAAAAGACATACTTTTTTTTATTGTTGCTGTTAGTTATGATCAACCATGTAGTACCTTGTTCCCAGGGATTTGTGAAATAGTTGGAACTTTAATAACCCCTGGACAGTAAGTAATATAGAGACATGTGAAAATGCACAAGAACTGATAATCATTATACATATCTTTAGCGCAAAGAATCAATTTTGAGAGCAATGAGATAGAGATATATCGGCTGGTCACGGGCTTGAGTATCAACCACCTTTATCCTCTAAAATTTAGGATACATCATTGGGATATCTCTCAAATTAGCGTAACAACATTTTGAATAGGACACGAATGTAGTGGGTGGAATTTGTTTGATGATTAGTGTAGAAAGATTCATTAATGATGATGGTATCACTGTTGGACTCGTACTGACAACATATGTATTGGAATTTGTTTACGTCCAAACAGCAACCAAATTACATATCATTTCTTGACACCGCTTCCAGGACTTTGAGGCTTAAGAATTCTCAAACAAATACCTGGCTTTGCACCCAATGCCATCAACAACAAAAAAAGGCATCTTTGCTGGAGGAGCATTTTGAAGCTGTTGAAGAAGAGGATGAAAAGGCTATTGGTGGTTCTGATGCATTATCAGCGAGTGAATTGTGAGAAGATGAGCATGAAAACACAAAGGCCAAATCCAAAAAGAAAGTACAATCTCCTAGGTGAGACACATGTTTTCATTTGGAGAGCAAGAAAAAAATTTCGTTCTTTGTGCATGTAGAAGTCATCACATAAAAATAAGTTCAGAATGCACATTTACCTAATCAAGTCTTCAATAACATGTCATATCTGCAGATTTTTCGAAGTGAAGGATAAATGGCAAAAGAAGGATTTTCTAAAAACCCCTAAAAAACGGAGAGGAAAAACCAATAGAAGGGTTAGGGTTTAGTACTAGTGGCGGAGGGTTTATTACTCCGGTTGATGGAAGCGAAGATGTGTTTCTTTCATCAATCAACACATCCAGGAGAAGCGGCGTTGGAGGTGGATGTGACACAAAAATCCAAGAAAGAAACCCCACTCATAAAAACCCTTAAAACTACTGTTCGCCTCCCACCATGAAACCCCATCCATAACCACATGTTTCCACTTCTCTATTTTTTATTTCTTTTATTTAGGGTTTGAAAAGCCAAAGCAGTAGAGAGGAAAGGGCAAGAAAAAAGGAAAAGAAATTGACTGTTATAGGGAACTTGAGGGGGGAATTGTTGGTTTCTTGGTTTACTGTTACTGGTAATTTTTTTCTGATAATTACTTTGGTAGGATTGAATACCTTCAGAAGAACAAGATGGTAATGCTAGTTGAATTAGTTATTGATCAAAATCGATAAACTTACTATAAGCACTCGCTGCACCTCAACTTGAATAAAGTTTATGACGGAGTATAGATTTGTGTATATACATATATGTATATATTTATGTAATTTCAATTGCCATGTGACTCATACTTAAATATTAGAACTTATATCATTCTTCCTATCAAGTTTAAAAAATTCAATTTCATTTATCTTTCATCTTGCATATTAAGAGGAAGCTGCCGAAAGTTAATCGGGCTCTGGCAGCCCGACTTCTTTAGGAGGAGGAAGAGCTGAATGAGAATAAGGGAGGTGATGATGCAGATGTTCAGAAAACATCAAACTAAAAGAAAGGTCTCACTAGTGAATTTCTGAAAGATGAGAGGTATACAGCAATGTTTGAAAATAAGGCATTTCATAGCGGTTGTGTTTATGCAAAAAACTTGCTTTTCTTGATTGCTGCTGTTAGTTATGATCAACCATGTAGAACCTTGTTCCCAGGGATCTGTGAAATAGTTGGAACTTTAATAACCCCTGGACAGTAAGTAATATAGAGACATGTGAAAATGCGCAAGAACTGATAATCATTATACATATCTTTAGTGCAAAGAATCAATTTTGAGAGCAATGAGATAGAGATATATCGGCTGGTCACGGGCTTGAGTATCAACCACCTTTATCCTCTGAAATTTAGGATACATCATTCGGATATCTCTCAAATTAGAGTAACAATATTTTGAATAGGACACGAATGTAGTGGGTGGATTTGGTTTGATGATTAGTGTAGAAAGGTTTATTAATGACGATGGCATCACTGTTGGACTCGTACTAACAACATATGTATTGGAATTTGTTTACGTCCAAACAGCAGCCAAATTACTTATCATTTCTTGACATCGCTTCCAGGACTTTGAGGTTGATGAATTCTCAAACAAATACCTGGCTTTGCACCCAATGCTATCAACAACAAAAAAAGGCATCTTTGCTGGAGGAGCATTTTGAAGCTGTTGAAGAAGAGGATGAAAAGGCTATTGGTGGTTCTGATGCATCATCAGTGAGTGAATTGTGAGAAGATGAGCATGAAAACACAAAGGCCAAATCCAAAAAGAAAGTACAAGCTCCTAGGTGAGACACATGTTTTCATTTGGAGAGCAAGAACAAAATTTCGTTCTTTGTGCATGTAGAAGTCATCACATAAAAACAAGTTCAGAATGCACATTTACCTAATCAAGTCTTCAATATCATGTCATATCTGCAGATTTTTTGAAGTGAAGGATAAATGGCAAAAGAAGAATTTTCTAAAAACCCCTCAAAAACGGAGAGGAAAAAACAACAGAAGGGTTAGGGTTTAGTACTAGTAGCGGAGGGTTTATTACTCCGGTTGATGGAAGCGAAGATGTGTTTCTTTCATCAATCAACACATCCAGGAGAAGCGGCGTTGGAGGTGGATGTGACACAAAAATCCAAGAAAGAAACCCCACTCATAAAAACCCTCAAAACTACTGCTCGCCTCCCACCATCAAACCCCATCCATAACCACATGTTTCCACTTCTCTATTTTTTTATTTCTTTTATTTAGGGTTTGAAAAGCCCAAGCAGTAGAGAGGAAAGGGCAAGAAAAAAGGAAAAGAAATTGACTGTTATAGGGAACTTGAGGGGGGAATTGTTGGTTGCTTGGTTTGCTGTTACTGCTAATTTTTTTCTGATAATAACTTTGGTAGGATTGAATACCTTCAGAAGAACAAGATGGTAATGCTAGTTGATTAAGTTATTGATCAAAATCGATAAACTTACTATAAGCACTCTCTCCATTGTACGCTGCACCTCAACTTGAATAAAGTTTATGACGTAGTATAGATTTTGTGTATATACATATATGTATATATTTATGTAATTTCAATTGCCTTGTGACTCATACTTAAATATTGGAACTTATATCATTCTTCCTATCAAGTTTAAAGAATTCAATTTCATTTATCTTTCATCTTGCATATTAAGTGGAAGCTGCCGAAAGTAAATCGGGCTCTGGCAGCCAGACTTCTTTAGGAGGAGGAAGAGCTGAATGAGAATAAAGGAGGTGATGATGCAGATGTTCAGAAAACATCAAACTAAAAGAAAGGTCTCACGAGTGAATTTCTCAAAGATGAGAGGTATACAGCAATGTTTGAAAATAAGGCATTTCATAGAGGTTGTGTTTATGCAAAAAACTTACTTTTCTTGATTGCTACTGTTAGTTATGATGAACCATGTAGTACCTTGTTCCCAGGGATCTGTGAAATAGTTGGAACTTTAATAACCCCTGGACAGCAAGTAATATAGAGACATGTGAAAATGTGCAAGAACTGATAATCACTATACATATCTTTAGTGCAAAGAATCAATTTTGAGAGCAATGAGATAGAGATATATCGGCTGGTCAAGGGCTTGAATATCAACCACCTTTATCCTCTGAAATTTAGGATACATCATTGGGATATCACTCAAATTTGCGTAACAATATTTTGAATAGGACACGAATGTAGTGGGTGGATTTGGTTTGATCATTAGTGCAGAAAGATTCATTAATGATGATGGCATCACTGTTGGACTCGTACTAACAACATATGTATTGGAATTTGTTTACGTCCAAACAGCAGCCAAATTACTTATCATTTCTTGACACCGCTTCCAGGACTTTGAGGTTGATGAATTCTCAAACAAATACCTGGCTTTGCACCCAATGCCATCAACAACAAAAAAAGGCATCTTTGCTGGAAGAGCATTTTGAAGCTGTTGAAGAAGAGGATGAAAAGGCTATTGGTGGTTCTGATGCATCATCAGCGAGTGAATTGTGAGAAGATGAGCATGAAACACAAAGGCCAAATCCAAAAAGAAAGTACAAGCTCCTATGTGAGACAAGTTTTCATTTGGACAGCAGGAACAAAATTTCGTTCTTTGTTCATGCTGAAGTCATCACAGAAAAACAATTTCAGAATGCACATTTACCTAATCAAGTCTTCAATATCATGTCATATCTGCAGATTTTTCGAAGTGAAGGATAAATGTCATATCTGCACACCGAGGAGAAGCGCCGTTGGAGGTGGATGCGACAGAAAAATCTAAGAAAGAAAACCCCACTAGTGAAAACCCACAAAACTACTGTTTGCCTCCCACCATCAAACCCCATCCATACCCATATGTTTTCACTTCTCTATTTTTTTATTTCTTTTATTTAGGGTTTGAAAATCCAAAGCAGTAGTGAGGAAAGGGCAAGAAAAAAGGAAAAGAAATTGACTATTATAGGGAACTTGAGGGAGGAATTATCGGTTTCATGGTTTACTGTTACTGCTAATTTTTTTCTGATAATTACTTTGGTAGGATTGAATACTTTCAGAAGAACAAGATGGTAATGCTAGTTGATTTAGTTATTGATCAAAATCGATAAACTTACTATAAGCACTCTCTCCATTGTACGCTGCACCTCAACTTGAATAAAGTTTATGACGTAGTACAGACTTTGTGTATATACATATACGTATATATTTATGTAATTTCAACTGCCTTGCGACTCATACTTAAATATTGGAACTTATATCATTCTTCCTATCAAGCGTAAAGAATTCAATTACATTTATCTTTCATCTTGCAGATTAAGAGGAAGCTGCCGAAAGTTAATCGGACTTCTTGAGGACGAGGAAGAGCTGAATGAGATTTAGGGAGCTGATGATGTAGATGTTCAGAAAACATCAAAGAAAAAGAAAGGTCGCACGAGTGAACTTCTCAAAGATGAGAGGTTACAGCTATGTTTGAAAATAAAGTATTTCATAGAGGTCTGTTTATGCAAAAGACATACTTTTTTTTATTGCTGCTGTTAGTTATGATCAACCATGTAGTACCTTGTTCCCAGGGATTTGTGAAATAGTTGGAACTTTAATAACCCCTGGACAGTAAGTAATATAGAGACATGTGAAAATGCACAAGAACTGATAATCATTATACATATCTTTAGCGCAAAGAATCAATTTTGAGAGCAATGAGATAGAGATATATCGGCTGGTCACGGGCTTGAGTATCAACCACCTTTATCCTCTAAAATTTAGGATACATCATTGGGATATCTCTCAAATTAGCGTAACAACATTTTGAATAGGACACGAATGGGTGGAATTTGTTTGATGATTAGTGTGGAAACATTCATTAATGATGATGGTATCACTGTTGGACTCGTACTGACAACATATGTATTGGAATTTGTTTACGTCCAGACAGCAACCAAATTACATATCATTTCTTGACACCGCTTCCAGGACTTTGAGGCTTAAGAATTCTCAAACAAATACCTGGCTTTGCACCCAATGCCATCAACAACAAAAAAAGGCATCTTTGCTGGAGGAGCATTTTGAAGCTGTTGAAGAAGAGGATGAAAAGGCTATTGGTGGTTCTGATGCATTATCAGCGAGTGAATTGTGAGAAGATGAGCATGAAAACACAAAGGCCAAATCCAAAAAGAAAGTACAATCTCCTAGGTGAGACACATATTTTCATTTGGAGAGCAAGAAAAAAATTTCGTTCTTTGTGCATGTAGAAGTCATCACATAAAAATAAGTTCAGAATGCACATTTACCTATTCAAGTCTTCAATAACATGTCATATCTGCAGATTTTTCGAAGTGAAGGATAAATGGCAAAAGAAGGGTTGTCTAAAAACCCCTAAAAAACGGAGAGGAAAAACCAATAGAAGGGTTAGGGTTTAGTACTAGTGGCGGAGGGTTTATTACTCCAGTTGATGGAAGCGAAGATGTGTTTCTTTCATCAATCAACACATCCAGGAGGTGGATGTAACACAAAAATCCAAGAAAGAAACCCCACTCATAAAAACCCTCAAAACTACTGTTCGCCTCCCACCATCAAACCCCATCCATAACCACATGTTTCCACTTCTCTATTTTTTATTTCTTTTATTTAGGGTTTGAAAAGCCAAAGCAGTAGAGATGAAAGGGCAAGAAAAAAGGAAAAGAAATTGACTGTTATAGGGAACTTGAGGGGGGAATTGTTGGTTTCTTGGTTTACTGTTACTGGTAATTTTTTTCTGCTAATTACTTTGGTAGGATTGAATACCTTCAGAAGAACAAGATGGTAATGCTAGTTGAATTAGTTATTGATCAAAATCGATAAACTTACTATAAGCACTCGCTGCACCTCAACTTGAATAAAGTTTATGACGGAGTATAGATTTGTGTATATACATATATGTATATATTTATGTAATTTCAATTGCCATGTGACTCATACTTAAATATTAGAACTTATATCATTCTTCCTATCAAGTTTAAAGAATTCAATTTCATTTATCTTTCATCTTGCATATTAAGAGGAAGCTGCCGAAAGTTAATCGGGCTCTGGCAGCCCGACTTCTTTAGGAGGAGGAAGAGCTGAATGAGAATAAGGGAGGTGATGATGCAGATGTTCAGAAAACATCAAACTAAAAGAAAGGTCTCACTAGTGAATTTCTGAAAGATGAGAGGTATACAGCAATGTTTGAAAATAAGGCATTTCATAGCGGTTGTGTTTATGCAAAAAACTTGCTTTTCTTGATTGCTGCTGTTAGTTATGATCAACCATGTAGAACCTTGTTCCCAGGGATCTGTGAAATAGTTGGAACTTTAATAACCCCTGGACAGTAAGTAATATAGAGACATGTGAAAATGCGCAAGAACTGATAATCATTATACATATCTTTAGTGCAAAGAATCAATTTTGAGAGCAATGAGATAGAGATATATCGGCTGGTCACGGGCTTGAGTATCAACCACCTTTATCCTCTGAAATTTAGGATACATCATTCGGATATCTCTCAAATTAGCGTAACAATATTTTGAATAGGACACGAATGTAGTGGGTGGATTTGGTTTGATGTTTAGTGTAGAAAGATTCATTAATGATGATGGCATCACTGTTGGACTCGTACTGACAACATATGTATTGGAATTTGTTTACGTCCAAACAGCAGCCAAATTACTTATCATTTCTTGACACCGCTTCCAGGACTTTGAGGTTGATGAATTCTCAAACAAATACCTGGCTTTGCACCCAATGCTATCAACAACAAAAAAAGGCATCTTTGCTGGAGGAGCATTTTGAAGCTGTTGAAGAAGAGGATGAAAAGGCTATTGGTGGTTCTGATGCATCATCAGTGAGTGAATTGTGAGAAGATGAGCATCAAAACACAAAGGCCAAATCCAAAAAGAAAGTACAAGCTCCTAGGTGAGACACATGTTTTCATTTCGAGAGCAAGAACAAAATTTCGTTCTTTGTGCATGTAGAAGTCATCACATAAAAACAAGTTCAGAATGCACATTTACCTAATCAAGTCTTCAATATCATGTCATATCTGCAGATTTTTTGAAGTGAAGGATAAATGGCAAAAGAAGAATTTTCTAAAAACCCCTCAAAAACGGAGAGGAAAAAACAACAGAAGGGTTAGGGTTTAGTACTAGTAGCGGAGGGTTTATTACTCCGGTTGATGGAAGCGAAGATGTGTTTCTTTCATCAATCAACACATCCAGCAGAAGCGGCGTTGGAGGTGGATGTGACACAAAAATCCAAGAAAGAAACCCCACTCATAAAAACCCTCAAAACTACTGCTCGCCTCCCACCATCAAACCCCATCCATAACCACATGTTTCCACTTCTCTATTTTTTTATTTCTTTTATTTAGGGTTTGAAAAGCCCAAGCAGTAGAGAGGAAAGGGCAAGAAAAAAGGAAAAGAAATTGACTGTTATAGGGAACTTGAGGGGGGAATTGTTGGTTGCTTGGTTTGCTGTTACTGCTAATTTTTTTCTGATAATAACTTTGGTAGGATTGAATACCTTCAGAAGAACAAGATGGTAATGCTAGTTGATTAAGTTATTGATCAAAATCGATAAACTTACTACAAGCACTCTCTCCATTGTACGCTGCACCTCAACTTGAATAAAGGTTATGACGTAGTATAGATTTTGTGTATATACATATATGTATATATTTATGTAATTTCAATTGCCTTGTGACTCATACTTAAATATTGGAACTTATATCATTCTTCCTATCAAGTTTAAAGAATTCAATTTCATTTATCTTTCATCTTGCATATTAAGTGGAAGCTGCCGAAAGTAAATCGGGCTCTGGCAGCCCGACTTCTTTAGGAGGAGGAAGAGCTGAATGAGAATAAGGGAGGTGATATGCAGATGTTCAGAAAACATCAAACTAAAAGAAAGGTCTCACGAGTGAATTTCTCAAAGATGAGAGGTATACAGCAATGTTTGAAAATAAGGCATTTCATAGAGGTTGTGTTTATGCAAAAAACTTACTTTTCTTGATTGCTACTGTTAGTTATGATGAACCATGTAGTACCTTGTTCCCAGGGATCTGTGAAATAGTTGGAACTTTAATAACCCCTGGACAGCAAGTAATATAGAGACATGTGAAAATGTGCAAGAACTGATAATCATTATACATATCTTTAGTGCAAAGAATCAATTTTGAGAGCAATGAGATAGAGATATATCGGCTGGTCAAGGGCTTGAGTATCAACCACCTTTATCCTCTGAAATTTAGGATACATCATTCGGATATCTCTCAAATTTGCGTAACAATATTTTGAATAGGACACGAATGTAGTGGGTGGATTTGGTTTGATCATTAGTGTAGAAAGATTCATTAATGATGATGGCATCACTGTTGGACTCGTACTGACAACATATGTATTGGAATTTGTTTACGTCCAAACAGCAGCCAAATTACTTATCATTTCTTGACACCGCTTCCAGGACTTTGAGGTTGATGAATTCTCAAACAAATACCTGGCTTTGCACCCAATGCTATCAACAACAAAAAAAGGCATCTTTGCTGGAGGAGCATTTTGAAGCTGTTGAAGAAGAGGATGAAAAGGCTATTGGTGGTTCTGATGCATCATCAGCGAGTGAATTGTGAGAAGATGAGCATGAAAACACAAAGGCCAAATCTAAAAAGAAAGTACAAGCTCCTAGGTGAGACACATGTTTTCATTTCGAGAGCAAGAACAAAATTTCGTTCTTTGTGCATGTAGAAGTCATCACATAAAAACAAGTTCAGAATGCACATTTACCTAATCAAGTCTTCAATATCATGTCATATCTGCAGATTTTTTGAAGTGAAGGATAAATGGCAAAAGAAGGATTTTCTAAAAACCCCTCAAAAACGGAGAGGAAAAACCAACAGAAGGGTTAGGGTTTAGTACTAGTAGCGGAGGGTTTATTACTCCGGTTGATGGAAGCGAAGATGTGTTTCTTTCATCAATCAACACATCCAGGAGAAGCGGCATTGGAGGTGGATGTGACACAAAAATCCAAGAAAGAAACCCCACTCATAAAAACCCTCAAAACTACTGTTCGCCTCCCACCATCAAACCCCATCCATAACCACATGTTTCCACTTCTCTATTTTTTTATTTCTTTTATTTAGGGTTTGAAAAGCCAAAGTAGTAGAGTGGAAATGGCAAGAAAAAAGGAAACGAAATTGACTGTTATAGGGAACTTGAGGGGGGAATTGTTGGTTGCTTGGTTTACTGTTACTACTAATTTTATTTTGATAATTACTTTGGTAGGATTGAATACCTTCAGAAGAACAAGATGGTAATGCTAGTTGATTTAGTTATTGATCAAAATCGATAAACTTACTATAAGCACTCTCTCCATTGTACGCTGCACTTTAACTTCAATAAAGTTTATAACGTAGTAAAGATTTTGTATATATACATATATGTATATATTTATGTAATTTCAACTGCCTTATGACTCAAACTTAAATATTGGAACTCGTACCATTCTTCCTATCAAGTATTGAGAATTCAATTTCATTTATTTATTTCATCTTGCAGATTAAGTGGAAGTTGTCGAAAGTTAATCGGGCTCTGGCAACCTGACGTCTTGAGGAAGAGGAAGAGCTGAATGAGAATAAGGGAGCTGATGATGTAGATGTTCAGAAAACATGAAAGAAAAAGAAAGGTCTCACGAGTGAAGTTGTCAAAGACGAGAGGTTTACAGCTATTTTTGAAAATAACGTATTTCGCAGAGGTTTTGTTTATGCAAAAAACATGCTTTTCTTGATTGCTGTTGTTAGTTATGATCAACCATGTAGTAACTTGTTCACAAGGATTTGTGAAAAAGTTGGAACTTTAATAACCCCTGGACACTAAGTAATATAGAGACATGTGAAAATGCACAAGAAATGATAATCATTATACATATCTTTAGCGCAAAGAATCAATTTTGAGAGCAATGAGGTACAGATATATCGGCTGGTCACGGGCTTCAGTATTAACCACCTTTATCCTCTGAAATTTAGGCTACATCATTGGGATATCTCTCAAACTAGCGTTATAACCTTTTGAATAGTACACAAATATATTGGGTGGATTTTGTTTGTTGATTAGTGTAGAAAGATTCATTAATGATGATGGCATCACTGTTCGACTCGTACTGACAACATATGTATTCGAATTTGTTTACGTCCAAACTTCAACTAAATTCTGTATCATTTCTTGACACTGCTTGCAGGACTATGAGGTTGATGAATTCTCAAACGAATACCTGGCTTTGCACTCAATGCCATCAACAACAAAAAAAAGGCATCTTTGCTGGAGGAGTATTTTAAAGCTGTTGAAAAAGAGGATGAAAAGGCCATTGGTTATTCTGATGCATCATCAGCGAGTGAATTGTGAGAAGATGAGCATGAAAACACAAAGGCAAAATCCAAGAAGAAAGTAAAAGCTCCTAGGTGAGACAAGTTTTCATTTGGACAGTAGGAACAAAATTTCGTTCTTTGTTCATGCAGAAGTATCAGATAAAAACAAGTTCAGAATGCACATTTACCTAATCAAGTCTACAATATCATGTCACATCTGCAGATTTTTCAAAGTGAAGGATAAATGGCAAAAGAAGGATTTTCTAAAAACCCCTCAAAAACAGAGAGGAAAAACCAACAAAGGGGTTAGAGTTTAGTACCACTGGCGGAGAATTTATTACTCTGATTGATGGAAGCGAAGATGTGTTTCTTTCATCAATCAGCACATTGAGGAGAAGCGCCGTTGGAGGTGGATGCGAGACAAAAATCCATGAAAGAAAACCCCACTGGTAAAAAGCCTCAAAACTACTGTTCGCCTCCCACGATCAAACCCCATCCACACCCATATGTTTCCACTCCTCGATTTTTTTATTTCTTTTATTTAGGCTGTGAAAAGCCAGAGCAGTAGAGAGGAAAGGGCAAAAAAAAAGAAAAGAAATTGACTGTTACACGGAACTTGAGGGGGGAATTGTTTGTTGCTTGGTTTACTTTTACTGCTAATTTTTTTCTGATAATTACTTTGGTAGGATTGATTACCTTGAGAAGAACAAGATGGTAATGCTAGATGATTTAGTTATTGATCAAAATCGATAAACTTACTATAAGCACTCTCTCCATTGTACGCTGCACTTCAACTTGCATAAAGTTTATGACGTAGTAAAGATTTTGTGTATATACATATATGTATATATTTATGTAATTTGAACTGGACTCATACTTAAATATTGGAACTCATATCATTCTTCCTATCAAGTGTTGAGAATTCAATTTCATTTATCTTTCATCTTGCATATTAAGAGGAAGCTGCGGAAAGTTAATCGGGCTCTGGCAGCCTGACTTCTTGAGGACGAGGAAAAGCTGAATGAGAATAAGGGAGCTGATGATACAGATGTTCAGAAAACATCAAAGAAAAAGAAAGGTCTCAAGAGTGAAGTTCTCAAAGATGAGAGGTTTACAGCTATGTTTGAAAATAAGGCATTTCATAGAAGTTGTGTTTATGCAAAAAACTTGCTTTTCTTGATCGCTGCTGTTAGTTATGATCAACCATGTATTACCTTGTTCCCAGGAATTTGTGAAATAGTTGGAACTTTAATAAGCCCTGGACAGTAAGTAATATAGTGACATGTGAAAATGCATAAGAACTGATAATCATTATACATATCTTTAGCGCAAAGAATCAATTTTGAGAGCAATGAGATACAAATATATCGGCTGGTCACGGGCTTGAGTATTAACCACCTTTATCCTCTGAAATTTAGGCTACATCATTGGGATATCTCTCAAATTAGCGTGACAACCCTTAACAAGAGATTGGAGCCCAATATTCATTGTGACAATAGTCTTTGATTAGTCAGGGAATTAATTTGTTGGAATGTGGATGTGTGGAGACTGAAAATTATTCTTTGGGGGTTGACAATTTTTAATGAACACGTAAACTTGAGAAGGAAGTTAGCGTCTTTAGAAAAATATGCGAATTATCCTGTGGTAGCACTTGAATTTTCTGATTGTTGTCTTGTCTTATCCCTTAGATTAATAGGAATTTTTGGTATAAGCGAGATAAGTAGGAGAAACTAGCACTAGTGGTATATTAAAAATAAATAAAATTATGTGAAGTGTGTTCTATTGACCACATCAAATAAGCAATGTTCAAGAATCTGCACAAAAGCCTTTGTGTGAGCTTTTGGGCCAAAGCATTTTCATCTAAATAGTGCTCCTAGATTTCTTTTGATTGAGGGCATCAAACTTAGTGTGTCTATTCTAGAACTTGCTTGTGTAATACATTTTGAGTTCACATTCTTGTAAGATTTGGTGCCTGAAAGTAATAAGGGCACTTAGGAATACCCCATTGACCTCAAAAGAGCCGACCTTGAATTCACCCATAGCAAAACTCATTTGAGCCTTGGCTTTTCCTTTGTAGGTTAAACCACGTTATAAGCTTAATCATCCCCTTCTTGATTATCTCCTGAAATGATTTTGAACCCATTTAAGGGGGTTGTGTTGGCTTGGTTGTTTGTAAATTGACATGAAAATGAGTGAATGAAATGAGGTTGCATACAAGCGATGCAATGCTAGTCCCAAAGAAAAGATAAGAAAAAAAAATGGGACGAGGAAATGAAAAACAAATGATGAAACAGAAAGAATAAAAAGAAAAGGAAAAAGAACTAGTCAATTGGATAATGATCTAAAGACGTACTGAGAAGCGACGTCGGTCATTGATTCAGATAAGTGGCTTGAGGCCATGAAATCTGAAATGGACTCAATAGGTTCAAATAAAGTTTTAACCCTCGTACACCCACCTAAAGGTGTTAAACCTGTTGTGTGCAAATTGGTCTACGAATACAAGTTTGGAGCTGACAGAAAGATTACAACCTTCAACGCTGGGCTCGTGGAAAACGATACACTCAATGACCCGGGGTTGATTTCGAGGAAACCTATTCGCCCGTAGACATGGCCAAGTCCATTCAAATTTTGCTTGCCATAGGAACAAGGTCTGACTATGAAATATGGAACATGGACGTGAAAATGACATTTCACAATGGTTTCGTTGAGGAAGAGATCTACATTGTTCAGCTAAAGGATTTCACTTTCCATGAGAAGAACAGAAGGCCTATCGTCTCCAAATGTCCATCTATGGCCTCAAATAAGCTTTCTAAAGCTGGAACACACGTTTTGATGAAGTCATATGGGGTTATGATTTCATCAAGAATGAATTTGATCCTTGTGTATTCAAGAAGATCAGTGGACCGTGGTTGCGTACCTTGTGTTTTATGTACATGATAACTTACTAATTGGGAATGGTGTTAAGTTGTTAGGCAACATTAAAGCATGGTTGTCCACACAATTTTCCATAAATGATATGGGTGATCCTCTTAGATTCTTGGCATCAAGAGTTATAGGGATAGATCTAGAAGGATGTTAGGACTAACCCAATCCTCATATATTGAGAAATCTTGAAGAGATTCAAGATGCAGAACTCAAAACAAAGATTCCTTCCCATGAGGCATGGGATTAAGATGTCCAAGAAGCAGTCTCCCAAAACTGATGAGGAACTTAAAAGGATGTCGGACATCCCTTATATTTCAACCGTAGGAAGCATTCAGTATGTTGTCCAGTACACCAGGCCAGATGTCGCGTATGCTTTGAGTGTGATGAGCAGATATCTAGCATGCGCCAGGGAGGAGCAGTCAAGATAATACTTAAGTAACTGAAAAGGACTAAAGATGTGTTCTTGATTTATGGTAGTGGAGAATTGATATTGGAAGGCTACAATGATGCTAGCTTGCAATCAGACGATGATGATGCCAAGTCTCAATCAGGTTTTGTATTCAAGCTGAATGGTGGTGTGGTTGCTTAGAAAAAGTACCAAGTAGGTTACCACAACGGATTCCACCATGAAACTGAATACATAGTAATTTCAGAAGTAGCTGAGGAAGCGATTTCGATGAAAACATACATCTAAGAGTCGGGTGTGGTATCTAGAATTGTTGAGCCCGTAGTTATCTTTTGGGATAACAACGGGGTAATAGCAGAAGCAAAGAAATCAAGATCTCATCACCATTCCAAACATATTCTTAAACGCTACCATCTGCTTAGAGAGATGGTGAGCAGAGGTGACGTCAGGATAGACCGAGTTAGCTCAACAGAAAACACAGAGGATCAACTTATTAAGCCAATGTCTCAAATTGCCCATGCTAGGCATTTGGATAAGATGGGTTTGAGGTCGATAGTTTATTGGATTTAGGTCAAGTGGGAGACTGTTAGAATAGATGACCTGAAAGCTAATTAGATTGGAATGTTTGTAATCTATTCCGGCAATAACTCGATTTTATGTAATATTATTCAATGAATAAAATGAGTATTCGCTATTGGCATTTCTTTTGTTTTGCCCATTACATTTATGTTTGCACTTCTTTCAAAACCTCAAAACAAAGCCCACAGACCACATTGAACAACCGTGCAATAGTTAGAAATGTGCATTAGATCGCGGTCATGAAACCAACTTTTAGGGTTTGGTTAGAAATATTCCGAATCAAGGACCTCGAGAATGGGCATCGAAGTGTCCTATGGAGACTTGCATTATGATTCACATTCATTTGATGAGTTCCGTGTTTCATCAGAGGCAGATGTGTTAATGGTTATCTAAATAGGTCGATTGACTCGCGGGTATCGTCATATGGATGCCTTGGAGGCTTGGTCGGTATGACATGAGTCCGCTCCAATAGTACGGGATCAGTCCTCAGACTTGATGAATCACGGCAGTCACGTGCATGCGGATGACTGTATCATAGATTTGTGTAAGAGGTGATCATATCACAGACATCGTCATCATAGGACTTGTCTTGTGCTTTCAAAGTACGTAGAGAAGGCGGTTAGTTCCAAGAAGAGGATCCATCTCCTGTCAAAACGTGACAGAGGCATCTCCTATGCACATGGAGATGCGTTAATGCTCTAGAAACTTATGGCCACAGTCATTGGTCGAGTAGAACAAAATAGGTTCCTTGTTCGAGCAATTTGGCGTGACGCGACTTAAGTATTAAGCATAGACGCCTACTCCAGGAAGGGAACTGACACCTAATTCCATGTTGTAGACTATGGCCAGGAGATGGTAGATGGAATAACCGTACTAGTATAGACTCGGGGCCTAAAAGTTCACATGGATTTGCACCTAGTCTCTAGTGCCATGGACCGTTGCTAGAAGGTCACCATAATGATAGGCTTTCTTGCTCAAGGATTAATCAATAATTATTAATTAAATTTAATTTAATTAATAATAGTGGTGGACACAAGCTCAAGTCTAGCTGAAAAGTGAACCTATACAGTCACACATAAATCACTAATAAGGGACGAGTAATTAATTAAGAATTAATTTTATAAATAATTGGAATACTTATATATGAGAGGGATCCATTGGATGGATATGCCCAAGGATAAATTATTTGGATTAATTTAAATTAGGCTTGCCCTTTGTATTTAATGAGTTGGACTTATTATTTAATAAACGCTTATTGGGTATATATATTTAAATGGATTAACTTTATGATGGACTTAATTAAGTAGGATTTAATTAAGATTGATTGGGCCTTTTATTTTAATTAATCAAAATAAGCCCAAGCCCATTAATTAAGTTGGTGGAGATGATTTGGAAAGGAAAATATTGAGTAACAAATTCACTTTTGTAAGTGTCATGTTAGTGATTCTTTATTTCGAATAAAGGATTTTATTAACTTATGGATGGTTAAATGAACCTCAACATATTTTATTTCATCCATAAAAGGTATATGCATATTAGTTATTTGGAATAACTAATGAATATATAAAAAAGCAAGAAAATAATTTCCTTCTCTCCAATTCCGCCTCTCGGCCTAACCCCCTCTTGTACACACTTGGTGTATTTTTTCTCGTCAATTCTTTTCTAGCAAATTAAGTCGAGGAATCTCAAGTTCCGGTGTGGTGTGGGTGAAGCTTTAGAAGGTTTCTACGCTGAAGCCTTGCGTGAACGGATTAAACGAACCATGTTCAAAATAAACAAATGAAAGGTTATTCTTGATTTACATTTATGTACCTCACGTTTTCATTCAACCAATAGCTCTGTTCATTTTAATTTTTTCATTTATTTTATTAACTACATTGAACTCCCTGCAACTCCAAGGGTACACCCCTTGGACTTACGGTCTCATTGTGATTTCGTTTTAGTTACGTAATTTATTTTAACTGTTTCCACTAGCGCGTTCCCGGGCAGATCCACTCGCAGTTTCGGCTGCCCTTTCACTACTACCCAAATATGGTCTCGCGAGTCGTGGTACATTTTGAATTAGAAGGCAAGCTGCATTATTGTTATGAACAAAGAAACACGGTCGTTGTTTCCCTATCTCACGAGTCATGGGGGGTCACAATTGAGGTGTGGTTTGGTAGATGGGTTGGGCTTAACACCAGGTAGTATGGTTCATTTGGAGTCCTCGGGATCATGGAAAGAGGTGAGACAAAATATCTTGGGAATCTCATAGAATGAGAATCGCATTGGTTGCCTCCCATATGGCTTTTTCCATGTGAATAATAAAAGTGGGCATGGTAAATTGTTCTTGTGGATCCCAAGCCCATTAGAAAGGGATGTACCAAAACCCCACTCGAGAGTGGTGGGATTTTGTTGAAATAGTAGGAGAATTGAATGACTACAAGACCAACTCATAACACAAAATAATATTGGAATGATCTACTTATTCTTTCTACTCTGCGTTTAGAACACATGTTTTAGAAACGTTTTTCAATTTCTTAAATGGAATGCAAAGAATTAAATTGGCTGAAAAAATCGAAGGATTGTCCTCGATTTTCAAACTGGCTTATGTCATGATTAAGCCACTTCCATCAAACTTGTGAATGGATTCCTTACTAAAAAAGAACATTGACTAAAGGACCATACCAGTATGGACTCGGAAATCTGAATTGTCATACGAAAATTCAGCTAGTCTATAGTGACGGGCTTTCTTGATTATGGGTTAATAAAGAAATACTAATTAATATTAGTGTTAGATCCCAAGTCTAACTGAAAGGTGAACCTAAAGAATCACACACAAATCACTGAAAATGAACATAGAATTAATTTGGAATTAATTCCATAAATAAATTGATTACTTACAAAGAGGGATCCATTGAATCGAAAAGGGCCCAAGAATAAATTAATGGTATTAATATATTTTTGGTTTGTCCTTATAATTTAATAAGTTGGATCTTATTAAAGAATAAATATAATATGGGTATAAGTATTTAATTGGATTAAATAGAATTTGAGCTTAATTAAATTGGATTTTTATTAAAGATTTAATAAAAATTCATTGGCTTGTATTTTTATAAGGGTAAGAATTGTTCAAGCTCAATTATTTTGAGCCAAGAAAAATTCCATGGAAGGAATAAATGGCTACCAAATTGCAGTTTTGGAAAGTTCAATTCTAGCCATTTTTGGGGATGTTTTTATTTGGAATAAAGAGAAATATACCTTGTAAATAGTAGAATATATTTAGAAATATTCTTAATTATCTAAACAAGATATATATATATATATGAAATATAGTTATTTGGGAAATAATTATGATGATCATTACACGAAAAAAAAAATTCTCCTCCTTCCCCAAAAAACCATTTGGCCACCCCCTTCTTTCTTTGTGCACTTGGTATAATTTTCTTCTCTCATTCTTATCTAGAAAGAAGACGTAGAGATCTCGACTACAGTGTGATGTGGAAGAATTAGAGGGTTCCTATGTTGAAGACTCAAATGAGAAGCATTTCATGGTATCATTTTTCACCCTTTCAGTTTTTTTGGTTTTGGTAATCCAACATCAGCCCTATGTACGTTTTATTTTTAGTACATCGAACGCTCAGGAACTGCAAGGGTACACCCTTGAACTCATTTATTTTCTGTATTTAATTTTTGCTATTATGCAATTTATTTATCGCTTCCACTTGCACGTTCTCGGGCCGTACCACGCGATCCTCTTCAAGACCATGTCTTGAGCTTATCAATAATATTACTATCGTCTGCATATTTCTATTTAATTCTATCATGCAGAAAATGTCTAAGAATCCCTTAACCCTGATAATGGAGACGAAATGGTCCTAAGGCTTGGTCATGGCAAGGCCGTAGCAGCTGAAACGGTGGGATCCCTCAATTTAGTTATTAGTAATCGTATTCGGATAGAATTAAAGAACTGTTATTATATATTGAGCACAATAAAAAACATTCTTTTTTTTCCTATTTTAGACAATGGTTATGCGTTTAAGATCAATAAAAATAGTTTTTATTTGATGATTGATGATAACCTTCATCTGCTTAATACATTGACAAACAATCTTTATATTCTTCAGTAGTTAAATTGAATTATTATTACCCAACACAAATGAAAATTAGATAATCATGAAAACACATAGATTTGGCATGCAAGGTTAGGTCATATCTCCATAGAAAGGATGAGGAAGTTGGCAGAATTAAGGAGTCTAGAGGAAGAGGACTTGGATAAAAACAAACTTTCGAATCTTGTCCAAAAGAGGAAATGACCAAGAAACTTTTTGTTGGACAAAGTACGCTTGCCACTGGTCTGTTGGGCTTAATCTACACAGATGTTTGTGCACCACTAAATACTCTGCTAAAGGTGGATACTCGTATTTCATAACCTTTACTGATGATCACTCACTGTATGGTTATGTTTACCTCATGAGGTTCAAGTTTGAGCCCTTTGGAAGATATAAGGAATTCAGACTTGAAGTAGAGAATCAAACAAGTCGTAAGATCAAAATGCTTATGTCAGACCAAGGTGGGGAACATTTAAGTAGTGAGTTCATGGATTACCTAAAAGAGAATGGAAGTATCTATCAGTGGACTCCTCTTGGAACGCTACAGCTTAACGGCGTGGCCGAAAAGAGAGATCGATCCCTATTGGACATGGTTCGATCTAAATGAGTTTTAGCCAACTATCGTTGTCTTTTTGGGAATACGCTCTAGAGACAGCGGCCAAGTTGCTCAGCATGGCGCCATCTAAAGCTGTGTCCCCAAATGCCATATGAGATATGGCACGGCAAACTAGCATTCTACAAGTACTTGGTAGTATATGGTAGCCCGACATACATCAAGAGACTAGTAGGAGACAAGCTAGAATCAAGATCTAGTCTGTCCAGGTTTGTCGGTTATCCAAAAAAAGCTACTGGGTATTATTTCTATGACCCATCAAGACAAAAGATTTTTGTCTCGTTAAACGCAATATTCTTGTAAAAGGGTTTTCCAATGGAGAGCTAATGTGATGAGGAACTGCTTGAAGATTCATGTGAGATAACTCATCAAGATAATGCAACACCATCTGTACCTACGATCCCAATATTAGTGCTCGAGTTCTCTATAGGTCAACTAGAATATGTCAACGTCTTGATAGGTATGGATTCTTAGGCTTGACTAGCCAATAGACGGTGATCCAACAACATACAGAAAAGCGATGTATGACATCAACTCGGATAAGTGGCTTGAGGCCATGAAATCCGAAATGGACTCGATGGTTCTAATAAGTTTGGACCCTCATGCACCCACCTAAAGGTGTTAAGCCAATTGGTTTCAAATGAGTTTACAAACATAAGCTTGGAGCTAGCGGGGAGGTACCTTCAAGGCTAGGTTCGTGGCAAAAAGATACACTCAACGACCCGAGGTTAACTTTGAGAAAACTGATTCGCCCATGTGCCCGTGGCAATGACTAAGTCCGTTAGGATACTGCTTGCCATAGCAGCGTGGTATGACTATGAAATATGGCAGATGGATGTTAAAACGACCTTCTTGAACCATTTCACCGAGTAAGTGTTCTACATGGATCAGCCAGAAGGTTTTTTCTATAGAAAAATAGAAAGTTTGTCATCTCTAGAGGTCCATCTCTGGCCTCAAACAAGCTTCCCGTTGCTGGAACACGAAGATCAGAGGGAGCTCGGTTACGTACCTTCTACTTTATGTTGACAATTTGTTGCTCATTGGGAACGATGTCAAGATATTAGGAAACATAAAAGCATAGTTGTCCACTCAATTTCCCATGAAGCATATGGATGAGGCTTCCTACATCTTGGCATCATCTATAGGGATAGATCCAAAAGGATGTTAGGATTAACTCAATCCTTATACATTGAGAAAGTCTTGAAGAGATTCAAGATGGAAAACTCAAAATGAGGATTCCTACCAAGGTCGTCATATGAAAGCCTTAGAGGCTTGGTCGGTATGACTTCAGTCCCTAGCTTCGATAGTATGGGAGTAGTCCTCAAACTTGAGGAATCACAATAGACACGTACAGGCGATTACTGTATCTTTAATTTGTGCGAGAGGTGATCGTGTTAGAGGCATGGTCATCACAAGCCATGTCCAGTGCAGTCAAAGCATGTAGAGAGGACGGTGAGGTCTAAGAAGAGGATTTGTCACCTGTCAAAACGTGACAGAGGTATCTTCGATGCACTTGGAGATGTGTTTATGTTCTAAAAACCTGTGATCATAGTCACTGGCTGAATAGGAAACGAGGTTCCTATGTTGAGCAATTTGGCATAACAAATGAAGAATTAAGCGTAGACGCCAAGTCCAGAATTGGAGCCGACACCCAATTTTAAGCCCTGGACTAGGCCCAAGAGATGGTAGACGGAAGGACAGTACCCGTATGGACTCGAGCGCCTAAAAGTTCACATGGATATTCGCCTAGTCTCTAGTGTCATGGACTGTTGCTAGACAACAAACTATGGTGACGGGCTTTCTAGATCAAGGATTGATCGAAAATAAATAATTAAATTTTGTTAGTAATAGTGTTTGACACTAGCCCAAGTCTAGCTGAAAAGTGAACCTAAAGAGTCAAACACAAATCACCGAGAAGGGACGAGAAATTAATTGAGAATTAATTTGATAATTAAGTGGATAACTTATAAATGAGAGGGATCCATTGGATGGAGGAGCCTAAAACTAAATTAATAGGACTAATTTATATTGGGCTTGCCCTTATTATTTAATAAGTTGGACTTATTAATTAATAAAAGCTTCTTAGGCTCATGTATTTAATTAGATTAAATATATGATGGGCTTAATTAGGTGAATTTTAATTAAATTAGATTTAATAAAAAATAATTGATCTTGGTATTTTATTTTTAATAAAATCAGCCATTGATTAAGTTGTTGAAAAATCCAGAAAAGGAAATTATTGACTAACAATTTCACTTTTAAAAAGTGCTATGTTAGTAATCCTTTATTTGGAATAAATAATTTATCACCTTATGAATTGTACAATGAACCTAGACACATACTAGTACATCAATACGAGCTATATATCTATATATTAATTATTTGGAAGAAAAAAATCCTACCCTAGAAGCTCCTAATTCGGCCGACTCTGTAACAAGCACACTTGGTGTGTTTTTTCTGCTTAATTTTCTTCTAGCAAAGAGAAATGAGGTATCCCATATTTCGGTGTGGTGTGGACGTGTCTTGAGACAGCTTCTACCTTGAATCTCATTTGAATGGATCAATGAAATGGAGTTCGAAACAAATCAAGAAAAAGGTAATCCCTGGAATCATGATTTTATTACATTTAGATTTTAATTTATCAATTTTATAGTATCGCTTCCACTTGCTGGTTTCCAGGCCAATCCACTCTCATTTTTTTGCTTTCAAGTGGTATCAGAGCCCGCTTCGATGTAGGGGCTATATATTTATGTGAATAAGCATGATAATATGATTTTATTGTTTTTGAAGCATGATATTTATTTATGCTTATACTTGAATGATTATATGAGAAAATCAACATGTTTAGTCTTTGCAATTTTGAATGATTTATGCATTTTAAGAAAATTGAATTTTGTGGTAAAAATACTTGGTTTTAGTTTTAGTTTAATGTGTGAAAAGAAATATAGTGTCGTAGCAGTGCACTGCAGACCAACAGTGCATAGTGCGTGTGCGCGGGCAACAGCTTGCACGTAGCCTGGAAGCGCAGGACCTGCATGCAGGCAATGCGGCTGTTGTTCCAGTTGATGGCCGACGTCTGGGTCATTTTTCGTCGTTTTTCTGATTTCTGCACATTTTCTGAAAAATATTATTTTTTGCTAATTTAATTTTGGAAAAAATTTGATTTTTTTAATTAAATTGCTTTAATTAATATGGTTGATTTGCGTGCATTGGATGCATGGGTCTCTATCATCCCTTTGAATTAAAACTTTTAAATTTTTTTTTCTGCATATAAATTTTTATCATGATATTGGATATCACGGTATTTTCTTGGGATTTTCATTTTCTTATCTAGCATGCTTAATCGATATGATGTGCTAGTTGAATATGGTGGATGATCACGGAGCCCTAGACCGCATGTATGTCTTACAATTTTATTAGTTGGGCCCTTGTGATTTATTTTCTCCCTCCTTTTCGTATTTTCTCCCTCTTAATGTACTCCGTCCGACGTCTGATCGGAGGTTCTTGTTAAATTGTAATGAGAGTAGTATAGATTATTTTGGTGAGGTTTTTATTTTAATTCAGCCCATGGAAGAAGGTCCACGGAGGAGGAGGCCTATGGAGAAGGCGGCCCACGAAGATATTACAAGGCACATCTACATGTTGAATGGTAAAATGTATTTTGTAAAGCATAGGACTACCTTAGACAGTCCTTAGACTAACTGCGGGCTCAGTGGTTGCATAGGCTGGGCTTGTGATCATCCAACAGGGGTATGCTAGGTTTCATTGCATGCGATGTTTACCTAATGCTTTAAATATTTGATATTTATGCATGCAAAGCTATTCTTTGATTAGGTCTCGATCAAACAACTCAATATTAACTTTCACTTAGTTGAACGAAGTTAAAGTTTTAGGGCCCCAAATGGACTTGCATCAAAATTATTTAATCTGTCCAACATTTCCATCCACAATAATGTGGTAAAGGAAGCTGCCACTATGTAAGTGTGCTCTCACAAGTCGTGGCACATTTGAACTAGACGCAAGCTGCACCATTATTGTAAACAAAGGAGCACGGTCACTATTTTCCTATCCATTAGTCGTGGGGGGCGACAGTTGAGGTGTGACTTGATTGATGGGTTGAAACTAACACGAATTAAAATATTATGCCCGTAAATGGACTTCGATCAAAATGGCATTTCGATCTGTCCAACCCATCCATAGCAATATCATGAAGAAGCTACCACTATCCAAATATGGTCTCATAAGTCGTGACACATTTGGAATATATGGCAAGCTATATTATTATTATGAACAAAGGAATACGCTGGTTGTTTCCCTGTCTCACGAGTCGTGGAGGGCGATAATTGAGGTATGATTTGCTTTATGGGTCGGGTTTAACACAAAATAATATGATTCGTTTGGAGTCCTCAGGATCATGTAAAGAGCTGAGGAAAAATATCTTGCGAATCTCATGTAATTAGAATGGCCTCGGTTGCCTCCCCAAGGCTTTTTCCATGTGAATTATAAAAGCGGGGCATGGTAAATTATTCTTGTGGATCCCAAGCCCACTACGAAAGGGGATTGTTAGAATAAATGACAAAAAATCTAATTAGATTGGCCTAGATATATTTTATTCTAACAATAAATTCACATTATGTAATATTATTTTCAAGGAAATAAAATGAGTATTCGCTTATTTTGGCATCTACTTTTTTGTTCACATTTTGTATGTTTGCATTTTCTTGAACATCACGAAAAAGCCCATAGACCACTTGACAACCATGTTTACGTGCTTTCACAGCTGTTGAAGTATGTTATAATGCATTTCGATAAGTAATTGTATGATGAAAATAGCTCGTTTGATATTTGAAATTAATTCAATGATTCAAGCATGTGAAAAGTTGAAATTTTCTATATTTATGCTTTTTTTTGTTGTTTTATGTTAAAACAAACAAAATATAGGAAAAAAATGGCAGCAGCACTGCCGCTGTTGGGGCACAGTGTTCACCCGACTAGACTTGAGCAAGCAAGGGAGCCTGCATATGCGGAATCTGGCAGAGAGCAAGTGCGCATGTGAACAACCTGCAATGCAGCCACGTGCACGAATGCTGGGAGAGGGCCAGAGCGCACGCACAGGCAATAACAATAGTGCATGCTACAGGGCTGACAGCCAACAGCTGGGATGTTTTTTGCCCGTAATTGGAAGATTTGATTTTCTAGAATTTTCTTCAGTTTTAGTTAACTGTTTTAATTTTTTGGGACAAAATTGAATTTTTTCTAAAATTAAAATTGCATAATTAATTGGCCAATGCACCTATGTTTTTTTCATCCTTTTGATTGCAAATTTCCAGCTTGTGTTTTCTTCATAAAATTAATTTTTGTTATATTGGATATCCTGGTGTATAATATTACATGGGATGTATATTATGTGATGTACGGATGGATGATCTCGGAGCCCACGACCTCTTGTAAGTTTGAGTTTATGGTTCGGCTGGTATGCCCTTGTAATGTTTCTTCTCTCTCCCTCTCGTTTTTAGCCTTGGAACAATGAGGCCTGCTATCTCCCTCATTATGCATTCCCCCCAACTTCTGATTGGGATTTCTTTTCAGTTGTAATGAGAGTAATATAGGAATTTTTTTTATGAGGTTTTTTATTTTAAAGTTAGCTCATGGAGAAGAAGGTCAAAGGATAAGGAGGTCCATCTACATTTTGATGGGTAAATTACTTTGTAATAGCATAGGGCCACCTTAGACTGACCATACACTCACTCTGTGCACAATAAAGTCGCATAGGTACCGCTTGTGATCATCCCACAGGGGTATGCTTAATTATGTTGCATGCAGTGATTTCTTTATTGCTTTAGCATTTGATGTTTT